>NC_080790.1:117463583-117771283 GCF_028018385.1 Neofelis nebulosa
GAGCCATCCATAAATAAGGAATTATTTCTTGGGGCCTCCAACATTACTGTGATCTACACAGGGACACGTTTGGTCCCACAGTATTAATGGTATCATTGAGGCTTACCTGACCTCTTTCTTTCTGCTATCAACATAATTCTTAAAGAAGGAGGAGCTCAAGGACAAAGGAAAAAGTTAATGCCAGGAACTGTCTGTTTGGCTACCTGAGGGACAAGACTTTAGATTCAGACGTGAATTCTAAACTTACTAGCTATGTGACTTTTGGCAAGTTATTCCACCTCTCTGAGCCCTCAGTTTGGAGTACCAAACTCCATTTTTGCTGTAGCCGTATTGCTCTTCGCCCATAGCTTCTTGCTAAGACTCTTGGGTGGCCAGATTTGGGCTTAGGAATCTAAGTGTGGATTCCTTCCTCCTGTAACTGGCCTCTGGTCTGTTTGTCTCTGCTTTTCTCTGCCTCAGCTGAACCTCTTGGACTACATTCTGCCTGACTCCTTTCTACTTAGCTGAAATACAGGTCCTAGTATGCCTCCTCTCCTGGCTTGCCTGAAATCTCTTGAGGGTCAGACATGACATTAAGCTGAGTCTTAGCTTTAAGTTGAGTTTCTGAGAGACAAGCTAGAAATGGTGCTTTCGTAAGCCATCTTGCCCTGAGACACCCAAGGGCCAATGGCCTTGCTTTTCATATTGCAGCCTGATTTGCTCTCCTCATGGGTGGGAAGGTGGCACCTGGCCCAGGCTGGCCTACCTCCAAAAAGAGGCGGAGGAGGGAGGCTGAAAGCTGTAGGTTAAAGTGGAACCGCATTCCCTGGTTAAGTCACCCTGCCCTCTGCCAAATAATCACAGCCAGACTCAGAAAACATATTCTACCTCCTCCTGCCTTCAGTTGTGAACAGTATTTTGGGAACAGGACTAGGAAAGTGTCAGCTAAGGAAGGTGAAGTGGCAGTAATGTGCTGGCTGGGAGTGAGGACTCCGGATAATAGCTCCCAACATTTTATACCAAGAATCCTTCTTTCTTATCCCTACTCATTCTAACCACAGTCACTATATTTTGAAAAAGTTTGAATAAATGTCTAAATTGGAATCATAATTCATTTTCCATGCTTTTTTAAAAATCTAAAAAATTATGAGATAACCGATGAAAAATTCATCTGTTCTATCAGTGCTTGAGCCTGAGTTTTTTGATCTATACTATGGGACCATTCCTCTTGGAGGCAGAACAGTATGGTAGATAGAATGCAGGCTTTAAGGCAGATAGACGTGAATTCTAAACTTACTAGCTGTGTGACTTTTGGCAAGTTATTCCTCCTCTCTGACCCCTCAGTCTTCCCTTCAGTAAAATGAAACTAGTACTCCTTAAATGGTAGCTGCTATTATTACTACTATTATTATTACCACTACTACTACTATTGGAAGTACTACATAATGATCCTGAGGGGTGTTGTTGTTTTTAGTCTTTCAAGTTTTTAAATTCCGGTTAATTAACATTAGTTTCAGGTGTAGAATCTAGTGATTCATCACTTACACACAACACCCAATGCTCATCACGTTAAGTTTTCTGCTTAATGCCCTTCCCCCATTCAGCCCATCCTCCCACTCCCCCACCCCGACTTCTCCTCCAGTAATCCTCAGTTTGTTCTCTGTAGTTAAGAGTCTGGTTTGCCTCTCTTCCCAGCCCAACCCACCCCCACCATGTTCATCTGTTTTATTTCTTAAATATGAGTGAAATCAGATGGTATTTGTATTTCTCTGACTTATTTCCTTAGCATAATACTCTCTAGCTCCATCCACATTGTTGCAAATGGCAAGATTTCATTCCTTTTGATGACTGAGTAATACTACATTATACACACACACACACACACACACACACACACATATATATATATATATATATACACACATACATACACACACACCACATCTTTATCCATTCATCAGTCAGTGAACATTAGGGCTCTTTCAATAATTTGGCTATTATTGATAATGCTGCTATAAGCATCAGGGGCATTTATCCCTTCAAATCATTATTTTTATATCCTTTGGGTAAATACCTAGTAGTGCAAATTTTTGAGGAACCTCCATACTGTTTTCCAGTGTGGCTGCACCAGTGTGCATTCCTACCAACAACGTAAGAGGGTTCCCTTTTCTTCACATCCTCGCCAACATCTGTTGTTTCCTGTGTTGTAAATTTTAGCCATTCTGACAGGTGTGAGGTGATATATCATTGTAGTTTTGATTTCCCTGATGATGAGTGATATTAAGCATCTCTTCATGTGTCTGTTAGCCATCTGGATGTCTTCTTTGGAAAAATGTGTATTCATGTCTTCTCATTTTTAAACTGGATTATTTATTTTTTGGGTGTTGAGTTTTATTAAGTTCTTTATATATTTTGGATACTAACCCTTTATCAGATATGTCATTTGCAAATATCTTCTCCCATACCAAAGGTTGCCTTTTAGTTTTGCTGATTTTTTCCTTCACTGTGCAGAAGATTTTTATTTTGATGAGGTCCCAATAGTTTATTTTTGCTTTTGTTTCCCTTGCCTCTGGAGACATAGCTAGTAAGACTTGCTATGGCCATTGTCAATGAGGTTACTGCCTATGTTATCCTCTATATTTTGATGGTTTCCTGTCCCACATTTAGGTCTTTCATCCATTTTGAATTTATTTTTGTGTGTGGTATAAGAAAGTGGTCCAGTTTCATTCTTTTGCATGTTGCTGTCTAGTTTTCCCAATGCCATTTGTTAAAGAGACTGTCTTTTTTCCATTCCTCACCAGATTTTTTAAAGCATTTTTCAAAGCCATGAGATTTCATTTAATTCTCACTACCACCCTTTTAGGTTTTATTATTATCATCCCCCTTTTTACAAACTGCTGCTCAGAGAAAAGAACTGTCTTAGCGAAGGTCATATGCTAGGTCAGCAGAAATGCCTATTTGACTTTCAAAATGAGAAGCCAGTCCCAGCTCAGGCACCCCATAGTTCCTACCCACCAGTGCCTAGTTCTAGGCACATGAGTCTTCCCATGTTATTCACAGCCTGGTTGGAGAAACCCTCTGCAGCATTTTTTTCATCAGTAGTTCCCCAGCTGACCCTTTCCTGGCTTCAGTCTCTTAAAAAACACTTAACCAAGAGTTAATTATTCATCTTATGCCTTCTAAATATTCAGAGTCTGAAGTTTCTTGAGTCTTAGTGAGGCTTAGCAAGCCCAGAGAGGCTCTCTTAGAGGCAATAAAGTGATTAAGGTTGCAGATTCCAGAGGGAGTGGACTATGGGCTCTACCACCAACCATCTGACCTTGAGCCATTCACTTCTCTGAACCAGTTTCCTCATCTGTAAAATGGGGGGAGTTGGGTGGTATCTACCTTGAAATATTTCATATGAGGATCTAATAAGATCCTACGTGTAGAGCGCTTAGCACAAAGTGTGGCACCAGTCCGTGCTCATTAACGGTTAACTATTAAAGCTATGTAAACATTGCAGTAACTATTGGTACAGTGCCGCCCCCTATATATACAGAAGTCACTTACCTGGCATCTTTACACATCTGGAACATGGTTGAAAATAGGAAGGAAGCAAAAAATGCCTCTAGGCAGTTACAACAGACACCACAAAATCACTAAGTCAAAGCTTATGCATTTACTTATCAAAGAGGCCCTCACACTCATTAGATGGTACATGACAACCCAGACCACTTGCTTTCCCAAACCATAGCAAATCAGAAAGGAGGTACAGGGATGGGAATGGAGGATTCCAAATTAAAGCACACTGACAGCAGTAGGAAGTAAGAACTGATAGTAGGGAGACAGGAAAACTGGGAAGAAAAGGAATAAGAACTTAAAGCCTAACAGTTGGGGCCATTAGTGCAGGCAGACAGCCTCACATGCCTCTCTAAGTCTAGATAGCACCTCTGTATTACATCAAGATACAATCACTAACAGTAATGCAATCATTAACAGATAATTGTGACCTCTAGCCAACAACAAGATTAAATTATAGTCTGTGTCTCTTATTTAAGAAGGAAGCCCAGAAACCTCTTAAAGTCTGGTACTTAAAAGTGTAAGCTTCTATTTCCAGGAAAAAAAATCCCTCATTTCCTAAAGATGTCAGGCGAAGAAGTTGCTTTGCACTGCACCCACGAATGCTGAATCTAAAGCAGGATTCTACCATTCTTTCTCCCCCTTACTTGGCTGAGCCGTAGAGCTCCCAGGCCTTGGTGATCCCCTGGGCCAGTCCCTTGCTGGGATTATTGGAGAGGATCTTGGCAGCTTCTTTGGTCTTACTCAGGACATTGAGAACATGTCTGTTGGAAGAGATGTCTTATTCAGTAATTGGATGGATCTAGAAGACCCCTCTCTGCCTGTGACTCACAGATCCTTACAAGAACATCACTTGGAGAATTAGCTGAACACTAAAAAGCATCTTATCATCATGCTTCTCAGGCCTGAATATACGGGGCCACCCAAACCCTGGCTCCGTGTATATGCCCAGAGCCCCAAGACCCTGTGTTTCTACTCTATACCAGCCTCCCTATGATCTGGAACGCCTTTCCCTGAGCACCAGTGCTTGCTATCTGGAATCCTGCTGCCAACCATCTGTAATCACAGCAACCTAGAGCATCACTGCTGGCTGGAAATGGTTGCTACTAGGGTCAAGCCTTCCAATGGGAAGCCACTGATCCCTCTGCCATGGATTCTGACCTCTCTTCAGGCCTTCCAAGCTCTTTCTCACTCAGGTACTGTTTCTTCAAGCTGGAATACTACTTTATACAATGAGGGAGCAAGAGTAGATGAACAGTGATGTCCCTTCTCTCCTTGACATACTAAGACCTAATTACAAGTGGAAACTGCTACAGGAGAAACACATGACCCAGGGCCTGGGAAGAAATAGTTGGAATTGGAGATCCCTGTTCCTGCCTGTGACCGTAGGCCTATTAGGCTTTCACCCACCAGTGTGCCCAGTGTTGCCCAGGGGACCCACCGGTGCACAGCTGGGGTACGGGAGGCCAGGCCCCCAAAGCTGGCAGAGATGGTGTTGATTTCAATCTGTTTCAGGACTGGGGAGCCATCTGCATTGCGCTGGAACATGTAGTCTGAGCGGTTCAGGCCCAGGAACACAGTCTGTGGGGAAAACTGAAGGCTGAGTAAATTTGCCCAGGGCTGATTGAGGGCCTAGCCACAGAACAGACAGGTAACATGAATTCTACATAGAGATCAGAGTTGCAGGCTAATGCTCCAAAACCTAGTGGAATCATTCTTGTGGTCATCCCAGGATTGGTCACTGATGTACAAACCTAGTGGAGACCAACAAGAGGCAGATTTCCATGAGCTCAGGGCCTGGGCCAATTTCTTCTGGTAAAAAAAAAAAAGGGAGGGACAGGTCCTAGATTGGGGTGGAGTGGGGACTGGTTACCTGAGCAATGCCTTCTTTCAGGACTTGCTTGTAGATGTTAAAGAGGCGAGCAGTGAAGTTGTCCCTTTTGATGGTGCTGGAGGAGGAAATAGAGCATTTTCTAGGCTAAATGGGATCTTAAAGATCAAATAGTTCTACCCTCATCCATTGCCTCCTGAATCTTTCAGTCTGCTGACCCAAACTTGAACAGCCACATCAACCTGATAGACAATAGTGGTTTAGAACTCAGGTCTAGAGCCAGATAACCTGGGTTCAAATCCCGGCTCTACCACTCACCACTAGACAACCTTAGAGAATTATTTCACTGTGTGTCTCAGTTTGCTCATCTGTAAAAGATAAAAATGAAAGATGAAGAGGAAAATAATTTTACTTCTATCATAGAGTTGTGGTGAAGGGTAAATGAGATATTATATGTACAGAACTGAGCATAGTGTCTGGTCCTGAGAGAAACTAAGAAATGTCATGTGATAAAACCATTCCATCTTTGAATATCTCTGATGGTTGGTAAACCTTCTGGTTGACATAACATTAACTCTCCATAGCTTCTCCTACACTCTGGGGCTTCCAAGGACAAGTCTTTTCCACCTCTTATACAGCAACTCTCAGAGATTAAAAGACAGCAGTTATGCTCTGTGCACCAAAGCATTCTTCTGACTCAAGCTAAATATCCTTTTTTTTTTCTTCAGCCAGTCCTCATATGATATGATTTCCTCAGGGCAACCTTCCCTATCTGGATCAGATCCTCCTGCCATGTGCTCTTAGAACACTGTGGACCTCTCCTTTGTAGTACAGATTAGTTTTAAGTTTCTGTTTTATTTCTGTGATAACTAATGTCACCTCTCCTATTTGCCTATAAACCACATGAGGGTAGAGACTTTGTCTGTGGTAGCTCATCATCATGGCCCAGTGTGCTGCTGTGACATGTTATATGAAGTAGGAGTCCATCCAGTGTGGAAGAGGCACCCACAGGTAACTAACACCACACTTGTTGTCTGTCAAGATTCAGGGCAGTCTCTACATCCCTGCTCAAGCCTAACTCACTCTCCTCACTTGTTACAGGGACCCCACTGAGCCCATGTAGCTCAGGCCTGCCCTGCAGTTCCTCTGTTCCCCAGCCAGCTCTTTCATGAGGCCTTTCCCAGCCCTTGGTGAGGAGAGTCCCCAGCTGGGCTTCAGCCTCCAAGAAAGTTGAGACACATTTTTGCTTTACTGAAGAGGTGTGTCCCTTCAACCTAGGTCCCAGGCTGCTATTCTAGCACATGTGATACTAGGGCTCTATTCCCGTACAAGCTAGGGTTTGTGTGTATTTCAGAGGACAGAGAAACAGGGAAGGCAAGGTTGTAGACATGGACTGCAGGAAAGGTCTCCACATAATTGCATCTTTAGGGCAAAGATCATAAATCAGGTTGCTCATATATTCTGCAATCCAGAATCAGAGGTACAAAAGCCAGGCCCACCCCGAAAAAGACCTGGGGTGAAGGTGGTGGTAGGGTTTGTACATTCATAACTCATTGCATTTTTAGTTTCAAGTCAATGGTTTCCAAATTTCTTACCATTATGATCCCTTCCCATATTCACCTTCACACCAATGTGCACATTTTTAAAAGATTGTATCTCTGGGGTGGCTGGCTGGCTCAGTCAGTGGAGCATGCGACTCTTGGTCTTGGGGTTTTGAGTTCAAGCCCCATGTTGGGTGTAGAGATTACTTAAAGATAAAATCTTAAAAAAATTTTTTGTCTCTAACAAAATAATTGTTTTCTTTTGAAAAATTAACCAGACATGCAAGTATGTATGTCTAGTCTGTTTATGTATACACACACACACACACACACACACATTTATTTATTTAATTCTAAAATAAAGAATTTGGGGCGCCTGCGTGGCTCAGTCGGTTGAGCGTCCGACTTCAGCTCAGGTCATGATCTCGCGGTCTGTGAGTCTGAGCCCCACATTGGGCTCTGTGCTGGCAGCTCAGAGCCTGGAAACTGCTTCGGAATCTGTGTCTCCCTCTCTCTCTGACCCTCCCTCACTCATGCTCTGTCTCTCTCTGTCAAAAATAAATAAACATTAAAAATTTTTTAAAAAATAAAGAATTTAATTCTAAAGTAAAGAGAGGGGCCTGAGTGGCTCAGTCAGTTGAGTGTCCAACTTTGGCTCATGTCATGAGTTCGAGCTCTGTCATGAGTTCATGTCATGGCTCGTGTCATGAGTTCGAGCTGACAGCTTAGAGCCTGGAACCTGCTTCGAGTTCTGTGTGTGTCTCTCTCTGCTCCTCCCCCACTCAGACTCTGTCTCTCTGTCTCTCTCTCTCTCAAAAATGAATAAACATTAGAAAGTAAAGAAATTTCCCTTGTCCCAGGGCCTGAAGATAAAAAAAGGATTAAGGGAGAAGAGACAGAGCGGTGGATGGGGTGAACCATTTCAGGAGTTCTGTATCCTCATGCCCTGGGTGGGGCCCAGTCTACCCCCCCATCTCACCCAGAGATAAGAGGGCTGAGGAAAAGAAGTTAGAAATCTGACTTTAAACCCAGTAATCTCCTTTGCCCTTTGTTTTCCCTAAAACAATGCTGACATTCCCTAATTCCAAACAGAAATCTCAGTCATCAAAGCAAGGGGCCATGGATCAGAGAATCACAGAATGTGATTGGAAGAGATCTTAGATTTACACCAACATCCCTACATTACAGATGAAGAAATTGAGGCACAGAGAAAGAAAGGAATTTGCTTGCAGCCATATAAATGAGGATTAGAGCCAGGATTAAAAGTCAGCCCTCTTGGGGCGCCTGGGTGGCTCGGTCGGTTAAGCGTCCGACTTCAGCTCAGGTCATGATCTCACAGACCGTGAGTTCGAGCCCCGCATCAGGCTCTGGGCTGATGGCTCACAGCCTGGAGCCTGCTTCCGATTCTGTGTCTCCCTCTCTGCCCCTCCCCCGTTCTTGCTCTGTCTCTGTCTCTCTCTGTCTCAAAAATAAAACGTAAAAAAAAAAAATTTAAAAAAAAAAAAAAATAAATAAATAAATAAAAGTCAGCCCTCTTGACTTCTGTTCTACTACTTTTGTTTTTTCTGGGGGGTACCTGTCCCCAACCCCACCAAGTCAGCTGCCAAAGCAACATCTCATGGCTCCTCAGTCTTCCAGTCCCTTGGGTTCCAGCAACTCCCGGCCCCTATTGCCCCATCACCCAGTACCTGGAGAGAGTCTGCTCCAGAAAGGCTGCATTCTGGCTGACAGCATCCACCAGCATGTTAAAGTCCATCTGCACAGCATAGGCCTGCTCCAGCAGGGCACTGGGGACCAGTGAAGGGAAGAGCGTGAATGGGGCATAGCTTACCACCTGATCAAGGAGAAAGAGCGGGCAGGGGTAGAACACCTGTAAATGGGCTGTTTTCTTGTAAACGTAATCCCATGAAAAGTGTAACCTACATTTATTGACACACAAACTGCCGAATAGTGGTTACCTCTGTGAAGGGAGGGAGAAAACAGGATGATGAAGGGATATAATGGGAACTTTCAGACTCTGTAATATTCTATCTCTTTACATTAAAAAAAAAAAAAAAAAACAGAAGCAAAACAGCCAAAACAAATAAACAAAACCACAAAAAATTGAGCACTTACTGTGTACAAGGCACTGTTTTAAATACCTTACATGGATGCGTCATTTAACTCTGTGAGGCAGATACTATTATTATCTGTTCTTTTTTTTAATGTTTTATTTATTTTTGAGAGACAGAGCACGAGCAGGGGAAGGGCAGAGAGAAAGGGAGACAGAATCAGAAGCGGGCTCCAGCTGAGCTATCAGCACAGAACCTGATGCAGGGCTTGAACCCACAAAGAGTGAGATCATGACCTGAGCCATAGTTGGACACTTAACCAAGTGAGCCACCCAGGCGCCCCTATTATTATCTATTCTTAATAAATAGATAAAGGGAATTGAGTCTCAGATTAAGTAACATGTCCAAAATTATATAAAGCTGTTACATGGCACTGGGATTTGAACCAAGGTGGTTAGTAAACAACACACACACACACACACACACACACACAGCTCCTAGCCAGGGTCCTAAACCCAGGACCCTCGTGCCAGGAGCTCCCACCCCAGCCCCCTTGCCTTCTGGTTGGGACAGAGGGAGAGTCCTGCTGGTAAGGCTGCATCAGAAGTGATCTCTGGCCCCCAGAGTAGAAGTTAGGAGTGGTTTCTCCCCAGTGTTGGAGACAGTGACTCAGGTTGCCAGACCTGGAGTTAGGCTGCATTCTGAGTTCTTTGGACTTTGGCAGAACCAGGAAACCCAAATACCCATCTGGAACACTATTTCTAGAAGGGGATAATGCATTTGGAGATTCACAACAACAAATGAACTAGAATTTGGGTAGGAGATGATAAAATGACCTTGTGACTTATATTATGATGTATTCCTGAGTTTAACCTCTGAGTTAATATCAATTTGCCATTATCATAGTATGAGTTTATGACATTAGAACTTGGCATTTATATATTTAAAAATATTTTTTGAACAGATAATACAAACAAATGATACAAAATTCAAGAGACAGAAGGATACATAGTGAAAAGTATGTCTCATTCCCTGATGACCCAATTCTCTTCCCCAGAAGCAAATTGTATACTAGTGTCTCACATGTCCTTTAGACTATATGTATATACACATTTTTCTTTTTTTACACACACAGAAGCACATGGTACATATATTGTTCTGTCCTTTGCTTTATAAATATTTCAGAGACATTTCCATATATGTTCAAATAGATCTCATTCTTTTTAATGCCTGTAGAGTATTCCATTCTTTGGATATAAAATAATTTATTAATTCAAGTTTTCTCTTTTTTTTTTTAAGTTTATTTGTTTATTTTGAGAGAGAGAGAGAGAGAGAGAGAGAGAGAGTACAAGTGGGGGAAGGCCAGAGAGAGGGAATCCCAAGTAGGCTCCACACTAACAGCACAGAGCCCAATGTGGGACTTGAGCTTATGAACCATGAAATTGTGACCTGAGCCAAAACCAAGAGTTGAACACTTAACTGATTGAGCCACCCAGGCACCCCTGAATCTAGCTTTCTGTTATGAACATATAGGTGGTTTCCTCCCCCCACCCCATTACAATCAATGCTTCAATCAATATCCTAGAGTATATATTCTAGGTATTTTGTGTGTGAAAAAGTCCATAAATTATAAATTTATAAAAATGGAAATGTCAGATAATTAGAGTAAATCCACTTAAAATTTTCATAGATAGTTCCCAAATTACCTTCCTCAAAATCTCAGAAGACAAAAGTGAGGAAGGATATTTGTGAGAGTAAGGTTTTTTCAGCTTGAAGCTTTTCTGTGTTAGGCTGGGAATTACTGCAGATTACATAGGGGGTGACCTAATACCCTGAGTGCATGTGTGATGACAATAAGGGCATTTCCTTGGCTTTAAAACTTAGAACCCTGCTTCCTCCAACAAGTCTCATTTGGCCTGAAAAACTCACAAAGGCTTTTTCTAGTAAGACTTCCCTCTGCCTCTGTCCCCATGACTCATTATGCCCACTTGAATTTGGGATCCATAGTATACAGCTGTTCTCCACTGTGTATAGGCCAAAGGCTAAAACACACAGTCTTTTAACTTTTTATGGAGACACAGGCACAGAGTAATAGTCTTCTACTCTGAGAAAAACGGTAGCATGTGCATGACAATAAAAGATCTCCATAGTCAAAGAAACAAAGAGTGATGGGAAGAAGAGCTCCTATTTCACCTGAGGGGCCAGATTTTTTTTTATTTCATGAAAAAAAAATCCAAACAAACATTGGCCCTCACATTTTAAAGACACTGATGAAAAAACTGTTAACAATGCTTGTCTCTGGGGAAGGAAACAGTGGCTAGAGGGAGGAGACTTATTCTACACTGAATTCCCTTTAAATTTTGTAACCTGGTCATGTTTGTTTTTTGTTTTTTTTTTTTAATTAACTCCCTAAATCTGCAGGGACCAGCTATTAATTCTGCACTTGGTTTGTCACCCCTACCTACAGGATAAAGTTCATGTTCCTCTTCCTCCCAGTATCCAAAGCCTCTTGATTATCTGACTTCGACCTGTCTTCTGTCCCATATTCAGCTGCATTCTCTTGAACATTTTGTGCCTTTTCCTATTTTAGACCCTCTGTTATGCTGTTCTTTTCTATTTATTTTTTAAGATCTAGTTCAAATACAACTGATGAGTTGCTCCTTCGTCTAGGTGTCCCATACAGTTTCCTGAGAGAGGCAGTAAAGAATGGAAGTTCAGAGCATGAAGTCAGGTGGCAAACTCTTTGGGTTTGAATTCTGGCTTTGCCAATTCCACAACCATTTGAATGACCTCAGGCAAGTTACTTTACCTTTCTGGGCCTTGGTTTCCTCATCTCTGTTGTGAAATTTAAACGAGTTAGTGATTTCAAGCTGTTAGAATAGTGCCTGGCACATAGTCAATAATAAACAGTAGCTAATATTGTGCAGCAGGCTATCTATGTTTCCTCATAGAACTGACATTTAATTTTGTCTTGTGGCACATTCTCCAACTAGACCATGCGCTTTAGTGGCCAGAGTCTCTGGCTGACTCACCTGTGTCCTCAGTGTCTAGAATGGCCTGGCATAAAACAGGCACCTGACAAAGATTTGGACTGAAATCTCTTTCTCTTTCTCACATCCGTACACATACACATATTTCCTGTCTTTTTTCTTTTTGATGTTTATTTATTTATTGAGACAGAGAGAGAGAGAGAGAGAGAGAGAGAGCAAGCATGAGTGGTGTAAGGGCAGAGAGAGATAGAAACAGAGAGAATTCCAAGCAGGCTCCACACTGTCAGCGGAGAGCCTGACATGGACCTTCAATCCACAAACCCAACAGTGAGATCATAAGCTGAGCCAAAATCAAGAGTCGGACGCCTAACTGAGCCACCCAGGTGCCCCATTTCCTGTCTTTTTTCTCTGAATTGGGAATCTCACTGAGGACTATGCCTTTTCTAGGCTCCATTAACTTTCAGAAAGACCAAGTGTTGGACCTTCACACTATACCTATTGATTAATAGAACAAAAAAATCTTGGAGGGGAAAATGCTTAATCCTGGGTTCAGACAAACAGTTCACATAATGTAAAGTTCACAAAGCAAGCAATTATATTCCCAAAGCCAGAGGCAGACCTTCCACAATGTCAGCCTACCTTAGGTAACAGCCATTCTCATTCACTCAGGCCTCAGCAAATATTTATGAGTCTGGACTCTCCACCAGGCCCTTAACTTAGTAAAAAAAAAAGATGGTCGCAGCTCTTTAGTTACTCATATGGATTGTCACAAGGTATACTAGTAAGTAAAAAGAAAAAAGCAAGGCACAAAAGAGTTTGTCTAGGATGCTTCTTTGTGTAAACAGTAGGAAAAAGGAATATATACTTTTTTTGTTATGAGTAAACTATAGTAAACTATATGAAAGAATAAACAAAAACGCTAAAACACAGCTTGTCTTCAGGTCAGGAGAACCGGATGGCTAGGGAATATAGAAGAGAGGGTTAAACTGTAAACTCTATGTCCTTTGAATTTTGAACTATGACAATGTCTTACCAGTCACAAAATAAAAACTTTTTTTTTTTTTTTTTAAGGATGAGACTTTTAAAAAATGTGGTTTGGACTTAGCAGTTCTACTTTTAAAAGCATCAACCCTACAGAAGTACCCAAACAGGCGTGTATGTAGCTGTTCCCTATAATGCTGTTTATAATCATAAAACATTAGAAATCAGGGGTACCTGGGTGGCTCAGTCAGTTAAGTGTCCAAGTCTTGATTTCGACTGAGGTCATGATCTGACCGTTCATGGGTTGAAGCCCCTCATCAGGTTCTGCGCTGACAATGCAGAGCCTGCCTGGGATTCTCTCTCTCCCCGTCTCTCTGCCCCACCCCTGCTCAAGCTCTCTCTCTCTCTCAAATAAATAAACTTAAAAAAAAAAAAAGGGCATTAAAAAAACACGTTAAAAATCACCTAAACAGAGGAAAGTTAAAATGTGATTCATCTATATATGGAACACTGTATCCGAATGAAGCTAATCCTAATGGAGGGAGTTGTAAAGAGTTCAACCGCAGATTGTTAAATGAAAAACAAAAACACAATCACAAAATAATCTGCATGATCTGTGTGATCCAATTTGTGTTTTAGAAAACCATATATTTTGGGGCACCTGCCTGGCTCAGTTGGAAGAGCATGTAACTCTTGATCTGAGGGTCATGGGTTTGAGCCCCACATTAGATGTGGAGGTTACTTTAAAAAAAAAACTTAAAGGGGCACCTGGGTGGCTCAGTCGGTAAACGTCCAACTTTGGCTCAGGTCATGATCTCACAGTTCGTGAGTTCGAGTCCCCCGTCGGGCTCTGTGCTGACGGCTTGGAGCCTGGAGCCTGCTTCAGATTCTGGGTCGCCCTCTCTTTCTGCTCCTCCCACACTCACACTCTCTCAAAAATAAAAACATTTAAAAAAAAAACTTAAAAGAAAATCATATATTTCTTTATATACACATATATGTATATAAATGCACAGAGAAGGATGTACACAGACCAGTTGTACAGATATACTCCCCCTCTGCAGTGTGATTAGGTAGTCTTAAAAAATAATAGCTCAGGGGCGCCTGGGTGGCGCAGTCGGTTAAGCGTCCGACTTCAGCCAGGTCACGATCTCACGGTCCGTGGGTTCGAGCCCCGCGTCAGGCTCTGGGCTGATGGCTCAGAGCCTGGAGCCTGTTTCCGATTCTGTGTCTCCCTCTCTCTCTGTCCCTCCCCTGTTCATGCTCTGTCTCTCTCTGTCCCAAAAATAAATAAAAACGTGGAAAAAAAAATAATAGCTCACTGGACAAAGTGTTTCACATGAATTATCTTCTCATTCTCTTACCAACTTGAAGAGGCAGGTCCCATTATTATCCCTTTTTTTTTTTTTTTTTTTTTTTTTTAAATTTTTTTTTTCAACGTTTTTTATTTATTTTTGGGACAGAGAGAGACATAGCATGAACGGGGGAGGGGCAGAGAGAGAGGGAGACACAGAATCGGAAACAGGCTCCAGGCTCTGAGCCATCAGCCCAGAGCCCGACGCGGGGCTCGAACTCACGGACCGCGAGATCGTGACCTGGCTGAAGTCGGACGCTTAACCGACTGCGCCACCCAGGCGCCCCTATTATCCCTTTTTTATTCTATGAAGAAACTGCAGCTGAGAGAGGTTATGTAACTTACCTAATTCATACTAGAAACTCCAGACTTAAATTTTATGATTACTCTCAGCAGGCTTTTTACATATATCTAGAGATCAATTTTAGTTATTGAAAAAGATAAAATAAAGCAAAAAAGATGTCTCGACCTAAAGGAGCTGCTTTTAGCCTGGCAGGGACCAGAAAGTGAGCATTAGGATCCAGAGCAGTGTCGTCAGTGCTTGTGAGGAGGGGTCAGGGGCTTACATGGGAGGAACTGGGCTCCTGCAAGGTCCTCAGCAGCACTCCCTCAGCCAGGGCCCGGTCCACAGCCTGCCGTGCCAGCTCCTCCAGCTGCTGCTCATCCTGCAAGAGGCTCCCCCAGCCGGTGGCCATCCCAACCTGCAACAGGAGAGGGGAATGATTGGTGATGGGTTGCCTGGGGCCCACCCAGCAACCAATGAAACTGGCAGTGTGGTACAGGGGAGTGAACACTGGGTGGCAGCTCTCAACTTCCATGAGTGCAAAATGGAAAGCCTGACAAAGCATTTCCACTGCCACTCTCTTGGTTCCTAATACAATGATGGCATTATTCTTACAGTAAGGAAGTGGAATCTCAGACTGGTAAAACCTGGATTTGAACCCAGGTCTCAGGACTCCCAGCCCAGGCCTTTTACACTGGAGAAAGAGGCACTAATGTCATATGTGATTGGGGCAAGTTCCTTCCCCTCAGAGTTGCAGATTCTCTACCTGTGAAACAAGGGGTATGAGGTAGACCAGTGGTTTCCAAATCTGGCTAAATATTCTGGGGAGCCTGGTAAAGAATACGGATTCCAGGGCTCCACTCAGAGATTCTCATGCAAGAGGTCTGATGAGTGGAGGGAAGGGCTGAAGCTCTGTATTTTTTTTTTTTTAATTTTTTTTTCAACGTTTTTTATTTATTTTTGGGACAGAGAGAGACAGAGCATGAACGGGGGAGGGGCAGAGAGAGAGGGAGACACAGAACCGGAAGCAGGCTCCAGGCTCCGAGCCATCAGCCCAGAGCCTGACGCGGGGCTCGAACTCACGGATCGTGAGATCGTGACCTGGCTGAAGTCGGACGCTTAACCGACTGCGCCACCCAGGCGCCCCTGAAGCTCTGTATTTTTAACAAATTTAAAATCACTGCAAGAGAGTATTAATTCCCCTTCTAGCTCCAACAACCCAGGTCAGCAAATTTCAAATTATGTGGGGGGTGGGGGTAGGAGGATCCCTTTGTAGAATACTATGAAATGCAGATAAGGTGAACTCCTCCCTCACACTAAGCAGAAGCAAGCTCATTAGCAGGACATGATTACATTCCCTATATGGACATCTATCATCACAGCAGCAAGACAAAATATTTTTGAGAAATCACATTAGCAGAATAGAAATAACTGAAACCCAAGTGCCCAATGTAATAGGATGAGGAGTCCAACTGGCTGCCCAGAGACACACAGATATGAACCAACTAACACCTTGATACTAATTTTACAGCAGGCCTCAGGGATTTAAGAAGATCTGAATAAAAATCTGGAAACACCAGTTATTAATTTTGGTTTGCCCTACTGTCATTTGATTTTAGGAAAAGAACATGGCTACCCAGCTCAGTTGTCCCCAGAAAGGGAGCTAGAGAACAAGTAACAAACTGGAGAACAACATTCAGTTCCATCTCCTTCCCCTTATAACAAAATTGGTGCGAAACCAATTATGAAAATCTGTTGGCCTCAGCACAACGTTTTCAAAGAATGACCATGTAATTTCAAGAGGATCCTAACAACATTTCTGTCCAATGAGACACAGATAAGGGCTCTACGACTACAGAGTCATAGTAGAGCCCTGGGGTCAGTCAGATATGGGTTTGAACCCATAATATTACTTCCTTCATATATAAGGTCCCCATGTGAATTAAATGAGAAAAATCTGTGTGTAGTTCCTCAGCAGGGTTTGTAGCTCTATACATGGGAGCTTCTTTTTGGCTATACCCACTTTACAGGTGGAAGACTTGTCAGGAGGTCACACAGCAGGCTGGTGGCAGAGCCAGGACAAGAACCTATGACTGACATTAGAGCAATGGAACCCTCCATTAGCCCCCATCTCTTAACATCTCTGGGATTCCAGCATCTCTGCCTGCGGTTGGACTTTTGTCTACTTGGTAAACACTGAATGGCATCTACTGCCACGCCCTTTACTAGGTACTGAGGATACAAAGAGATAAAACATAAAGATAATCACTATGTAAAGTGCTGATTGGGCCCTTTGTTTTTCTCATTCTATAGTCTCAACCCTGTGGCTTTGTTTGTTTTGCTGAGGACATTCAAATCTATACTTTCACAGTGGTGCTTTCCTGACTTCCAAACTGTAATAACCAACTGCTTACTGGGAGTCTCCACAGAACCAGAATAGAATTTGTCGTCTCCCCACAAATCTGCTCCTCCTCTGATGAACCCCACTCAGGCACTCAAGACTTGTACACACTTCTCTCCAACACCCCAGTCTCCCCAAATCCTGTAGTTTTTATTAAATATAGATTGCTTTGAATTCCTCTTATTTGTCTCCACCTCCACTGTCAGATGCCTGTTCCAGCTACCATCATCTCCCTGGGCGCTAAACAGACTCAAGAGTGAGGTTATCCCCAGTAACCAAGATACACAAGCCTCTCTCCAGCTCCCAGGCTTGGCACGTGCTGTAGTCTCTTTTTGGAACACTCCCCACCACTCCTGACCAGCGTTCACGTGTGTGTTTCAGAAGCTGTCCCTGTTCTCCGCCCAGGGCTTCTACAGCCCATTAGTTGCCCCTGTACCATAGGAATTGTTGTGTATCTTGGTCACTTCTCTACCTCCAGCACCTACTACTGTATTCAATGAATGTTAAATGAATGGATGACGAATGAAAGACTGGGGCCAGATCTTAAAATGCGCAGAAGAAAACCCAGTCGGACTTTATCCTGAGGGCGAGGCCAGTGTCTGCACGAGGCTCGGGGCATAAACACCCGTCTCCTGCCCGGACTTGCCCCACTTCATGGGCCCGTTCACTCCCATTCTAGACAAAGTTTGGTTCTAATCGCTCCCAGTTTCTTTTTTTAATTCCGGCTCTGGCTCACTGGCACGGTGTCCCCGACACCGGCCCGATCTGGAATCAGGAGATCTGGGAAATCTGGGATCAACAATCACCAGCCCAACCCCCTCAATGGTCACCAGTTTCCCCTTCCCTGCAAAGGGCATGAGCTGCAACATCTCCTAGCCTTCAGGATTCCAATAGCTGGCCAGAACCCTCCCTCACATCCTCCCGAAGAAGCTTGGCCCTTGCCGGCCGCCGTTGCCTTTCCCCAACCTACTGGTTCGTCGTCCTGCCGCGCACGGTACTCAAGCCCCTCGCGCTGTAACCCAAGGTCTAGGGGGCGGGGCCTCGATGCGACCCAACGCGT
The DNA here is from genome assembly GCF_028018385.1 of Neofelis nebulosa. NCBI lineage: Eukaryota > Metazoa > Chordata > Mammalia > Carnivora > Felidae > Neofelis > Neofelis nebulosa. The sequence continues at coordinate 117,481,616 of NC_080790.1, forward strand.
TTGCGCAGACCGCGCCAGTGGGGTATAAAGGGCAGGGCGGGGGCGGAGACGTGCCTGTGGAGCTGGACGGCGACCGGGAAGGGTCAGTCCGTGCGTGAGCAGCCTTGGCGTTAAGGGTTCTTCGGTTGGATCCAGAGAGACAGGACTTGGGAAGGAGGGGAGGAGTTAGGCTGGGTCAGCGAGGAGTTACGGGTTTGCAGAGCTAGCAGGATGTCAGATCTGGTGACGTCCAGTGTAAGATGAGGAAACTGATACCCAGAATGGGGCAGTCACTACCTCAGGGACACATGGTGGGGGTAGGTGTGATAAGGGAGGCCCAGAAAAGGGACAGAGACCCCAGCGCAGGGTACCTTAGCACGTTAGGGGTCGAGCCAGTGTTGGAACCCAGGGTTCTGTTTTACACCCAGCTGAGTCCCATAAAAGCCCACCTGACTTCTCTAACCTCGGGACAGCTGCCGAAAAGCTGTAGAGGTAAAGGAAAGTATTTTCATTTTTCCAGCAATTTTTAAGTTGGGAATGTTGGAGGGTGACGCATTGTATATCACAATGCCCAATATCATTTGCATCAGGATCTGGGGCACTTTTTGAGAATGCAGATTCTTGATCCCTATTCTTATCTTACCTTTTGGCAGCCCTCCAGTTCTTTAACTGTTCCTTCTTTCCGGATTGTGATAGGATCTTCTCAATGTGAAGCACCTGATATGAATTTTTAAGTTAAAGTAACCTGAACTGATCAGTCCAAGCTCTGGGAAGTTAACCGTAACTAAGAGAGAACCCCAGCTTTCACATCTGATTAAGAAGGTAGACTGGTAAACAGTGCTTTTCTGGGGAATCAGGGAGGGCTTTGGAGTCTGGAGGGCTAGGTAAGAATGTGTAAGCAGTGAAAGAAGTAAGGGTGGAGTTAAGAGGCAGGAATGGGGACAGTGTTCCAAGTAGCAGGAACAGAAACCGCAAAGGCAAATAATCCAAAGTGTGGCTAGGCTCATTTTAGAGACATTGAGGAGTTTGATATAGATAGGAGGGCCTGGGAGTTGATCAGGCTGTTAGGAGCTCATTCTTGGCGAGGGAGCCTTGGATGCCAGGTTAAGAAGTTTGGCATTTTTCCAGTGAATGATGGGGAGCTAAGGATTTTTTTTTAAAAAAAAAGGTTTTTTTAATGTTAATTTATTTTTGAGAGAGACAGAGCGTGAGCAGGGGAGGGGGCAGAGAGAGAGGGAAACACAGAATCTGAAGCAGGCTCCAGGCTCTGAGCTGTCAGCACAGAGCGCGATGTGGGGCTTGAACTTACAGACCGTGTGATCATGACCTGAGCCCAAGTCAGACGCTTAACCGACTGTGCCACCCAGGCACCCCAAGCTGCCTAAGGATTTTAAGCAGGGGAAAGACCTGGTCGATTTTTTGTTAGGTGCTGGCTACAGTGTGGCAAATGGTTTGGAAGTGGGGAGACTAAGGCCAGAAAGCATGCTCAGAGGGAGTTAAGGTGCGTGGCAATGAGGAGATGGAGAGAAGGGGGCAGGTTAAAGAGACATTTAGGAGGGAGAACTACAACTAATTATAAATCAGTGGCCCAACCCAGGGGCCAGGATGTTTCCACCTCCTTAAATAAAGCTTGTACACCCTCTGTCTGCAGGACAGGCTGAGTCCTCCAGTCTTCTTGGGGGGAGGGAAGGGATAGGTGGTCTGGTTATGGGCAGGACAGTGTTTCCATGATGTCCTTCCTTTGTCTGCTTTTATACCTGAGGAAGAGCCCGAAGCAACAGTTACTATAAAAGGCCCCAGGTGGCAGGAAAAGTCCATCATGTTCACCAGGAACAAAGGAAACTATATCTAGTGCAACATGAAATTAAAATAAAAAATCATCACCCAGGGTTCTCTGCAGGTTCCCCTCCTCCAAGATGGGTGCCAAATGACGTGTATCAGGTGTCTATTGGTGAGACTTGGGGAAGATCCCAGACCTTAACAGCCCTCTGATTGAGTCCCCTCACTTTGTGGCAGGTAAGGTGTCTTTCTTCCCATTTTGTAGATGTGGCAGCTGAGTCTTAGAAGTTATGTGACTTGTTCAAGGGGACCTGGTTTGTGGTGCAGGGAGTAAGGTGTGGGAGTGTGAGGGGCTCTTGGCCAAGCATCTTACAAGTGAGGCTTTGTCTTTGTGCTCCCTTTGTCCTGAGGCTTTGCCCCTAAATCTTGGCATAACTGACTTCTTGTCATTCACATGTTTCCTTCTCAGATGCCATTCCCACCCCATCAATATATATATTTTTTTCACAGCTCTTACTAGTATCTGAAATTACTAATTTTGTCTGTTTCTCTCCACCATGTGAGTTCCATAAGAACAGGGACAATATCTGTCCTGTTCACCACTTTACCACCAGCACCTGGAGTGATATCTGCTCCATAGTAGATCGTCAATATCGTTTGCTAAATGATAGAAATAAGCTGGGGAGGGAGAAAGTCAGGGAAACCAACATAGGTGGAAGCTTAGGATGTTTTGGGTACTTTTCATAAACTACTTCATTTAATGCCCTCACAGCTTTTCAACGTAGGTACTGTATCTCCTTTGGGTAGGTAAGAAAACATGCCAAGTGAGGCCAAGTCAGTGGCTTGTTACTTTTGAGGTGATAGACTCCTTTGAGAATCTCCATTAGACACAATCTTTTGGTACACCGTGTGGAGGAATTCACAAACCTCCCTGAGCCCACTCGGGGGTCCCAGATCAAGGAACCCAGGATTGGGGAACTTGCCTGAGGTCTCTCTGGCCCCAAACCTTTGTTAGTTCCCCTCTCCACAGCAAGGTTAGATTCCATTTAGTGGACTACAGAGAGCCTCCTGAAGATTCTGTAACAGAGGGAGATTATGAGGCACTGAACCTTTGATGTGTCAGACCTGAGTTCAAATCCTGCCTCCAAAGCTAGCAGTGTAACTGTGGGCAAGACTTCTCACTTCTCTGAATCCCACTGCCCTCACTTTGAAAATGGAATCTATTTTTTTTCCCTAACTATAACTAATCTTTATTAATCTGTTCACCAAGTGCCAGGTATTTGGTTAATGGCTTTACAGTTATATCACTTTTTATGTGCCCTGACTTGCCAGAGATCATGCAGCCTCCCACGGTTAGCCACTGTGCTCCCACATGTGCACAGGCTTCCTAAAGCTGGCTTTTAAATCTGTTGCAGTCTCTGCTCTTGGGATTTGTGGGAACATTTGAGTCTGAATTCACTGAAAAGAGACTAGGAAGGCTGCACTGCAGTGTGAATGGAGGCCAGTGCCTTCAGTTGGTATGTGTCTTTCTCACGGTGAGGGCCTCTCTCCAAGCCCGTACTAGGCCTCTCAATTGGGACATCTCTGCCCGTCCCGGGGTCTGCGTTGCACATGGTCTGCTCTGTGCGTGCGTGGCTGCTGTCTCTTTTTAGCAGTGACATCACCCTGCCTGGTATTGTTGTTTATGGGGCTGTCTCCCCACCTGGCTGGGGGCCATTGCTTGGCCATTCGGTGGAATTCCTCTGTCTTCTAGCCCTAGTACAGACCTGGCCCAGCAGTGCTGCTCAGGAAATGCCTGTGGAATCAAAGTGAGGACTCTCCCATGTGTTGAGGATTTACTGTGTGCCAGGCCTGTCCTGGACACGTTATATGTGTTATCTCATTTACACCCCATGGTAATCCCGAGAGGGAGAAGTTACTGTCCCTCTTTTACCAAGAAGAAATAGAGACTCAGCTGGGCTTTGCATTAGGCCCACTTGCAGTGATTGATGACACCAGGGCTGACTCCAGGCCTGTGCTCTCATCGTGCATAAGCAGTTCTTGAAACTGTGGTCTGATAAAGGGGAGAGACACTCCTCAGCCCCCAGGACCCTCAGAGACTTTCTACTAACAAGATTCTAGTCCAGCTGTCATTTCATCCATGAGGAGGGGTGCCCTGCTGGCTCAGTCAGTAGAGCACGTGACTCGGGATCTCAGGGTTGTAAGTTCAAGCCCCAAGTTGGGTGTAGAGATTACTTAAAAAAAATTTTTTTAACGTTTATTTATTTTGGGGAGACAGAGACAGAGAACGAGCAGGGGAGGAACAGAGAGATGGGGGAGACACAGACTCTGAAGCAGGCTCCAGGCTCTGAGCTGTCAGCACAGAGCCTGACATGGGGCTCAAACCCATGAACTGTGAGATCATGACCTGAGCTGAAGCAGTCGCTCAACCAACTGAGCCACCCAGGCCCCCAGAGATTACTTTAAAAATAAAATAAAATAGGGGCTCCTGGGTGGTTCAGTCTATTGAGTGTCCAACTTCAGCTGATACCATGATCTCGTGGTTTGTAATTTCGAGTCCTGAATCAGGCTCTCTGCTGTCAACTCAGAGCCTGCTCCGGATACTTTGTCCCCACCTCTCTCTGCCCCTCCTCAGCTCATTCATTCTCTCTCTCTCTCTCTCTCTCTCTCTCTCTCAAATAAACATTTAAAATAAAATAATCCATGAGAAAACAGAAGCCCAGAAAGGAGAGATGACTTACTTACAGCCCTTCTTTTCCACTTACTGCTTATCCTTACCCACTTACTTTTGGACAGGATGGGATCTGATTTTACCCACCATTAAACCACCCAGGTAGCCCTGGTCCAGGTCGACACTCAGTAAATACTTCTAAATTTTATTTATGATGAAACATTAAGAAGGATATACAGATTAGTATAACAAACACCCGTATTCCCACCCCCCAGCTTATGAAGTAAAACATTGCTAATATAGCTGAAGGCCTCGTGTTCCTCCACAACTGTAATCCCTCAGGAATAAAGGCTCCCCTAAATTTGTTGTTTATTCTATGTAATTTTTTATTGAGCTATAATTCATATGCCATAAAATCCAACCTTTTTAAGTATACAATTCAGTGGTTATTAGTATGTTCACAAGATTGCACAACCAATACCACTCTCTAAGTCCAGAACTTTTCCATCACACCAAAAGAAACCCCAGACCCATTAGCAGTCACCTCCCCATTCCTCCACTCCAACCCCTGGCAGTCACTAATTTGCTTCATGTGTCTATGGACTTGCCTATTCTGGACATTTCATATAAACAGACTCCTGTAGGTGGCCTTTTGCGTTTGGCTTGCGTCACTTACCATTATGTCTTTAAGACTCATCCATGTTGTAGCGTGTACCAGTATTCCGTTGTATGGATACACCACATTGTGCACCTCCGCCAGTTGGTGGACATTTGGGTTGTCTCTACTTTTTGGCTATTATGAATGAAGGTGCTGTGAACATTCATGTACAGGTTTTTGTGGGGCTGTATTTAATTATCTTAGGAATAGACCGAAGAGTGGACTTGCTGGCTCGCAGGGTAATTCTATGTTGACCTTTTCCCCCCGCCCCAAGTTGTTTTTTGTTTGTTTGTTTGTTTGTTTTTTTAATTTAGGTAATCTTTATACCCCATGTGGGACTCCCAACTCACGACCCTGAGATCAAGAGCCACATGCTTTTCTGACTGAGCCAGCGAGGCGCCCCTCTCTATTGAACTTTTTGAGGAACTGCCAGACTGTTTTCCAGAGTGGCTGCACTATTTTACATTCCCACCAGCAATGTCTGAGAGTTCCAATTTTTACATTCTTACCACGTGTTCCTGCCTGGCTGTTTGATTCTGACCATCCCAGTGGGTGTGAGGTAGTGTCACTTGTTTCAATTTGCATTTCCCTAATGACTGATGATACTGAGCATGTTTTCATGTGCTTATCGGCTATTTGTTTATCTCCTTTGTCTATTCACATCTTTTGCCTAATTTTGTTTTACTTAAAAAATTTATTATAGCTAAATATACGTAAACTTTGCCATTTTAGCCACTTAAGTGTACAGTTCGGTGGCATTCGCATTGTTGTGCAGATATCGCCACCATCTGCTTCAGCAACTTTTTCAGCTTCCCCAACTGAAGCTCTGTACCCATTGAACAATAATCCCCCGTTCCCCTCTCCCAACCAGTCCTAGGCAACCACCATTCTACTCCTAAATTACTTTTTTTTAAGTTTATTTATTTATTTTGAGAGAGAGAGAGAGAAAGAGAGAGAGGGACCATGAGCAGAGGAGGGGCAGAGAGAGAGAGAGAGAGGGAGAGAGAGAATCCCAAGCAGGCTGTTTGCTGAGAGCATGGAGCCCGATGTGGGGCTCGAACCCACAAACTGCAAGATCATGACCTGAGCTGAAATCAAGATGCTTAACCACCTGAGCCACACAAGTACCCTTCCTAGACTGCTTTTTGACTCAGTTTCTCTTTCACTTAATAAAAGAGAGGGTGCATTTTTAATTTCAGTTATTTGTCTTTTTATTGTTGAGTTATAAGAATTCTTCATATATTCTGGATCTTAGACCCTGATCAGATACATGATTTGCAAGTAGTTTCTCCCATTCTCTGGATTGTCTTTTTGATATGTTGATAGTGTCCCTTTTTTTTTTTTTTTTCTTTTTTAATTTGAGAGAGTGCACAAGAGGGGGAGAGGGACAGGTGGGGGAGAGAGAGAATCCCAAGAAGGCTCCACACTCAGCATGGAGCCCAACACCGGGCTTAATTCCACAACCCTCGGATCATGACCTGAGCTGAAATTAAGAGTCAGACTGAGCCACCCAGATGCCCCTTGACAGTGTCCTTTGAAGTACAAATGTTTTTCATTTTGAGGAAGTCCAGTTTATCTGTTTTTCCTTTGGTGCTTGTGCTTTGAGTATCATATCTAAGAAACCATTGCCTAATCCAAAATCGTGAAGATTTGTACCTATGTCTTCTTAGAGTTTTATAGTTTTCACTCTTACATGTAGGTCATTGATTCATTGTTAGTTCGTTTTTGTATATGGTGTGAGGTAGGTCCTATGCATTTTTAATCCTTTTACTAGGTGTGTGTTTCTAAACATTATTTGATACAATTTTTTGTTTTTTGGACTTTAAATGGTAACATTGTTTACATTCTCATGCAGCTTGCTGTCACTTCAGTCTTATGTTGGGAGAGTCATCCGTTTGATCAGGGTAACTAGTTCATTTGTTTTCACTGCTGTATAGGTTCGCTGCATAAAAACCACACTTTATTTACCTTTCCTCCTGTGAATGGTCTCTTGGGTTGTGTCTAGTATTTTGCTGTTACAAATGATAAACCATCTAAAATGTGCCTCCTTGTGCAGTGTGTTGAAGGTCATGAGCATATTCAGATTTCCTAGATAATGCCAAATATCTCTTTTAAGTGGTTTTATAAATTTGCACTCTTGCCAGCAATGTATTAGAATTGCCCTTGTTGTATTAGAATTGTATCCTCAGTAAGACTCAGTATTGTCAGGCTTTTTTGTTTTTGCCAGTCTAGTGGGTGTGAAGTGACACTTTGTTGGCGTTTCCCAGATTAATAGCAAAGTTTCTTTTTCAGTAAATATTTGAATGGTTGGATAGGCAGGTGCACACAAAAGCAGAATAGAGGCAGCTCTTTGAGGAGATGACCCTGTGACCCTGCTTGTGGCTAGATGATGGCAGGGCTCTGGGCCTACACTGTGCTGGCTGTTATAGGGAGACTCTGGAGCTAGGAAGTGTTGGGTGAGACTGACAACCCTATAAATGGGAGAAGGCAATTGTCACCTTGACACCAGTAATGGGAGCCTCTCTCCAGGGGGAGGCTGTAGTCCTGCCCTTCCATTTCACCAAGAAGAAAAGGAGCTGGAAAGAGAGAAGGATCAGAATGGGGTCCCAGAGTCTAGGAATGACCTTTTTTTTTTTTTTTTTAACCTTCTCATAGTCTTGATATTGGTGGTATGTATTTCTCTTGTTTATTCTACTGAGTTTGGGAATGATGAAAAGGATAATAAGAAAAAGAATAGCAATGATCATTTATTAAACACTTATGTGTGAGGCATTGTGCCTTTTTTATGAGTATTATCTCACTTAATTCCAACGGAGTAGGTGCTATTAGTATTCCTGCTTTACAGATGACAAACAGGGTAACTCAAAGAGACAGAGTAACTGAGGGTTTTCACTCAGTCTGACTCCAGAACTTGTAAGCACTGTGCTATATCATTCGCCTGGCTCAGCTAAACCCAAGAGATCAAAGAAAGAAGAGGCTTTTCCAGGCCTGGGTGGGTGAGAAACATGAGTTATGAAATCCACTGGACCTGGTGTGGAAAGGGCAACAGGGAGCAGAGTGAGAGGCCCCCTGGAAAAGATGGTTCTTGAGAGGCAGGTGCCCCCAGCCCAGTGGACACGGCCCATTTAGCAGGCACTCATGGGCACCTCTTCTGTGCCAACTCCTGAGCTGGCTGCTGGGGTGCAGAGTGGGATCTGCCCATTTCCAGGTCTCAAGAAGTCCCTGGACAGATGGAACAAGAATTTGGAGGATGTGGGTGACCCTGGCCTCCTAGGATGCAGGTGATAAGATAGCACCTCAGACTGAGGGCTGTCCAGGTATCCTTCAACAGGTAAGATTTTAACAAACTGTGGCACATCCATAATATGGAATACTACTCAGTAACAGAAAGGAACACATCATTGATGTAGGCAACAACTTGGATTAATCTCCAGGGAATTATGCTGAGTGAACAAAGTGAATCTTAAAAAGTTACATACTGTATGATTTCATTTATGTAACATTTTTTAATTGACAAGTAAAAAAAAATTTTTTAATGTTCATTTATTTTTGAGAGAGAGAGAGAGAGAGAGAGAGAGAGCGAGCATGAATGAAGGAAGGGCAGAGAGAGAGAGAGAGGGAGACACAGAATCTGAAACAGACTCCAGGCTCTGAGCTGTCAGCACAGAGCCTGACTCAGGGCTTGAACTCGGTAACCGTGAGATCATGACCTACGCCAAAGTCGGACTCTTAACCAACTGAGCCACCCAGGCACCCCTGAATTGACAATTTTAGAAATGGAGAACAGATTGGAGGTTAATTTTGGATGGGTTAAGGATGGGAAGGAGGAGGGTGTCTTGTTGTTGGAACTCTTCAGAATATTAACTGTAGTGGTGGATCTGTGAACATATACAGGTGATAAAATTGTATAGAACTTAATACACACACACACATACACACATGTATATGTAAAACTGGGAAAACTTGAATGAACTTGGGGGATAGTATCAATGTCAATACAGGTGATCTCTCTGTATTGTTTCTTATAATTGTGAATATGTAATTACCTAAAAGAAATTTCAATTAAAAAATGAAATTTAAGGCCCAAAGTATTGGCAGGACAATAGAGATATTTGTAAGACAGCATTCTCAACCCACATAAAAAATCCTGAGGGCTAGGGCGCCTGGGCGGCTCAGTTGGTTAAGCATCTGATTCTTGATCTCGGCTCAGGTCAGTGCAGAGCTTGCTTGGGATTCTTTCTCTCTGCCTCTCCCCCACTTGCATGTGCATATGCCCCCCCTCCAAAGAAATAAATAAACTTAAAAAAAATCCCGAGGGCTATGTGCAAGGAGGCTTTTTGCCCTTAAGTTAGCAAAGTCCAGCTCCACAGAGAGGTGGGCAGTATTCCCTGAGATGTGGAGGAGTGCAGGGTCACCCTAAACACTTCAAGAGACCCAGGGTAGACCCATTGGGTTGGTTTCTGAGCTTAATTCTTTGAGTCTCTCTGTCCTTCACCTCCTGAACTGACACCACTATCATAAGGGCAAGGGCAGAGCCACAAGCCACTCCCACCCCTCCCACTCCACCTCTGTTTGGTCTTCTGAGAAGGACAGATGTTCCTTCTTCATTCTCTACTCCACCAGGTTGCCCCTCCCCTGGGATGTCCTGTATCAATTGTTAACGAACTCTCTGTGCCTCCTCCATGACTGTCTCCTCTACTAGACAGACTCCTGGACCTTGGGAACAAGACCAGAACCAGTCACAATCTGGGGGGCATCAGAGAGTGTTTGTTATACTCAACTAAATGGGAAGTTGACCCTGGCTGAGATAAACCTGTTCTGATCCTGAAATCCTAGGGAGGGCCTGGACTGTGGCATAGGATTTGGGGGGTAGTATGGCTGTGGTCTTACAAGATTCTGGGACTTTGTTTCCACCTGGTAGGCCCACTAGGATATCTCTTCCAGAATGTTGGCTGCCCTGAACACTGCTTCAAATTCTGTCCCCAGAATGGGAGACCCAAGGCTCCTCCACTAGACTACCCCAACATACATGTACTCACAGGGATCATGTGTTCACATTGCTGACCTCTTACTTTGGGATAAGCACTTTGGTTTCTTTATTTCTCTCAGCAACATTTATGAGGTATTCTTTATATATCCATTTTGCAGAGAAGGAACCCAAGGCTCAGAGAGGTTAAGTAACTTGCTCAAGGTCACTTAGCTTGTAAGTAGCAGAGCAAGGACTTGAAGAGGCATTCCTAATGTGTGCCAGTCTAGTGCCTGCAGGTGCAAAGCTGAAAAAAAGAAACATCACTGACTTTATGGAGCTAATGATAAAATCACCAAACATTTATATGTGCTTATGTATGGCACTCAGAGGCTAAGCTCTTTATATACATTATATAATTGACTCTGCTTTACAACCAAATGAAATAAGGTTATGCCCATTTTACAATGGAAATTGAAGCTCCAGGAGGAAAAGAGACCTGCTCAAGGTCACATAGCAAGTAGAATACAGACCTGGACAGTCTGCTCTAGAGCCAGTGCTATCAGACCCTCTTCTGCCATCTCTTCCCTAGACCTATTTTTGGCTTTTTCCCTCCTCTGTACACAGGCCCCCTCCATGCTATTATTTCTGCCCTCCCTTCACCCCAGCTCTTCTGTCTAGCCTGTGTCCATAGACCCATTCATATTCTAAGCATAGTTTGGAACCTGTGGTTGGGCCAGAATATCTATCAGCACGATGATACCCCTCACTCTGACCCTTTCTGTTCCACCCAGCTGCCTGGCAAGGGGAGTCTTGTGGGAGACTACTACCCAGTCCCCTCACCTACCTGTGGTGGCCGGAATATGTGTGGCCTCTGCAGTGCAGAGGATAGAGCAGCAGGATGCCCACACCTGGCAGAGAGGCCAGCACACCAGGGGGTGCAGGTAGCACTGGGCCTGTCAGTGCTAGTGGTTCTGGAGGCTAATATGAACAGCAGCAACTGCTGGCATTATCTAGTCTCTAAGAATAGCTTGGGCTGAAGAGTTGGGGTCTGGGGCCAGGGAAGAGGGCAGGAGCCTGTTTCCACCGCCCCTGCCACCTCTGCTGCTGCTTGGCCTAGAAACTGGAAAGCCTCCCTTCTGGCTTACCATTTGCTCTGGGATGGTTTTGCATGGATGTGTCTTGCCTGCTATTGGGCTGGAGGAAAGAGGGTGACCCATAGACTCAGACCCAGGGCTGAGGTCAATGAGCCCACACCCTGAGGACTGGCCCTCACCAGGCCTTCCCCATTGGCATAGAATAGGAGCTTGCTTTTTCAAGGATCATGTTGGAAGTGAATCTTATTCATTTAGCGAATCCTTAAGAACTAGGTAATATATACCCATGATTCAAAATTCAAAAGTATAAAAGGGTAAGCAAGAAGAAAATCAGCCTCCCTCCCTTCCCTAGCCCTCAGCCGCCTATTCCCCTCTCCAGAGGCCACTGCTCTTACCAGCAAAGGTGGTCCCTCCATAGGTAGGCACGTAAATACGTGACTCTTCTATCCCCCCATTTTTGCATGAGCGATAGCACATCCCATCCATTCTTCTGCCCCTTGCTTTTTTCACTTAATGATATATGTTGTAAAGAACAGTAATTTACTGAGTCTTTCCTCTGGCATGCACTATTGTAACTAAGCACTTCAGATGTTATAACTCATATAATGTTCATCAGAATCCTGTGTTGTGGTAGGTCTTTTTTACGATTTTCCATTGTTCAGAGGTTAAATAATTTCCCAAGATTTCAGAGCTGGTAATTGGCAGAGCCAGGATTCAATCCCGGGCAGTCTGACTTTAAGGTGTTCTTCATCACTACCCTATACTGCCTCTCATGCTTGAGCCCTGTCACTACATAGCACCCCCTTACTCTCCCTAAGGGCCAAGGTAAGAAATGTATATTGAGAGACGCCTGGGTGGCTCAGTCAGTTAAGTGTCCAACTTTTGATTTCGGTTCAGGTCATGATCTCACAGTTTTGAGATCTGGCTCTGCCTTGGGCGTGCAGCCTATTTAGGATTCTCTTTCTCCCTCTCTCCCTCCCCTGCTCTCACGTGTGTGCACGTGCTCTCTCTTTCTCTCAAAAAAAAAAAAAATATTAAAAAAAATAAGAAATGTACATTGAACACTCACCATGGCCAGGTTCAGGCTGGGATACAGCAGAGAATAAAAAAGATTAGGTCTGGGGCGCCTGGGTGGCGCAGTCGGTTGGGCGTCCGACTTCAGCCAGGTCACGATCTCGCGGTCTGTGAGTTCGAGCCCCGCGTCAGGCTCTGGGCTGATGGCTCGGAGCCTGGAGCCTGTTTCCGATTCTGTGTCTCCCTCGCTCTCTGCCCCTCCCCCGTTCATGCTCTGTCTCTCTCTGTCCCAAAAATAAATAAACGTTGAATAAAAAAGATTAGGTCTTTGCCCTCACGGAACTGGCACCCCAGTGTCCACACGTGTCTGTCAACCAAAGCAGGAAGAGGGAAACACACGTCACACACACCCACATGTCCAAGTACAGGCCTGCTGTTTGCACACACTTTTCTCCCTTATCCACTGATCGTTTACTCACACAGCCTCTGAGCTGAAAGGCCTTCTAGCCCAGAGCTATAAGTGGAACATGGAGGTCCACACAGAGATAGATACTTACAAGAGATCACGATGTGGGCCTCGTGATTCTCATCCCCTGCCCCCTAGGATCCATTTCAGCAAGTCTGGTGGGGGGTGTCTATAATCCAGGGCCCAGCCATTGTTTGAAGTTGGGAACAATTGAAGGGCAAGGGAGCTATAGATAGATCCACAGCTGCTGTCACCTGTTCCAGCCTGGGCGTTGGGCCCGAGCATTGTCTACATGGGGGCACTCTACCAGTGAGGGCCCACTGGGGGTGGGAGGTTGGCCCAGTCCAGCCCAGCTCTAGAGAGACTGAGTCAGAGGTCAAGACAAAGAAATACAGAGTCTCAGAGGGCAGAGAATGACAGGGTGACAAAGAAGGACCAAGACCCATGAGAGATACAAGAGACCACCTCATGCTAAAAACACAGAGACTGGTTGGGAGTGTGGGCAGAGGCAGAGAGAGAGCTATCTAGACAGTGAGGGCCTAAGGCAAAGATTGAACTCCAGGATACAACAAATCACAGCCCCAGACCAGAGCCTGTGCTAGGGTCCAGACCACTTCAGTCCAGCATCAAGGCCTTTCCGTCCATCTGTTTATCTCCAGGAGGGTGACACATGCACATTTCTCTCTGGGGCAGCCACACCCCAGATTCTTCTAGGGCAGTCTGAGGTAGGGCAGTCAGGAGTGATCCAGGAGGCCCCTGGGGTCTCTTAAAGGGAGAGTTTGTGCTGCTGAGTCTGTATCTAACTTCCCTCCCTCTTGATGCAGCTCCTTTGTCCTTTGTGAGGATGGGGGACAGCTGGTCCCCCCCCCCCACCTCCCCTCCCACCAAGTAACCTTTTACCACGTTGAGGCATCTCTCCTCCGGATAAACACCCCTGATGCCTTTTGGCAGCCCTCATCCTATTTTCTGCTCAAGCATCAGAGCCGGGGCCCACTCGGGCTCTCTGCAGCTGCCCAGGGCCCCAGGAGGGGGACAAGCCTTGGATGAGCAGGGGCCCCCCCACCCACAGGGTGCCAAGGGGAGGGCCCCCCTCTAGCGCCTCACTGCTTTGCTTTTGGACTGTTATGGCAGCCACCTCCTAAGTAAGTCTTCCTGCCACCGGTCTCGCCCCTTCAGTCCATCCTCCACACCAGCTGCCACCGGGATCTTGTGAACACATAAATCTGACCATGCTGTCAAATGTCCTTGCTCAGAGCTCTTTGATGAGAAACATAAAATACAAATGCCTTTGATGGCTCCCCAACTCCTGCAGGAGAACGCTAAACCCTAATCTGGCTTCTGAGGCCGTTCACAGTCTAATCCCAGCTGCTCCACCTGGCCTCCCTTCCCTGTGTGCCTCCCGTGGCCAAGCCTCCACCTGTGTGACTGCTCTGGCCTTGGAGTTAGGGCTCATGCTCTGTGTCCCCTCTCCTCTGCCTTTGGTGCCCTCCTCTCACCTGGACGACCACTGCCTCCTTGCTGCTCTGCCTGCAGCATTCCAGTCCGTTCTCTGTATGGCAGTCAGGGTGGTCATCATTAAACCTCAGACCACTTACTCTCTTGCCCCGACAGCTTCTCGCTGTTCTTTATATAATAGAGTCCAGAGTCCCTTTCAAATCCTACAAGACTCAGTGATCCAGCTCATGCCTACCTATGTGACCCTACCTTAAAAAACTCTCCCCCTAGGGGTGCCTGGGTGGTTCAGTCAGTTAAGCATCCACCTCTTGGTTTTGACTAAGGTCATGATCTCAGTACTCGTAAGTTCAAGCACCGGATCCGGCTCTGTGCTGACAGCATGGAGCCTGCTAGGGATTCTCTGTCTCCCTCTCTGTCTGCCCCTTCCCTGCTCACACACTCTCTCTCTGTCTCAAAAATAAATAAACATTAAAAATAAAATAAAACTCTCCCCCTGTTCCCACTCCAGCGGCACTAGCATTGTGATGGCATCAAACGCACCATGCTATTTTCTGCCTCACAGCTTTTGTATTTACTACTACTTTTGCTCAGAATGTTCTTCCTCTGGCTCTTTGTGTGGCTCCTTCTCGTCCCTCAGGTCTCACCTTGAATGGCACCTCTTCAGAGAGCCCCACATCCTTGACCAACTTGAGTACTGTATACCCCACCCCCATGACCCTCCACCGCGTTACTGTAGTGCCTTTATATCCTGTGCCACGATCTTGAATTACCTTAGAAACTGTATCTGCTTGTTCATTGACTGCCGCTCTATAAGGGAAGGGACCTTGTTGTCATGCCCCTCTCCTTGTCCATCTGGGTGTCAGACTTGCTCTTGTCCTTCACATCCCTCCATTCTGACATCTCCTGTGGGTGTCTTTCTTTTCCTGGACAGAGAGTATTGGGTTCCCATCCTGGACACAGAATAGAAGGCACCAGATGCATGTTCACCTGAATCTATGTGATCCTCCCAGCTGAGGTAGCATTTTAACAGAGTCCTTCAATGTCTTTATCAAGGATTTCCAGGGACTGAGGAGCATTGGTGACAGATACATTTCCGGTTGGGGCTGGCTCCCAAATCCTATCTTCTCTGTCTCCCTACCTGCCCTTGCTTTCTCCAATACTCAGCTCCTCCAGTGGCATTTTGGGCTAGAAGAAGAGAAGCCAGAGGTAGTATGTCCCTTTTGGGCTTTGCCCCATCAGCTCATTGCTCATGGGAATCTCCCCCAATAGCCCCAACTCAGCAGCTGCCTCCAGTTCTGGCTGCTACTAAGCTGTGAGCTCCAGGACCCCACAAAACTGCTTATCTGAGGCCTTTGATGGAGAGAAATAGGGGACGCGGAGGCCATGGTATCTGGCTTGGCTCCAGCTCCCCATATCCTAAGACTGCCTATCTCTATCTTTCACCGCTTTACTCTCTACCCTGGATCCTGCTCCTCCTTCCCAACTCTGTTCCTAGTCAGGCCCAAGGTTCCTTGGCTTTTCTGTGGGGGATGCAAATAGGGGATTTACACCATTGCTGTCTTTGAGGGTGGCAACAGGCCGGTCTGGGGCCTGGGAGCACTGAGGCCGGAATGCCTGAGGCTGAGCCCTTCCTGACAGTCCTTCCTAGCACTATCAGCATCTTAATTAAGTCCCTTGAAGATCGTGGTTCTTAGAGCGATTTCTGGAGAGAGTCTCTGAAGCCGAGGAGGGTGGACACCCCACACCGCAGGCCAGGCTGCAGGTGACCCAGATGCCTTCATGCCAGTCCTCACCATAGCTGCCTTCTCCTTTGCTGGTTTCCGTGTGCTTGGGTAGAGAGCTAACCTCAGGAGTGGGATCCTGGAGTCTGGCCCAGGCTCCCTCTGTCCCCATCAGGGCCTCTGTGTCCTCAGCTAAGCAGAGGGTCTGGACGAGATGATTTCCCTTCCAGCCCTGATGCTCCTGATTCCTAATGCCCTGCTGTCTTTAACTGGAATTGGAGAAAAGGGTGGCAGGCAGGGAGAAATAGAAAAGGTACAGGAAAGTACAGAGAACAATTAAGAAACCATTGTACACATTTTGTTATATTTGCCTCAAGTCTTTTGCCCCTGGATTGTAGCACTTCAGGGTTCTAGTGATACCGATTCTAACATGCCAGGATTCGAAACTGAGGTACATATAGTCCTGGCTCTGTGCTCATAATGTTGGGAAGAGAAGGGAGGAAGAAAGACCAAATTTGGAGTGTCTACACTGGCTACTCAGTGGGTGGGTTGGTTGGGATGAGAGGGCGGTGGTGAAGAAACGAAGCTTCTGGAGGTTCTAAAATCCTAGAATCCTAGAATCCTAGAGTTGGAGCAGATCTCAGAGGTTGCCCAGTCCAAAGCTTCAAGCCCTGTGCAACCTCTGCTTGATTCCTCCTTGCTGTTAGCAGGCTCGTTTTCTTCTATGAAGCCTCTTCCATGGCTGACAGGCTCTGAGTATGAAAAGACCCTTTTCTGTGTATGTATCCAAACTCTGCTTCCTTGTAACCACCCCACTGGCCTGCTCTTGAGGACACACAAGTCACACAGGTTTCGTATGCTACAGGACAGCTCTTCATATATTTAAGGTTGGTGCCTTACGTCCTTGCAGATTGTGGCATTTCGTGCCTGTCTTAGGTGCCTCTTGGGTTTCCCCATTGCTTCGTCATTTTTGTCTGTGTGTTCATCTCAGCAGGAAGGTGTGCCCTGTGTAGTAGAAGTGAACTTACAGTTCTAGACCCGTTTCTTTTGGTTGGTTTCTCAGCCCCAGGTTTATACACTGAACAGATAATTCTAGAATTCAGACCCACATTATATTTGGTATAGGCTAGGCTCATTAGAGGTTCTAATTCTCCAGGCTAATTCTATTGCTCAGGCCCTAAGAAAGAAGGCCCTGCTTTCTGAGCATCTTCAAACAGCAAGCAGAGTTTTTCCCACTCTTTGGGCTTTCTCTAAATAAGGAGATGAAAACCCTATAATGTTTTTCTTTGATGTTTGTTTATTTGTTTGTTTGTTTTTGAGAGAGAGACTGAGTGAGCAGGGGAGGGGCAGAGATGGGGAAGAGCTGTCAGCACAGAGCCTGATGTGGGGCTCGAACCCATCAACTGTGAGATCATGACCTGAGCCAAAAACAAGTCAGATGCTTAGCCGATTGAGCTATCCAGTTGCCCCAAAACCCTGTAATCTTTAAAAAAAAATTTTTTTTGGGAGAGAGAAAGGGGGTGCAAATGAGCAAGGGGCAGAGAGAGAGAGAGAGAGAGAATGTCAGGAGGGGCAGAGGGGGAGAGAGAGAGAGAAATAGGGTTCACCTGAAGTGGTGCTTGTGTTTTACCTGAAGCGGGGCTTGTGCTCACCCAATGTGGGACTTGAACTCATGAACCGTGAGATTGCGACCTGAGCTGAAGTCAGATACTTAAGGACTGAGCCACCCAGGTGCCTAACAAAACCCTATAATCTTAAACTATCTATCAAGTTGGGTTCATGCTCTTACTCAGCACACACTTACTGACTTTCTGCTGTGTGCAGGCATTCTGTAAGGTGCTGGGGATATAGACCAAGCTCTTGCCCATTAGTTGGTGGGGAGGCAGGCCAGAAACAACGTATGCTCTATGAAGAGAATCAAAACAGAACGATGTCCTCACAAATATAATGTGGAGAAAAAGAAGAAAGGAATACATAATGTAGGATTCCATTCATAGAAATTTTGGAAACTAATCTGACATTAGAAGTCAGGATGGTGGGTGAGGGAGTGGTGAATGAAAGAGGGGGGTTGCTGGTAATTTGTTTCTTGAATAGGGTGTATTTAGTTTGCAGAAACTCAGACTGTATGGCAATATTCACTATATCCCTGATTATCATGGCAAAAAGACTGGGGACAATCTAAATGTCACCCAAAGGAGAGCTGTATCATTTCATAACTTGGAGAGTATCTAGAGGATTAATTCCTAAAAAGGTCTCGGCATTTGTAATTTTAATAGATATTGCCAAATTTGGCCATGCATTTCTAACAAAGTTTTTGTGTAACATACATGCAGTGAAGTGGGTACATCTTGAACGTACAGCTCAATTCGTTTTACAGAGTGAACACACTGCTCTTTGCTCAGTACATAGTGTTTCCTGCATTCCAGAGGCTGCTCTTGTGCCTCGTCCATTCATTACTCTCCCTCAGAGGACCACTCTTCTACTTTTATCAGCTTACCTGGTTTTGAACTATGTATGGTTGAAAATGGGTCTTTGAAGTTATTTCTATATATTTTATAGAATATAGGTATATGCATATTTGGAATTGGTAGCCAGATGGTACAGAGAGTTTCTCTGTGTGGGCACAGCCTGACATCTGGCTGGAATCCTGGCTCTGAACCTGTGTAGTTCTATGTGTCCACTGTCTCGAGTTCCAGGATCCTTTGATTCTCTGACCATAAATTTCTGTGGTGTCACCAGGGCCTGAATGGGGTGATGGACAGGACAGCCTGGAAGTGCCCTGATGTATTCCAAAGCCCGTATCAGGCAGACTGAGTGCCAGCACACTGAACCCCTGTTGAGAGTGGGGGGCAGGAGGGGGCTAAGAGTGGGAAGTTGGTTTCCTGGGAATCTTGAATGCCTTCTAATTGTTCTAAATTTCCTCCTTTTGCTTTCTTTTCAGCCAAATCATTTCTTTACGTGTATGGTCACAGGTCTAGTTTTCTTCATGTACAATTTCCCCAGGGGACCCCAAGGAGATGGGGATAGAGGTAGGAGGTAAGAGCATGCAGGTACTGGAGAGGGATATCTTACTCTCTCTGCTTCTCTTTTTGATCTGGTCTCTGCCACTACTTATCTGTGAGATTTGCCAGTGCTTTCTTTTCTCTGGGCCTCAGTTTCCCTGGGTGTATAAAGAGGATTGTGCCAAATAGTCCCAGAAGGCACTCTGTTGTTTCCTCTCACTCAGTCTCCTTGCTCTTTGTTTCTGGGGGTGTGAGCCTTTTTCTGGGTGGACCAGACTCCTTGTGACTCAGTTTCTCTCTCTCTGGGCTCCTCAGTCTTCCCGGATCTCTCATGGCTTTGTCCCTGCCCCATCAGTCTCTGAATCCCAACCTCCCTCTCTCTTACTAAGAGTGTCTCTCTCCGCCTTTGTGATCCCATGACAATGGGAGGTAAAAATAGCCCAGGGGCCGTGCTGGTGGAGATAAAAGGGAATTTGCCTTTTGTGTCCTGTGGCCAGGCTGGGGGGGCTGTGACACGTGGAGATTGCTGACATAGCTCTCCTCTGCTGACCTTGACAGTGGCAATAAAAGGGGTAGCCCAACTCCCAGCCCTCACCATGTGCTGAGGTGGGTGATCAGGGCTGAGGTTGGAACCACAGGGTGAGGGTACCCATGGGTGGGCACAAGTCTCTCTCTATCTCTGGGAAAGGATGCTCTGGTGTTTGAGTGTGTGTGTGTATGTGTGTTGGGGGCTCACCAGGGAGGCTGAGATGGGGACCCCCGAGGAATCACTGAGTATTAGGCCTTGTGGGTTTTGCATCACACCCCTGTTTGGGGTCCCTGGGTCCCTTAGTTCCTCCGTCACAGCCATCTTCCAGTGCCTGATGCCTTGGATTGCCTTGAACCTCCAAGATTTTTAGTCCCTCATCTTCCACCTCTCAGTGCCACCGCCATGATGGATGTGAGTGAACTTGGGGAGTCTGCCCGCTACCTCCGCCAGGGCTACCAGGATCTGATGAAGGTGCACACTGTCCCGTGGGATGGTAAGTGAAGGCAGAAGGGCACGGCCATGGTGTTGCCCTTATAGACTCAGACCAGGAGTGGGGAGGGGTGAGCGGCTGAAGGGGAACTGTGGCTTCAAAGCTTTAGCCCTGGCCCTTTCCCTCAGAGTCTGGGGTCCTTAAGGGTACATTCCCTGAGACTCTGTGTACATCACTGCATGTTTGTGAGCAAGCCATGGTTTGCTCCTCTGTAAAATGGGACAATATTCCCTGTCTCCCAGAGCGGCAGTCTGTGGCTGGAGCCCGAGGCCTCTGAGATGGGAGTGATTAGTATGCAGGCTGGTGTCCGTAAAACCTGTGCTGGAGTTATTTTTAGTGTTTTCCATAGAGCTAAAGCCAAAGACAGGAATAAAGACTACTATTTATGACCTAGTTTGCTCATAGGACAATAATAACAATAGGCAATGTGTATCAAGTGCTTATTTTGTGCCAGGCCCAGAGTGAATGACTTTCCATGCATCATCTCAATAACCTGGGAGCTGGGGACCAGGGCCAAGGCCAGTTTCATGGGTGTGCAACCTCTGCAGTTGCACAGGGCATCACCTCAGAAGGGCCTTTCTGTTTAACACTCAGCTCTCACCATATTGAAACGTTTAATGATTTAAAAACTTGTTTTTAATGTTTGCTTTTGAGAAAGCGTGTGTGGGTGGGGGAGGGGCAGAGAGCGAGGGAGACACAGAATCAGAAGCAGGCTCCAGGCTCTGAGCTGTCAGCACAGGGCCTGGTGCAGGGTTTTGAGCCCATGGAACGGTGAGATCATGACCTGAGCCAAAGTTGGATGCTTAACCGACTGAGCCACCCAGGGGCCCCAGTGTTTAATGATTTTTTAACAGGGGTGCTGCATTGTAATACTGGGGACTGAGAGTTATGTAGCTGGTCCTGAGTAAGGCACTTGGCTAGTAGTGGCAGGACAGGAAACAGAACCTGGTGGTCTGCTATCTGAGTCCATGCCTTTAACCACCATGAGATATGGGCCCCCTGAAGTTGTGGGACCAGCTGACCAGGCAAGAAGGAACACAAGCCACAGAATTAGGAGAAGTGGGTTTGGGTCTTCAGCAAAATGGGGGAGGCAGAGCTCCCCTGAGAATTATGTGCCTGATTTTGAGGCCTTCTCCATCAGGAGATGCCCGTAACATTTTGCCTTTGAGGGAACAGGCCCAGAGGGAATGAGAGTTTTCCCCGAACTTGCAGGGTAGATATGGCAAAAGCAGGAATCTGAACCCAAGTATGTAATCCAGGGTGGTGAGGGCCTATTACCTCAGTCAGGGAATCCTCTGACAAGGTCCCTATGGACCCTCCCAGCTTTGCCCTTCCAGGATCCTGGGTCTGGAAGGATCTTTGTGTACTCCTGCATCCTGACAGGGGCTCATGGGAGGGGCAGAGGTTTATGGACAAGGCTTGGGAACCCCAGTTCGATGTGCCTCAGCCTTTCTCAAAGCCCCACTCCTCTCCCCCAACCAGGGAGGAAGAGGGTCTGGGTACCTGATGAACAGGATGCCTACGTGGAGGCCGAGATCAAGTCGGAGGCAACTGGGGGCAGAGTCAATGTGGAGACCAAAGACCAGAAGGTTTGGCTCCCCTCTTCCGGGATTATCTCCTCTGGCCCCTCGGGTGCAGCTCGCTGGCGCACTGGATGAAAAAAGGGGTCTGGGAGGGCATAGGAGACTGAGGTCAGAGGTCAGTCAACTGCTGCCCGCCTACCACCTCACCCCACGTTAAGGTCTCCTATGATACGGTCTCCCGGACAGATGCTGCTAGTGCGCGAAGCAGAGCTGCAGCCCATGAACCCACCTCGCTTCGACTTGCTGGAGGACATGGCCATGATGACGCACCTCAACGAGGCAGCGGTGCTACACAACCTGCGCCAGCGTTATGCTCGCTGGATGATCTACGTGAGCCACGGGCCAGGCTGGGTTCGGTGGGGGTGGGGCCAAAGAGGCAGGGGCGGGGCTAGGGGAAGCGCTACTGCACGGTGGGGAGTGGGCGGGGGGGGGGGGGGGAGGGAGGAGCAAGGAGCAGGGCTAGAGGTGGGACAGCGTGAGGTCTTGTCGCTGTGAAGGCGGGGCCCCGGGCTGGGGCGGGGCTAGAGGAGGTTCGGCTACCAGAGTGTAGGGGCGGAGCTGCAGCTAGACGCTTGGGCTTGGCAATGTGGAGGTGGGGCTACGGGCTGCGGGCCGGAGTAAGGGCTGGGGCGGGTAGGACAGCCACAGAGCGTATGGCAGGGCACTTTAAGTGATTCCTTGGGGAATATTGCAAGGGTCACGGTTTCGTGAGGGCTGGGGATTGAGGATGGGAACTTGGCCTTCAATAACCCATTTTATAATTTCTCCTCAGACATACTCGGGCCTCTTCTGTGTCACCATCAACCCCTACAAATGGCTCCCGGTCTACACGGCCTCCGTGGTGGCTGCTTACAAGGGAAAGCGCCGCTCGGAGGCCCCACCCCACATATATGCAGTGGCAGATAATGCCTACAATGACATGCTGCGCAGTAAGAGCCGCCTTGACTCCTCTCCCTCACCTAAGACCTCCACCCCTGCTCCAGGGAGGCCTCTGTAAAAGGACCCCTTTCCCTCCACTTGCACTGCTTTCCTTTTGATGCTGCTGGACACTCTAGCGTAGCATTCTGTCTCTCGAAGTGGGAGCCGACCACTGTCTGGATGATCCCACCTCGTCCTTCCCATTTCTGGCCCTGGGTGGTGGAGGGGTTGCCCCAGTGCCACAGATACCCAAAGTGTTCTACTCCTGACTGACTGGTTTCTCACCTTGGCTAACTTGTCTATCTCTTCCCCTTTCCTCCAGACCGAGAGAACCAGTCCATGCTGATCACGTGAGTGTGGGGCTCTGGGGGTGTGGTGGGAAATGCTGACCACCTGGAAGGAGGGGAGTGGAACTAAAATCATTTCCCAGAGTTGAGTCCAAAGTGCTTAGGGTAGGGCTTTTACCACCTGGATCTGGTATCCTTCTGAAGCCAAATTAGAGCATTTTCTCTGCCCCTATTCTGGGCAGATGCATTATGGGGTGGTGGACAGGGAAGGGATACCCAAACACCAGAGTGATCACCAGCCCTGATAGTCCCTCTCCCCAGGGCCTGGAATCTTCTCCCACCTTAATCTTTGGGGAATTATGATTCTGGCTCAAGGGGAGGGAGGAAATTACTTTCCCTTTCTTTCTTACAGTCTCCTTATTTCTGAATCTTATTTTGATGTTTCATTTGCCCCCCTGGGAAAGTGGTAGAGTTCATGTCCAAGTTCATGTCCAGCCAAGCCAATATGGACATTGTGTATGAGTGTGTGTGTGTGTGTGTGTGTGTGTGTGTGTGTGTGAGTGCAGCCTGATGGTTAAAAGCAAGGCCTTTAAAACCAGAAGGACCTGGGTTCAAGTTCTTACATATCCACTTTCTGCTGGTACCCTTGGGCCCCTGCGTCTCATCAACAAAGGCAGAACAATCCTACTTACTTATCATACAGAGCTTTAAGGAGTTAGTGAGTTAACATATGTGCCTGGCACACACCAGGGACATTTATGTGACTTCCCTGAGTCCCATTTCCTTACCCCTAAAATGGGGGTGATAGTAGTGCTTGCTTTACAGGGTTTCTAAGGCTTAAATGAGCCAATATAGGTAAAGCACTTGGCCTGGTATCTGGCATGAAATTAGTGCTCAGTAGACAGTGACATCATCATATGTGTTCTCATCTCACAGGGATGTTCTATGCTGGCTTGCTTTTACACAACCCAGCACCTCTGAGGGTTGATCTCTTCTGGAGAATGTTGGGTTGGGGGTCCTGAGTTGGGAGCTGGGTGTGGGGGGGAGACAGAGTAGCCTTGCTTGAGGGGTGGGGTGTTGGGGGATGGGAGGAATTAGGGTGACCAGATGGGCTTTGGTGACTCATGTTTGTATCGTCTAAGCGGAGAGTCGGGGGCCGGTAAGACGGTTAACACCAAGAGGGTCATTCAGTACTTTGCCATCGTCGCTGCCCTGGGAGATGGGCCGGGCAAGAAGGCCGTAAGACTCGCCCATGCGGGCTCTGCTCCCCACTGCTTCTCACTGTTTTTCTTTTCTTTCTCTTCTTCTTCTTCTTTTTTTTTTTTTTTTAATTCCTTTTAAAAAAGTTGATTCCCCAGAGCCTCTAGCCCTGCCTGAGCCTCCCACCCTGGTGGCGGACTCTGGCCTGAGCAAGGCTTGACCAAGAGAAAGGCTGTGACTGCCCTTCCACATCGTGTGACCCAATTCTGGGCCTGCCTCAGCGTTTCTATCTGTAACACACAGGGGTGGGACCACAGCTATTCCTAAACGCTTTATATAATTTCCCTTTCCATCATGACCTTCATATCTTGAAAAAGTTTACCAAACAAGCTTTTACTATGAAGTGATTTTTTTTTCTTGGTTTTTGTGCAGCAAAGACATCGTTACCTGCTGTCAATCAAAAAGCAGGCTTATATGGAGTTTAACCAGAGCCAACAGCATTTGGCATTCCTAACACCCAGAGTTAGGGGGCAATTTCTCACCCTGTGATTTCTGTATGGATTTTTGAAATTTCTGAAACAGTGGGGGACCAATGTTTTGTTTTGTTTTTGTTCTCCAAGTATTACATCCATTCCTAGCCCCCAAGACCAGCTGTTCAGAGCTCTATGTGTGTCCCTCCACCCCAAAATGGACTGTCTTTTCTTTCCAGAAGCCCTAAGCCACCTTCTACACAGCCCCCACTCCTGGTCCTCTTAAGCCTTGCTTTATTCTGGGGCATTTTTCTTTCTTCTTTTTCTTTTCTTTTTTTCCATTTAAAGTTGTTTTTATTTTTTCTTTTTCCCCCATTTGATTTTCTTGTGTGGCTTTTTTCTTTCTTTTTTTTCCCTTTCAGTTTTGTTTTTTGTTGTTGTGGTAGTTGTTTTGTTTTTGCTGTTGACTTTTTGGTGCTTTTTGCTCCCTCTCTTCCCTACCCCATTTTTGAACCCCCACAGTGTCTCTGAGGATGCTGCAGAAAGTTGGGGCTTGGTCCAGTAACAGGAACGGAGGGCAGGGAGAGGGCCAGAGCTGGCAGGGGTGCAGCTAAGAAGGGCGGGGCAGGAAGGAGCCCTGCATGGTGGAGTGTATGTGGGGTGTCAGGCAAGACAGGGTAGAAAGAAAGGCAAGACAGGGTAGAAAGAAAGGCTGGCTCACAGGGTCTATGGATGCTGGAACTTCAGAGCCTTAGCCCCCCTCCCCTTGGCCCCAAATTTGACCACATCTGCCATAGAGAGCCCTGTTCAAAAGGCCTGGACCTGAGTGTGTGGGGTGGAGCTCAGTGGGAGGGGCTCTTGCCATTTCCCTCCTGCCTCCATCCCTCTAACAGTGTCTCTGGGGGGATTTTTAAGTCTTGGGCTCCCTGGAGGTGAGCGAATAACCAAAGTCCCCTGGTGGCCTGGCACCTGTCACTCTAGAATCCATTCCTTCCTTTCTCTCCCTTTCTTCCCAGGCTGTAGGGAGCCAGGGTGGGGAAGGGAAGGAAAAGGACACAGAGGAGAGACAAGGATGAGGCTAGAAGAGTAAGAGAGGGAAACCTCCTCAATTCAGCAAGTCCCTCTAGATGAGACATATGGTGTCTGTGGTGTCATGGGAGGCAGGATGCCTGGGCTCAGTTCCTGCTCTGCCCCTCACCATGTGGCCTGGAGATCACTTCCCTGCTCTTAGTTTCCTCATTTGCAAATTAAGGCTAATAATATGCGCCTGACAGGGCTATTTTGTCTATCAGCTGTATAGTCAAGGTGCAGCCCATCACAGTACAATGGAGAAGTGTAAAGAAGGGCTCTCACAGTGGGAGGTGAGGGGTAAAAAGGGTCGATCAGAAAGAGGGCTCTTCTAGCCTCAGAGCATCAGGGACACCTTCCTGAGGAAGGGACATTTGAGCTGGGGTCTGAAGAGGAGTAGACTTTAGTCAGTCAGGAAGCTCCAGGGTTTAGGGGGAGGGGCCGCCGGATATGGGAGATATGGGAGGGGGAGGCACATGGAAGAGGCCAGAGACAGCTGGAGGAGGGGAAGGGCTGCCAGCAGGAGACCCTGAGACATAGCCCCTTGCCTCAGGTGCCTGATTAGGGCCAGGCTTGCTCCCACTTTCTAGCATTTCTCCTTCTAACAGTGCTGACAGGGTTGGGCATGGGGAGTGGGGTTGGGGGCTACATGTTTGGGTGTCTAACAGTCTGTCCTGCTAACCACTGCCACCCTCCCCTAGCCTGGCGAGACCTCATAGTTTCTAATGGCATCTTCCTTCTCTCTCCAGCAATTTCTGGCCACAAAGACTGGGGTAAGTGTGGGGCCAGTGCTAGTGGGAGCAGACAATAATAATGAGCCCTGGGAGGTCCCTTCCCTTTCCCCACCAGAGGTGGTCCAGGATTCGCTGATACGCAGGACCATCAGGTACCCTGGTCTCCTAGTTGGTAGCACCAGGACTGACAGACCCGTCATCCTGTTGTCACCAGGGCACCCTCGAGGATCAAATCATCGAGGCCAATCCTGCCATGGAGGCTTTTGGCAACGCCAAGACCCTGCGGAATGACAACTCATCCCGCTTTGTGAGTGGCCATGGTGGGAGAGGTGGGTGGGGATGGGCAGCAGGGAGGTAAAGGGCCCTGACTGACGCTGCTCCTCTGCCCACAGGGCAAATTCATCCGCATTCACTTTGGTCCCTCTGGGAAGCTGGCATCTGCAGATATTGACAGCTGTGAGTCGAGGGGAGGGTGGGGAACAGAGGCTTGCGCCTTTCTGCTCTGACTGAGCATCCATCCTCAAATCTTTGGGGCTACCACCTGTTCCAGGCACTTCTCTCCATCCCCTGGCCACCGCCCAGCCCCTACCACCTTACTGTCCCCTGCAACATTCCATCCACTATGGTCTCTGAGCCTCCATTCCTCTGCTTGATCTTCCCAGCCAGAGTGATATTTTCTCAGATACGAATTTGACCACATTATGTTTCTGTTTAAAAACCTTTTGTAGATCCCATTACCTGATCTTTATTTTTTATTTTTAAACTATTTATTTATCTTGAGAGAGGGAGGGAGAGAGAAAGAGAGGGAATGGGAGCAGGGGAGGAGCAGAGAGAGAGAGGGAGAGAAAGAGAATCCCAAGCAGGCTCTGCTGCCAGCATAGAGCCCAATGTGGGGCTCAAACTCACGAACCGTGAGATCATGACCTGAGCCAAAATCAAGAGTCGGACACTTAACCGCCACCCAGGTGCCCCCTGTTACCTTAGGATGGAGACCCGAATCCTTGTTGGGCCAGCCAGGCTCCTTGTGATTGGATCCTTACCCCACCTCAGTTCTTTCTCTGGCCTCCAATAGGGCAGGCCTGTGACCACCCCCCACACCACCCCATCCTCCCTGGAAGCCTGCCCTCCCACTTTTTGCCCATCCCACCTGGCCCAGCCCCACTGCACAGACACCAGGGCCCAGGCTGCATGCACAGAGAGGCCCCTACACTGACCACTCCCCACCTTGGGATGCATCACCAGATCCCGATGGATAAGCACAGACATGTGATGACCAGAGAATGTTGTAATTCACTCCTTGACTCATTCCTTTGCAAACACATGGAAACTCCGCTTCACCCACACACTGACATGCTAGCTCTGCTCTGGAGGGAAGCAGTGTGGTCTGTGGATGAAGGGATGAAAGCATAGATGAAAGAAGGACATATGAAGACCCCTGCCCGTAGACACGCAGACCTGCAGACACACACACCCCCCCACCCTGTGACACCTGCGTGATAGACACTTTTCAGTACGTGTTGGCATGTGTGTGGATACAGTGCCTCTCTACACACCCCTGAGACAACTTCCCCCACCCCTTCAGCTCTGTTGGGGTGACCCACTCTGGGAAGGTACAGGCAGAAGGTAGGCTAGTGCCCCTCTTTTCCCCAGATCTCCTGGAGAAGTCGCGAGTGATCTTCCAGCTGCCTGGTGAGCGTGGTTACCATGTCTACTACCAGATCCTCTCGGGGAAGAAGCCAGAGCTGCAGGGTGAGGGCCAGGGGTGGATGAAGGGGGAGTCAGAGCCCACAGGGCTGGGTGGGACTGCCCCTCCACTCCTTAGCTGGGACTCCTAGTTACTGCTGAGCTCTCTCCTTGTACTGGAGAATAAGCCCCTAGTGTCATGGCCCTGGCAAGGTTGTCCCTCATTCTGTCCTGAGACTGGAGAGGCCCCATCCAGCACCAAGGGGGAAGCAGTGGCTCTGTCTAGGCCCAGCTATGCACTCTTACAAGCCCCTCAAGGACAGAGTGTGGTTTTCCCTGTGCCCTAGCACCCTGCATAGTGACTGGGCTCATTCCTCAGAGAACCATAAAGAAAGAAAAGCCACAGGCCTGGGGGAGGGGGTGAGAAACTCAGCTACACAGAAGTCCTGGGAGGGCCCTAGAGTCCCCTGCCTGGGTGACCCCTAGAACCTTCCATGCTGGGATGGGAGGGAAGGAGAATCACTGGGTGAATGCAGCCAACCCACCGTGCTTCTCCGCATGTCTCCCAGATATGCTGCTTCTGTCGATGAACCCCTATGACTACCACTTCTGCAGCCAGGGTGTCATCACTGTGGACAACATGAATGACGGCGAGGAGCTCATGGCCACTGATGTAGGTCTCTGGTGGGAGAGAGGCGGGTCGGGGCGCCTGCAGTGTGCGGATGTGTGAGGCTGGGGGGAGGTCAGGGAGCAATTCCAGTGCCCTTAGCTCAGCTGGCCCCTAGAGAAGCCCAGACTTCTCTGATCCTTCTGTCCCCTGCCACAGCATGCCATGGACATCCTGGGCTTCAGCGTGGATGAGAAGTGTGCCTGCTATAAGATCGTGGGGGCCCTCCTGCACTTCGGCAACATGAAGTTCAAGCAGAAGCAGCGGGAGGAACAGGCTGAGGCTGACGGCACTGAAAGTGAGGGGGCCTGACCCTGGCCTGACCTGGTCATCATCTTGACCCTGATTCTAGTGTCCTGTCCATGACCGTTAACCTTAACCCTTGTCCACAGCCTTTGATTTAAGTCTTACCTGGCCTTGATTGTAACCCCTGATTTCTCAATCCCAGACCCTCACCCTTCTGAGCCATACAGTTTGCCTGCCCTGAACTCAACCTCTCCCTGCCTCCCTCTTCTAACTCCAGGCAGAGGCCAGTAGCACCCCCAGGTGCCCATATTCTTGCCCTCCTCCTCCTTCACCACCCCCCTGCTGTGTGCCCTGCCAGGTGCTGACAAGGCTGCCTACCTGATGGGGGTCAGCAGTGGGGACCTCCTTAAAGGCCTTCTGCACCCCCGAGTGCGTGTGGGGAACGAGTACGTGACCAAGGGCCAGAGTGTGGAGCAGGTGAGCTGTTTGCAGGCCAGGGCTCACCTGGAGACAGTGGAGCAGGGTACCCTCCTTGCCAGGTCCCAGCCCAGCCTCTCCACACCTCCAGGTGGTGTTTGCCGTGGGGGCTCTGGCCAAGGCCACCTATGACCGGCTGTTCCGGTGGCTGGTGTCACGGATCAACCAGACCCTGGACACCAAGCTGCCCCGTCAGTTCTTCATTGGGGTCCTGGACATCGCTGGTTTTGAGATCTTTGAGGTGAGAGCGGGCCCACACCCCTGGGCTCTGTTCTCTCCAAGGCAGAGGACCATGGGTGGGTGGGGGCCAGAGCCCCGGGACTCTGCCTGGAGGTGGCGGTGAAGTCGCGCACATCCCCGTTCCTCCATGGGTCTCCCCGTGCGTATCTGATGAGCCTGGCACCTCCCTCTATAGTTCAACAGCTTTGAGCAGCTGTGCATCAACTTCACCAATGAGAAGCTCCAGCAGTTCTTCAACCAGCACATGTTCGTGCTGGAGCAGGAGGAGTACAAACGGGAGGGCATCGACTGGGTCTTCATCGACTTCGGCCTGGACCTGCAACCCTGCATTGACCTCATTGAGAAGGTGGGGCCTAGAGCAAGACCACTGCAAGGGGAGGGGGATGGGGGTGTGGCAAGTGAGCAAGAATGAGCGTGTGCCGGCTTGTGAGCGAGCGTGTGCAAGCACCCGTGTATGTGTGCAGTGGTGCATCGATGTGAGCTTGCGTATGTGAGTGTGGCTCTGTGTCTCTGTTCGTGTGTGTGAATGGCAGCGCATGCATGGGTGTGAATAGATTTGTTGGAGGTTGTGTGAATGTGTGTTGGTGGGTACGTGAGTGTGCACCTAGCACTGTGGCCAACAGCCTGTCATGGGAACACACGATTTTGCAGTTCATGAGGGCCTACTGCAGCCACAATCTCACTGGACCTGCCTGGGGTAGGCAGGGGACAGTATGTCTGCTAATTTATTTGATTGATTGTATCTATTTCCCTGTTGTACAAAGACTGCAAGAAAGAAAAATCAAAGAAAATCTGAAAACTCAGGAGTAAAGGGAAAAAAATTATATATTTGCCCCCTAACCCTACTACAGCCTGTATCTTGGCACTTTGGTTAAGTTGCCTCCAAACCCTTTATCCTGGACGTGCATTTTCTTTTATAGACTCAGACTCATATCCCATCTTTTTCTCTGAAAATGTATTTTTAACATTGAACATTGCTGAAGAAGCCACAAGAGTTCATGCAGCAGGTGATTTTTATGCATTTCTGTGTCCTGCTTTTGCATAGTTGGGTGGTCAACAGTTTTTACTGTGAGATCAGCACTGAAAGTATTCATTTCAACACTTAGTAGGTTAGGAAATTGAGGTCTAAGGGCCTCCCTGCTAGTAAGTGAGGAAGCCAAAATTTGAACTCAGCCGCCTTTTTTCCCCCTTTTATGTGTGTGTGTGTGTGTGTGTGTGTGTGTGTGTGTGTGTGTGTAGAGAGAGAGAGAGAGAGAGACAGACAGACAGACAGACAGACAGACTACAGACATCAGGAGGTGGGTGGGTACAGAGATTCCAGTTTGAGTTTGTGCACCTGTGAGCAAAGAGGATGACCCAGAGCTACAAATCATGCGAAGGGAGTTCAAAGCCAAGAAACAAACTTCTCTTTTGGAAGACAGGACTCCTGGGTACCCATCTGGTTTCTGTCCCTCCCAGCAATGGCTGAAGTTGGGGGACTGGGAAGGCTTCCAGAAGGAGGGGTTCCAAGATATGGGATCTGGCCCAGTCAGGATGGGCTGGCTTGATGATGGCCCTTCAAACTTGTTCCCTGTCCCCAGCCACTGGGCATCCTGTCCATCCTGGAGGAGGAGTGCATGTTCCCCAAGGCCTCAGACGCCAGCTTCCGGGCCAAGCTCTATGATAACCATGCAGGAAAGTCACCCAATTTCCAGCAGCCACGGCCTGACAAGAAGCGCAAATACCAGGCCCACTTTGAGGTGGTCCACTATGCGGGCGTGGTAGGTGCCTGTTGGAATCCCAACCCTTGACCCGCTTCTTCCCTTCTCCTGGTTCCCCAACCTTGCTCAGCACCTGTCTGGTCTCTGCCAGGTGCCTTACAGCATTGTGGGCTGGCTGGAGAAAAACAAAGATCCGCTAAATGAGACTGTGGTCCCTATCTTCCAAAAGTCGCAGAACAAGCTCTTAGCCACCCTCTATGAGAACTATGCAGGGTCCTGCTCCAGTGAGTACAGTGGGACAAGGTCACCATTCTATAGGGCACTCACAGAGTGACGTCCCCCGGAGTGACTGGTCCCATGTCTCTCCTAGCCGAGCCCCCCAAGTCTGGGGTGAAAGAGAAGCGTAAGAAGGCAGCATCTTTCCAGACGGTATCCCAGCTGCACAAGGTGAGGCCCAGTCGGGGCCCCATGCAGGCCCTCACCTGCCAGTCTCCAGCCCCATCCCTGGTCCCTGCTCTGTCCCCTGCACCCTGGGCGGGCGGCTGTTAAGACTTGCAGTGATGTTTAACTCCTCTCTTGTGAACATCACAGCAAGTCTGTGCTGCTTCCCGTCCGCACGCTGCCTGGGCAGGGTTTGGGGGGGAATGGGGTGGGAGCCACGGGGCCTGTGGGAGGCATGACGATTGGATGGGGGAGTGAAGACTTAGGCGACTGACAGGGCCCCAGTCAAACAGAAGAGGGAAGAGGGTCCCAAGGAACAGTGGAAGGACAGATGTGCAGAGGCATGCTTAGACGCCTGGCTCACCAGTCCTCAGCAGGCTGATCCACTATGGTTTCCAATTCTGCTTCTTGCCCCTCTTGTGCTTTCTCCCCTCTCCTCACCCCCAGGAGAACCTCAACAAGCTGATGACCAACCTACGGGCCACACAGCCCCACTTTGTCCGTTGCATTGTCCCCAACGAGAACAAGACCCCAGGTAGTCACCCCGGGGCTGGGTTGGTGGGGTGAGGACATTGGAGGGAGGGGACAAGGCAGACTTAGAAGCTGGGTCTTCCCTCTCCTCAGGGCCTGCGTGGTCTCAAAGCCCCTATGTGGGCTGTTGGTCTTTCTCTGGGGCATGAAGGTGTGTCCATTGACTTCTAAGCTTTCCCTTTAACCTCCACCACAACCAGGGGTCATGGATGCCTTCTTAGTGTTACACCAGCTTCGCTGCAATGGGGTTCTGGAGGGGATCCGGATCTGTCGCCAAGGATTCCCCAACAGGCTGCTCTATGCTGACTTCCGGCAGCGGTGGGTGTCTGCCTGCCCAGCCCTGGCTTCCCACCACCCCCCTTCCTGCTCCTATACAGCCACCTTCCCCCTTGCCCTCCCTCGGGTGTAGGCAGCAGCCTGAGGGAATGGGAAAGGCACACACTTAGAGCCAAAGGGATCAAGGTTCCAAGGACTGAGATTCCAAACACTGAACATGGAGACTGGGCTGGCACCCCGATGGGAGATGGTGGTAACTGAGACAGGGGTGGGCTAGGGGAGTAGCCATCAAGCTTCCGGTATTTGAGGTGTAGCCAGTAGGCCATGTTAATGGATTGGATAGGGAATAAGAAAAAGACAAGGGTGATCCCAGGTTTGGGGCCTGAGCAACTGGGGAGTAGATGTGCTGAGATACCAAGATGGGGCTTTTCCATATTACGGAGTGGGGAGGGATAGTGGATTGAGTTCCACTTTGACCAAGTTAGGTTTGAAATGTCTTCAGCAGAGGTTCGAGAAGAGAAGTCGAAGTGGGGCAGGCAGGAGCTGGATATGGATTTGGGAGTTGAGTGAGGGGCCCATAGACTAGACTTTGTGTAACGCCAGTCAGTGCTGTTAGCTCCTTCCCCCTTCCCTTTATATGTTTGATTTTATCAGCTACACATGTCCATAGCCCCCCTCCCCTGAAGTACCTGTAGTCATGCACACTGACGTACGCATGTTGGCACAAATATAGTTGGCGTGCTTCCACTCATGTGCATGCTCGCTCGCTCTCCCTCCTTCCTCCCCGCCCACCCTTGTTTTGTGAGTTTGTTTTTTCATGTAAGAGAGATTCTCCTTATCAGCAGACATAAGTCTGCACCATCCCTCCTTTTTTTTCTTTTAATTAAGACTTTTTTAAAGAGCAGTTTTAGGTTCACAGCAAAATGGAGGGGAAGGTACAAAGAGATTTCCCATATGCCTTTGCTCCCCCCGCCCCCCAGCCTCCTCCATGATCAGCATCCCTCACCAGAGTGGGACATTTGTTACAGTGGCTGGGGACAGGAGAGTCACCCAAAGTCCATAGTTTACGTTAGGGTTTGCTCATGGCAGTGTACGTCCTGTGAGTTTGGACAGATGTATTAACGGCATGCAGCATCATTCCTTTTGTTCTGGCTATAGTATCCCAGAGTCTAGTGAACCGTGCTTTGTTTATCAGCCCCTGGTGAGGGGTCTTTCACGAACCTTAATGCTATGGCCACAGCCACCTGGACCCACAGAAGTGGATGTGCTGGGTACCCTTGCTCTTGTTTAGAATTCTCTCTCTCAAATGTTCTTTAGGCTTTGATACACCATACCATATCACCTTCTTTATATTTTTTGCCTTCTAAAAAAATAAGATGAATTACAAAAAATTGTAAGTTAAAAAATTATAAAAGTGTTGCATGCCTGTTGTAAATACTACAATCTCTCTCTCTTTTAAGTTTATTGAGAGAGAGTGCAAGCAGGGGAAGGGCAGAGAGAGAAAGAGAGAGAGGATCCCAAGCAGGCTCCGCACTATCAGTGGAGGGCCTGACCTGGTGCTCAAACCCGGGAACCATGAGTTCATGACCTGAGCCAAAATCAAGAGTCAGATGCTCAACCGACTGAGCCACCCAGGCACCCAATACTACAATCTCTTAAAGAACTTAATTAATTAATGCATTTAAATGCAACCCAAGGTTTGTAAGCAGACTGTGCTCAATCCCCAGTGTCTCCATGCTCCCCCACTGGAGCCTCTGCTGTGGCCTCTGGGAGGCCTTCGAATATTCCCTTGCTCCCCTGCCCAGCCCCCTCCTCAGCAGCCCTCCCGTGCTCTCCCAGGTACCGCATCCTGAACCCCAGTGCTATCCCAGACGACACCTTCATGGACAGCAGGAAGGCCACGGAGAAGCTCCTGGGCTCATTGGACATTGACCACACCCAGTACCAGTTTGGCCACACCAAGGTCGGGGCACATAGGACTTAGGGCTGACCCGGGGGTGGGCAGTCACACTGGACAGGACACATGCAGGTGGCTGGGGGTTACACCTGGTACATCCTCCCCCACCCCAGGTGTTCTTCAAGGCTGGGCTTCTAGGCATCCTGGAAGAGCTTCGTGACCAGCGTCTGGCCAAGGTTCTGACGCTGCTACAGGCACGGAGCCGGGGCCGCCTCATGCGCCTTGAGTATCAGCGCCTGCTTGGAGGCAGGTGTGTGTGGGGAGGGAGCAGCAGACAGGGGTAGGGGTGTGACCACAGTATCCTGGCTGCCGGGACCACCAGGCTCTCCAACCCTGTGATATTGTCTCTCATGTGGGTCAGACTATCCCTGCGGCTGGTTAGGTGTCTCTGAAGGTGCAGGGTCCTGTCTTGTCCCTCTCAACTGCCAGTTTCCATTTCCTCACCTCAAAATCAGGATAAGATCACCTTTCTCTTCACTCCAGGCCACTCAGAGTGGTAATAATGACAACCAGTGTTTCCCGAGACTCTTAAGTGCCAGGCCCCAGGCAAGAGGCTTTATTTGCATGATCTTGCTTAAAGTGACAAACAGTCCTCAGGAGGCGGGCACTGTGATTATACTTCATCAGCAGAGCTGCTCTCTGAGTCTGAGAACCAGTCACAGCTGGCTAGTGGTGGGGAAGCTGGGGTGTGAGCCCAGGCATGTGACCCCAGAGCTCCGAGTATATCAGGGTACATTCCTGGTTTCTTCAGGACACTTGCAAGGACCACCAGGACATTTAGGGCTTCTGAGCCCTTACCCTGGAGGTAGACCCATTTGATCTTGGGCCTCTCTCTCCACCTCACAATAAAGCAGAGGCATTAGATCCACTTGAGATCACATGCTGAAGCGTTCACCGTGTGCGGAGCCCAGCCCAGGGCAGGTGCCCAGGAGCATCGGGGCTGTTACCGTGGAGGGGCAGCACTGGGCCTCCTGGCCACCCGTGGCTTCCCCTCCCCAGGGATGCCCTGTTCACCATCCAGTGGAATATCCGTGCCTTCAATGCCGTCAAGAATTGGTCATGGATGAAGCTCTTTTTCAAGATGAAGCCATTGCTGCGCTCAGCGCAGGCCGAGGAAGAGCTGGCGGCCCTTCGGGCGGAGCTTCGGGGGCTGCGAGGGGCACTGGCTACTGCGGAGGCCAAGCGCCAGGAGCTGGAGGAGACACACGTCAGTGTCACCCAGGAGAAGAATGACCTGGCCCTGCAGCTCCAGGCAGTGAGTAGGGGAGGAGAAGGGAGATGGAGGGTTTCCATTGGTGACCTATGCCCCTGGCACTCCAGAAAACCCCAGGCTGCTTTGAGGAAACATAGCCAGACCCCTGGTCAGGGTGGACATGGTGCGCCATACGGGTGCTCAGGATCTGGATCTTTCTTCCGAGTCTCAAACATGCCATGAGATGAGAGACTGTGGGCTCACGTCCCCTATCAGAGTCAGTCTGTTCCCGTGTCCTGATGCTCCTGCCCCATGCTACCTTGGCCTCCTGCTAAAGCTGCAGTGGAGCCCCATCTCCTTGGCCCTCCTTCATTCCTGTCCCTGACACAGACCCATGCTCCCTTCTCTGGTTAAGGGCCATGGAAACCCAGGGTACATTACGTACCCAGGCACGTAACAGTAATGGCCAGAGGGCAGGGATCAAGGGTCTGGGAACTTCCCAAGTCCACTGAGTCATTCCTTCCTTCAGCAAACACTATGAGTATCACCTGTGTGCCAGGCCCCACGGTCGCTCTGAGGACACGTTGGTGGGAAGTCAGGCCTGTGGTCACAGAACTCACCTGCTAGTGGGCAAGCAGGGGTGAGGAGCTGGTGAGGCGGGAGAGAATACCCAAGCCAATCACGGCACAGCTGCCTGTCCCCTTGGAAGGCCATAGCCCAGAGCTCTCTGAGAGCCCTTGTTTGGGCTTCTCACTCTGGGTTGCCCCAGCCTGTCTGACGTTCCCCTCTTGATGGTGCTGCTTCTACCCCTGCCCATCCCTTTCCTTGAGCCCCCAGCCCGGCACACCTGAGCCCCTTTGGGGCCAAGAGCAGGTCATAGGCATTCCTTGGTCCCCAGCTGAGCGTGGGTGTCACACGTTTGCATGGAACTTTTTTTCCGGGGCCTGGCCTCGTGTCCCTCGGCTCGTTTGCCTGGCCATGGCTCTGTCCCATTCCCCATGTCCCTCTCCAGGAGCAGGAAAACTTGGCAGATGCTGAGGAGCGCTGCCACTTGCTGATCAAGTCCAAGGTGCAGCTCGAGGCAAAGGTGAAGGAGCTGAGTGAGCGGCTGGAAGATGAGGAGGAGGTGAATGCCGACCTGGCCGCCCGCCGGCGCAAGCTGGAGGATGAGTGCACAGAGCTCAAGAAGGACATCGACGACCTGGAGCTGACACTGGCCAAGGCCGAGAAGGAGAAGCAAGCCACGGAGAACAAGGTATGGTCTGGGCCAGGTGGGGGGAAAGGCTCCAAGCCAGGGGGCTGGCCGTGGGGCCAGGCAGCTGCTGCTCTCCCTGCGGGCTCTGTGACGCCCCTGCTGGGTGGCCCAGGGCAGGTCACTTCCTCTCTGTGGGCTCCCATTTCCTCCTGTCAGGTGGGGTTAATAGCAGCACTTCCCTCATTAGGTTGAGGATTCAGTGTGTGACCACCTTTTGCTTGCAGTCAGCACAGGGCTTAGCGCACAGCAGGTGCTCAGCAAATGCCAGTATTTTGTCATCCATCCTGGCTGGTAAGGCCCGTGAGGGCAGGAAGCCCCTTTCCTGGCTCTGCATCCCCTGGGTGCCTCTGGATCCCTTCTGCCCCTGACTCCCTAGCACAGCCCCACGTGGTTCACAGGGCCGGGAATACTGACTCATTATACAGGAGGGAAAGAGGGCTCACTCAGGTGCTCACAGGGGAAACCAGGACTGTCTGGAACACCCGTTATACCGAAAGTAGCTGGCATCTACTACTAATTGAGGCTCAGAGTGAAACGACTTGCCCAAGACCCCCCCTAGTTGGAAGGGGCGGTTGCTGTGACCTGGCATGGTGGCTCCTTGCACCAGAGTGTGGGAGGGGCATCCTCACGGTGACCCTGGCCCTGGCACAGGTGAAGAACCTGACAGAGGAGATGGCGGCACTGGACGAGTCGGTGGCCCGGCTGACCAAGGAAAAGAAGGCATTGCAGGAGGCCCACCAGCAGGCCCTGGGTGACCTACAGGCCGAGGAGGACCGCGTGAGCGCACTGGCCAAGGCCAAGCTCCGGCTGGAGCAGCAAGTGGAAGATGTGAGTCCTGGTCACAGCAGGGGCCTGTGTGGTGGCGCTGGGACAGCGGGGCCAGTGGCTCACGCCTGGGGGCTGATCATGCCTACCCCTCCTGCGCCATAGCTGGAGTGCTCCCTGGAGCAAGAGAAGAAGCTGCGCATGGACACGGAGCGCGCAAAGCGCAAGCTTGAGGGTGACCTGAAACTGACGCAGGAGTCGGTGACGGATGCTGCCCAGGACAAGCAGGAGCTGGAGGAGAAGCTCAAGAAGTAGGCATGGGCTGGGCGGTGGCAGACCGGCAGGCGGCCTCCTGAGCCTATACCCCGGTTCTCCCTCTGGACCCTCCAGTCAGTTCTGCTTCACTGCAGGCGTTGAATGTGTAGGGTTGAGATGGGAGTCACTCAGGTGCAGGTGGTCGTGTCCTGCCTTCCTTGCCCCCAACGGTCCCAGCCAGGCTCTGGTGGGGGGTGGTTTGAGAGGGAACACAGGGATGAGGTCGCTGAGGGCTTGGTGCCTCAGGTGGGGAGGAGGGAGACTGGAGGACCAAGGGACTCCAGGCAGGTTGATGGAAGTGAGGACTTGCGCTGGCTCACGGCCCCCTCCACCTCCAGGAAGGACTCTGAGTTGAGTCAGCTGACCCTGCGGGTGGAGGATGAGCAGCTCCTTGGGGCACAGCTACAGAAGAAGATCAAGGAACTGCAGGTGTGTGGGGCACGGGGTGGGGAGTGCGGGAAGGGCTAGGGCCAGAGGCACGCAGAGGTGACTGCTGCCGTCTGCCTGTCCCCAGGCTCGGGCGGAGGAGCTGGAAGAGGAGCTGGAAGCGGAGCGTGCAGCCCGGGCCCGCGTGGAGAAGCAGCGAGCCGAGGCAGCCCGGGAGCTGGAGGAGCTGAGCGAGCGGCTGGAGGAGGCCGGCGGGGCGTCCGCAGGGCAGCGTGAGGGCTGCCGTAAGCGCGAGGCCGAGCTGGGCCGGTTGCGGCGGGAGCTGGAGGAGGCGGCACTGCGGCACGAGGCCACGGTGGCTGCCCTGCGACGCAAGCAGGCTGAGAGCGCGGCCGAACTGGGCGAGCAAGTGGACAGTCTGCAGCGGGTGCGGCAGAAGCTAGAAAAGGAAAAAAGCGAGCTCCGCATGGAGGTGGATGATCTGGGCGCCAATGTTGAGACTCTGGCCCGTGGCAAGGTGTCTGCCTCCTTCCTGAGTCTAGCATTCTGACTGAGCTCTGATCCCATGCCCATCTAGACTCTAAACTGATCCTGACTCCAGCACTGACCCTACCCCTGACCCTGTACCTGATCCTGACCCCTGACCTATTTATCAGTCATCCATCCCCAACCCCACACTGGTCCTGACCTCAAACCCTGATTCCTAACTCTGGGCCCTGACTCCAGGTCATTTTTGACCCAGCATCTAATTCTAACCTCTCAGTCCTTGACCTCTGTCCTGACTGGTCCTGTCCCGAATCCCGGCACCCAGCCTTGACCCCTGACCTTTGTACCACCTAATCCTGACAGCTGACTTATGAGCACTGTCTGCAACTGACTTCAGACTCTAGTATCCTAACCTCATCCTGGTCCTCTCACTTCTGACACCCATCTTTAAAAAAAAAAATTTTTTTTTAACATTTATTTTTGAGACAGAGACAGAGTATGAACGGGGGAGGGCCAGAGAGAGAGGGAGACACAGAATCTGAAACAGGCTCCAGGCTCTGAGCTGTCAGCACAGAGCCCGACGCAGGGCTCGAATTCACAGACCGCAAGATCATGACCTGAGCCGAAGTCGGACGCTTAACCGACTGAGCCACCCAGGTTCCCCCAGACACCCATCTTTTAAAGCCAAGGTCCAGCAGTAGAATCTCTGACCCTGAACTTGGGGCTCTGCTTTCCCTTTGATTCCCGGGCCCATGTCTAGCCTTCTAGTTCCCAGTCCAGGGGTCCTGGCCCTGATTGGCAGCTCCAGACACTGCCTTGTGATTCACAAACTTGTTCTGACTCCTGACCCTGGATCCCAGGCCAGTGCCGAGAAGCTGTGCCGGACCTATGAGGATCAGCTGAGTGAGGCCAAGATCAAGGTGGAAGAGCTGCAGCGGCAGCTAGCAGATGCGAGCAATCAGCGTGGGCGGCTGCAGACTGAGAGTGGTGAGGCCGGGGGCTTGGCTGGGCCACCCTGGGGCCTTGGCGCTGCCCCTCACCGGCCTGACCTGCCACTCACCCTTGGCCCCGCAGGGGAGCTGAGCCGCCTGCTAGAGGAGAAGGAGTCTCTGATTAGCCAGCTGAGCCGGGGGAAGGCCTCGGCCACCCAGAGCCTGGAAGAACTGCGGAGGCAGCTGGAAGAGGAGAGCAAGGTGGGCCGGCCACCTGCTGCTACAGAGCTGGCAGGGTGGGCCCTGGGGCCACCAGCCCGGCCCAATACTGAGGTCACTGAGGTCCTTGCAGGCCAAGAGCGCGCTGGCCCATGCTGTGCAGGCTTTGCGGCATGATTGTGACCTCTTGCGGGAGCAGCACGAGGAGGAGGCGGAGGCCCAGGCTGAGCTACAGCGGCTGCTGTCCAAAGCCAATGCTGAGGTGGCCCAGTGGCGGAGCAAGTATGAGGCAGACGCCATCCAGAGGACGGAGGAGCTGGAGGAGGCCAAGTGAGCGCCTTAGCAGCCTGGCCATCACCATGAAGGGGTGATGCCTGAGCCTCTGAGCTTTCAGGGGGTGAGGGGGGAATACGGGGACCTTACTGCCAGATTCCCTTGACTATGCGGTCCATACTATCCGCTCCCTTGGCCTAGAAAGAAGCTGGCACTGCGGCTGCAGGAGGCAGAGGAGGGAGTGGAGGCTGCTCATGCCAAGTGCTCATCACTGGAGAAGGCCAAGCTACGACTGCAGACAGAGTCAGAGGACGTGACCCTGGAGCTGGAGCGGGCCACCTCGGCGGCTGCAGCACTGGACAAGAAGCAGCGGCACTTGGAGCGGGCGCTGGAGGAACGGCGGCGGCAGGAGGAGGAGACACAGCGTGAGCTGGAGGCTGCCCAGAGGGAGGCCCGTGGCCTGGGCACTGAGCTCTTCCGGCTGCGCCACAGCCACGAGGAGGCGCTCGAGGCTCTGGAGACGCTCAAGCGGGAGAATAAGAACCTGCAGGGTATGATCTGCTGTGGGGTTACTGAGGGTGCCCTGCTCGGGCCACCTGGGATCAGGGGTGAATGAGGTGCCCTGTTCATTCTGCAGAGGAAATCAGTGACCTCACAGACCAGGTCAGCCTCAGCGGGAAGAGCATCCAGGAGCTGGAGAAAGCCAAAAAGGCTCTGGAAGGGGAGAAGAGTGAGCTTCAGGCCGCACTGGAGGAGGCTGAGGTCAGGGACTGGCCACAGGGGCAGGGTGGGCACTGACCGGCTGCTTCCCTGGCCTCCCCTCTCCTGCAATGCACGCTCACAGCCCCCATGCCCATGCTCCAGGGAGCCCTGGAGCTGGAGGAGACCAAGACTCTGAGGATCCAGCTGGAGCTCTCCCAGGTCAAGGCTGAGGTGGACCGGAAAGTGGCCGAGAAGGATGAAGAGTGCACTAACTTGAGGTAGGGCGGCCAGAGCCAACCCTGTCCTCTGCCACCCCAGGATCCACTCCTCCTCTTGAGGCTAACACCCCTCCTGTCCCCACTGAGGGCAGGAGAAAAGCAGACAGGCAGTGTGGGCTAGGCTCCTCTGTGTGCACAGGCACCTTGTTTGCCCCTCCCCTGGGCCTCTCTCAAGATCAGGACTGTTGGCCCCAGTCTAGAGGCCAACTTTGGAGGCTAAAGGACGTGTTCAGGGTTATACAGTGCAGGCAAGAGCCAGGGTTCAGCCATGTCTGTCTGCTGTGGAGCCTCACTCTTGTCCGTGAACTTGTTCTGAGGGTGACAGGCAGTCCCAAGGGGCTAGAGATCAGGGAAGGACAAGTCGCTTATTCCCACAATGGGTTCACGTCTACAGCATTCCTTGGCGTAAGAGCAGGTCTAGTGCCTGTGCCCACCCCTTTCTCCTAGGCCACAACCCCCACTCTCCTCCCTCCTCCCCACAGGCGCAACCACCAGCGGGCAGTGGAGTCCCTGCAGGCCTCCCTAGATGCGGAGACTCGGGCCCGCAACGAGGCACTGCGGCTCAAGAAGAAGATGGAAGGTGACCTCAACGACCTGGAGCTGCAGCTGGGCCACGCCACCCGCCAGGCCATGGAGGCACAGGCAGCCACACGGCTCCTGCAGGCCCAGCTCAAGGAGGAGCAGGCCGGGCGGGACGAGGAACAGCGGCTGGTGGCCGAGCTCCGGGAGCAGGCCCAGGCCCTGGAGCGGCGGGCCGTGCTGCTGGCCACAGAGCTGGAAGAGCTGCGGGCCGCGCTGGAGCAGGGCGAACGCAGCCGACGCCTGGCGGAACAGGAGCTGCTGGAGGCCACTGAGCGCCTTAACCTCCTGCACTCGCAGGTGGGGCCGGGAGGGCACGGGGATGCTGGCGGCGTGGGCCTGCCGGCCGGCTCTGAGACTCCCCATCCCCACAGAACACGGGCCTCCTGAACCAGAAGAAGAAGCTAGAGGTGGACCTGACCCAGCTGAGTGGCGAGGT
Organism: Neofelis nebulosa; assembly: GCF_028018385.1. Taxonomy (NCBI): domain Eukaryota; kingdom Metazoa; phylum Chordata; class Mammalia; order Carnivora; family Felidae; genus Neofelis; species Neofelis nebulosa. The sequence continues at coordinate 117,523,743 of NC_080790.1, forward strand.
GGAGGAGGCTGCCCAGGAGAGGCGGGAAGCCGAGGAGAAGGCCAAAAAGGCCATCACCGATGTGAGGCTGGGCTGTGGCCGTGGGGGCGCCTGGAGCTGAGACCAAAGGGACTTTCCCCTCCTGACCAGGCTCCCCCCCACTCCACCCCATCCACTAACAGGCGGCCATGATGGCCGAGGAGCTGAAGAAGGAGCAGGACACGAGTGCACACCTGGAACGGATGAAGAAGACGCTGGAGCAGACAGTGCGGGAGCTGCAGGCCCGGCTTGAGGAGGCTGAGCAAGCTGCCCTCCGCGGCGGGAAGAAGCAGGTGCAGAAGCTGGAGGCCAAGGTGCGTGCGGCCCTCCCAGGCCGGGGCAGGGGACGAGGGGGCAGCCTGAGGATGGGCTCTGGGCAGCAGGCCCATCCCTGGCTACTCGCAGGTGCGGGAGCTGGAGGCTGAGCTCGACGCGGAGCAGAAGAAGCACGCTGAGGCCCTCAAAGGGGTGCGGAAGCACGAGCGCCGGGTCAAGGAGCTCGTGTACCAGGTGTGTGACTAGGTCCGCCACGAGGCGGGTGGGGGTGGGGTGGCCAGAACTGGCCCAGTCTGGGCAAGATCTAAATCGCCTTTGCCTGCCCAGGCCGAGGAGGACAGGAAGAACCTGGCTCGCATGCAGGACCTGGTGGACAAACTGCAGAGCAAGGTCAAGAGCTACAAACGCCAGTGTGAGGAGGCGGTGAGTGCACTGGGGTCTGGGCAGCTGGAACTTGGGAACAACTTCAGCGCCAGTTCCAGGCTCCTCAGCCAGAGATGATGACAGTGAGCAGTCCACTCCCTCTCTCGGCCCTGTATTGCCCATGTTGGCTTTGTGTGCAGGCAAGCTGCCCTGAAAGGGCAGTGATCTAGCTCAGTGACCCCACTGTCCCAGTGGGAAGAGCGATCGTTTCCTACCAGCTTTAGCTAGAGACAGGACCCAGCTGTCCCTGAAGGGACCCCATGTGCTTTCCCTTCTGCGTGCCTCTGGAAGGACTGCCTTACCCCCCCTTCTTCCTGCCAGGGGCACTGGTGATAGAGAAGGTAGATGAGCAGTTGACCGGAAGCCAGGCCCCTCTGGGGAATGGGACGGGACCAGACTGACTACCTATCTCAGTTACAAAGGGTGACCAGGAAGGCCCTTTGTGTCCCCAGGAACAGCAGGCCAGTACTAACCTGGCCAAGTACCGCAAGGCCCAGCATGAGTTGGATGATGCGGAGGAACGGGCAGACATGGCAGAAACCCAGGCTAACAAGCTGCGGGCACGGACCCGAGATGCCCTGGGACCCAAGGTGAGAGACTGCCATGAGGCACCCCTTGCCCTCTGCATGGGGGAGGGAGGATGGGAGGGTGAAGCTCACTCAGCTACTCCTGTCCCCATAGCACAAGGAGTGACCCCTGAGCTCTGAAGACGATGCCTGCTGTGTGTCGTCTCCTGCTGCACCCTGAATAAATGCCATGTCTGCGGCTCCAGCTACTTGCCTTCTCCTTTTTTGAGGTTCAGGAGAGCAAAGGAACACACAGTCCCTGGACAAAAGTCAGGTCCACAACAGTCATTTAAAATAAAGTTCTTTAATAGTCTCCATTTAATTGGTTTATTTGTTGTTAATAAATTGGCAACACAAGGAGGGGCCAAGGGTGTGCTCCTAGCCAGGCTCCTGTGTGTGTGGGCTCAGGCAGGAGACGCTGCCTTGGGGCAGGGCACAGCCACCCGGTGCCCCAAGGGATGGAAGAAAAGGGTCCCCACTTCTAGGGAAACCCCCTGGGATGAACACAGCGGCCAGTGAGCAAACAGAACCAGAGTCGCTAAAGGAAAACAAGGGAGGGAGGGATAGATAGGCAAGGGTGGGGGAAGGCAGCGTCCTCTGGTAGCCCCCACCCCTGCCCGCGGGGGCTCAGAAGCCTTTGCCTGGGTCCAAAGGCCAGAGCAAGCTTGGCTCACAGATTGGAGGAGGGTGCCCGTATCTCCCTCCCCACCCCGGGACTGACAGCCAAGAGACAGGGCAAGAGCTCAGACAGAGCTATTTTTTAAAGTTCCTTTACCTCTCTCTGGGTGGGCTGGGGCCCCAGGGTTCTGAAGGAAGGGTGGGCATAGTATCCCTGTCCTTATCATGGGGTTCTTGAGGGAACTGAGGTTCCCCAGTGACCTGGGGCCCTCAGACCCAAGGGCTTCTAGATGCTCCCTCCCCATAAGCTTGTACCTGAAGACCTGGGGCAGACAGAGTTATCGGGGAGGCAGGGAAGGGGAGTGACCAGGCAGGGTGTGTGGCACACGTACCCACGCTCACCCACACTGGCCCTGGCCCGGCAGCCTCCCGAGGCCTGGCCCAAGGTCACTCCTCGGTGAAGTCCCTGTCTATGTCCATGTAGGGCTCCTCAATGTAGCTGACGAGGGCAGAGGGTGACTGGCGGTCTGGGTTCAACAGGATGGACACGGTCTCTTTCCAGTATGAGAAGCTGATGCAGGAGCTCTGGGCAAAGAGAGAGGGGCTAGGCTAGGACGCCTGGAGGACCCAGGCCGAACCAGGCACCCCGTGGGGAGGGCTGGCAAGGCGACAGAGAGCTACCACACAGCCCAGGCAGAGACCACACCCCCAAGACGGCCCATGGCCTACCCACTGGGAGGTTGGGGTGGGGCGGGGGGGCACTCACATTCTCCAGGCAGGTGCTGTCCTTGTCCTTGTGCAGGTAATGCTGCTGCCAGAAGCGCAGCAGGTTGTGGAAGTTGTTGAGTAGGAAGCCGGGGTACTTCTTGCTGTGTTCCATTCGCTGCAGCAGCCGCAGGTACAGGGGCAGCCGCTCTTTCCGCCGGGCCAGCATCAGGATCACCAGGCTGGTATTGAGGCAGCTGACGTTCTCCTGCGAGGCGCCAGGCGTGCCATGTTAGGTGCATGCAGGTAGCCCCAGTGGCCCCTGGTGGATCTGGGGTGCCACTGGGCAGGGAGGAGGGTGTCTCATGCCACCCTCCTCCAGAATCAGTTCAGGCATCACTTCTTCTTGGGAGCTCTGGTTCCCGGAGCTTCCATCCCCAGGGTGGGGCAGGGTGCCCGCATTAGGTGCAGCTACCTCACTTTCTAACTTCTGCTCAGCACCGAGCTGGAAGGGTCTCGGGCTGGTTCACTGTGCAGCCCCAGCCCAGTGCCCTGCCTCGGTATATGTGTGCTAACTGAAGGAACAAAGAACCACCTCTGAGGGGTTGAGCATTAACCCCATTTTAGAAAAGAGGAGTGTGAAGCTTAGGGAAGGGGAAGCTGCAGTTACTTAGTGAGGGAGTGGGAAGTCACATCAAGTCCAATCCCAAAGCCTGCACAGCAGGAGGAGCTCAGAGAGCACTGAACAGGGAGTCAAGAACTCCATGCCAATCCTGACCCATCTGTGACTTCAGAGACCTCTTCCCTCCTCAGGCCCCATCTGTAAAATGGCACACCGGTCCCTCATTGGAAAAAGTCCTCAGAATAGCTGGCGGGGTTTCCTAGGAACCAACAGACGATCAAGACACATGTCTAGGGCAAAGATGGGACGGATCAACCCCTGGGCTCTGGGATGAGGGAAACTATTTCCAATCTCCCTTCCCCTCCTGCATGTCTGCAGGACCTCTCACCTGGGTCAGTGTCTGCACGTGGATGATGTTGATGAGGCGGAAGAGGAAGGACATCTGTGTGGGCACCTGGGATATGTAGGCAAGCAGGCGGCACTCGGACAGGACCTCAGCAACTGGGGACAGAGGGGCAGAGGTATGACAGCAGGCTCGGAAGTTGGTCTGTGGCTCAGGCCCAGGGACCTGCCCCTCAGGCTTGTAGCCAGGCCCCACTGGGGTCCTGACTTTGGAGATGGGAGCCCCCACCATGAAAGCAACACAGGAAAGGCCGGATGCAGCAGGAACAAATGTCCAGCTGTGCTGCCACCCAGGCTGAGTCTGCATTCTCATCACCACCCCCCACCCCCCCCAGGAGTTTACCACCACCTTTCCCTCAGTCCCTTGCGGGGTCCTCCTCTCTGAGGCCTCCCTCCCTCAGGCTTCACCGTCTCGATCCCTCTATTCCCAGGCGATTCCAGGCAAGAGAGGAAGGGTGTTCAGTTTTCTGCATTCCATTTGCACAACAGTTTCTTTACTTTTATTAAAATCTACATGTTCATTAAAGGAAGCACGGACGTTAGAGAAAAGTCAAAGCGCCAAGAAAATCTCCCAGAGAGCCATAACCTGGACCCCAGCCATGTGGGCATTTGGTGCAGCTACTTCTGGCCGTTTTGTCTCCTTGCTAGATGCTGGGTGTCTGACACCACTGTGGCCACACTGGGCCGATTCACCCTGGCACTGTGGCTTTTCCTTACCTTTCATGTCCACCTGATTTTCGAACCGGTCCAGCGACAGCGTGACGCAGCGCACCAGCATGTTGGAGTCTACCAGAGAGCTGTTGATCTGCTTCAGGAACACCTGGAACTGCAGCAGAGGCCCAGCTCAGGCGGGTGGTGGTAGGCTCCCACTGAAGGTGGCCACGGTCCAGGGTGGGCACTGGCCGCACAGGGCCCCCATCCACCCAGGCCCAGCTGTGTCTCATAAGACTGAGGCCCAGACAAGCCAGGTGGCCAGCCCCCCAACAGGAGCTCGAGCCAGGGCTGACGGCAAGCCCAGTGTTTTCTACACTGATGATGGGCGCTGGACTCCCCTCATGTTCACTTCAACTAGTTTGCACTGGGTTTCTATCAAACACACCCCGTGAGGCTCACACACTGGGCCCGATCCTGCCCTTCTGGGGCTCATTGTGTCACCCACCTGCATCAGAGCCATTTTCACAGCCCACCTGCTCCCACCCTCACCCCTGCCCACAAGTAGCTGAGACGGTCACCCCTGTATACCCAGGGTCCGGCACAGAACCAGCACAGTGCAGAGGTGAATGGCCATTCGCTGAAGCCGGCCCAATGACTCCCCAGTATTCTCCAATTTCAAACCAGCACCCAAAGACTGGGAAGGACCGGGGCTCCAAGATAACTTCTGAATGATGCAGCAAACCCCATGGAGCCCGGGTTAGTCTTACCTTTGCATCAGTGTTGATATATTTATTAAATCTCTTGAATGCATCAACATTGAACTTCATCAATTCCCCCAGAAGGTCAAAGTAACTCTGGAGCACATCCCTCGACTTGCACTCGCTGTCCACGATGCAGTACAGGATGTGCTGGGGTGGGAGAGGACAGGATGAAGGCAGGAAGGTGGCTGAGCCCTGGGGCCAAGAAGCAGATGTGGCTGCCGCCCCCAGGCTGTGCTCAACCAAGCTGCCCACTGTCTGCCTCCCACCAGGGCCTGGCACATAGCTCAGACCACATGACATTTGCTTTGAGTTAAGCATCCACGTCAGTTGATGGAACTCATTTCCCTGTCTAGATTCTCATCTGAGGATGCTGGGCACTCCAAGGGCAGGGCCAGGCATTACACACACCACCAGGAGGCTGGGGGTGGGTTGAGGTGTGCAGTCATGACCTCTTGCTTGCCCAGGGCTCTCCAGCCGGCAGGCGAGGGGAGCCGTCTCCAGAAGTAACAATGGCCACTGCCTGAGCACTGAGGCCATTCAAGTAAATGAAGCACAGGATTTAAGGGCACAGGACACATTTTGACCCCATGGTTTGTCTTTATATTTATGAATAAGAAAGTTTATACCAAAATCGATGAATTTTCATCAGGAACAAAAGCCAGTTTAACTCTTACAATAGAGTTTTCTACAACAGTTAAACTGTTTCCATTTTTCATTTGCATTTTCCTGAAGTTATGCTGATTTAGATCAATTCCTTATGGATTTTACAACAATTCATGGGTCAGTTTCTTGTTTGTATCCTTTTTTTTTTTTTTTTTTTTTTTTTTAAACCAATGAAATCTCTGGCCACTTTGTTCCCTGCCTCTTGTAAATTTTGCTTTTTCTGCAGACCACTTTACAATAAAGGAGAATTGACTTTTGGTCAACAGCAAAATACCCTCAGGGTCAAAAGGCCTTGCTGGGTAACTACAGACTCTTACACTCTTCCATGGCCACCCCCCAGATCCCTCAATCATCTGTTAAGCACCTAAGGAACCCACACTTGGAAACTCAGGGGAAGTCCCAGGACAACTGCACTGGCATTTCAAAATAGAGATTTGGTCTGCTCCTGACCAGCTGTCTAAGTCTCACGAAGGAGAGCAATGCATGGGGCTAGGGGGATAACGGGTCACCCAACACCCTGGCTCCTCCAGGCTATTACCTCCAGAAGGCCTCGCTTCAGCAGGAACATCTGGTCTGCATAGGAGGTGGTCCCTCGGAGGAAACTCTCCACAGCCCGGGCTTGCCAAAACCTGCGACCCAAATGTTGACCCCTGGCCCAGGTGGCTAAGGCTGCCCTCTTCTGGCCCATATTCCATTCACCAAGGGGGCTGGGAGATGTTTGCTGTCTTGCTTTATTCGACATTCACTGAACATCTACTAGGCGTCAGGCCTCATACTAGGCACTGGGGACATAGCAATAGTCCTTATCCTCATGGAGCTGACAGCTCAGTGGGGAACTGTCATCTATTTGGTTCTGTCTGGAAGAAGCTGTGTCTCAGAGAAGATGGATCTAGGATTAGAGGGCTGGCTACAGTAAGTCACATACGAAAATACACTCTAGCTTTGCCCCTTCAGAAGAATAGAAGGACAATGGAAAGTGGTGCTGAGAGTGCATGAGGGAACCTGACAGATCTGTACAGATGGGCCACTGAGCTCACTTCTGATGGGCTGTCGTAGAGAAGAAGTGGCCCTGAGGGTGGGGGGTAGAGCTGGGATCAATGAGGGGAAGACTGGACAAGGCAGGCTGAGTTGACAGGGGGCACATGTGGGCACGAACCTATTGGTAGATCACACCCAGCCCTGACCAATGCCTCCCTTACCCGCTACTTCTGTCCACAGCCTTCACAACTCATCTTAGGTGAGCCAGAGGAGCTCTGGGGAGCCCTCCCTGTCCACACCCACCCCCCCTCAGCCCCCAGCTGGATAAGGAGCTTTCCTTTGTTCCCAAGCCCCTGGGGCAGGTCCTGGCTCTATTTCTTTCCACACTGCACTCCAACAGGTTTCTTTACACGCCTGTTTCCCACAGCCCAGGGAACTCCACGGGCAGGGGCTGCAGCTATTTCCTACCATCTGTCCAGCGCCAGCACAGAGTAGGTGCTTGGTGAATGCTTGGTTAGTCCCTAAAATATACTGCTGGGATGCAGCAGAAGCTCATGCACACCTGTGGAGTCAGACCCCCTCCCCCCCAGACTAGTCGGATATCCACAGCAGAAGGTGGTAGTCACATGAGGTATTTCTAACCACTTGAGAGAAACGCTTGGCTCCTGGACCCTTCAGGAGTGGCAGGTGCCTGTCCCCGGACCTACCTGAATGATGATTCGGCTGGCTCCTTCTTCATGACCTGCAGCAGACGAGTTAATAAGCCCCTCTTCCCATCACACACCAAACTCCTGAAACAAAACAGGTACATCAGTGGCAGACGTGAGGCTGACAGGGCCAAGTTCCACTTGGCCAAGGGGCTGCTATCTTAGGGCCCTGGGGTTGGGTCTCCCTGCTGGTTTAGGTGGGTGAAAAAACCTGGGACATTTCCAAACCTGCAGAATGCCCCCCAGCTCCATCTGTGTCCAGAGGACTCCAAGGACTCCTGCAGTCTTAGAACTGAAGAGCCAAGTGTACCCACACCACATCTCAGGCCAGCTTTCCCTTCCCAGACTCACTGGCAAGTGATCAGAGGCCAGAAAAACCCAGAGTCAGTGCTCAGAACCGCTGGAGGGCTGTTTACACCAAAGCGAGTTTGAAATGCCAGGACAGAGTCTACCAGATGGGGCAAAGTCTGTGCCAACAGGGTGAGAGAGGGAGTACCCTGGCCCCCACGTTCAGCTCCGCTGGCTTTGGACAAGTCCCTGTGCCTCTGGGCCTCAGCTTGCTGGTCTAGGAAGCAAGATGTTCGATGAGGAAATGACTTGGGCTGCATCATGGGGAACAGATGGCCAAGCAGGCAGGGATTCTGAGCCCTTAAACTCCCTCTTCAAATAGAACAGCTCTACTTTTATCCCCTCCAGACATTATGGACTATGCACGATTTTATTTGAACAGATTTCTCTTGCTTTAAAAAAAAAAAAAAAAGAGCCTGGGAATTATGACTTCTGTTGCTGGTTATAGTCCTCCCTGCCCTGACCCTCAGGAACCTGTGACCTCCCTGCTGGTCAGAAGGTGGCACGAGCATAATCCAGCTAATGGGACTTATCACAGGGCAAGAAGCATGTCAGCAAAGGTGAGTGACAAAGGAGTGGGCAGAACACATGTGACTTTTGGCAGATGACCTCTCCAAACCCCTGCTCCCCACTCTGTAAAGTGGAGATGATGATGGCACCTCCCTCCCATGGCTGCTGTGCGGCCCCAGTGAGGTAATGCAGGGGACATGAGGACAGTGCATGACACCCAGGAGCCCTCAGGACATCGGAGCTACATGTGAAAGAGAAAGGGTAAGTACCAGACCTGTGGGCACTCATTTGTGAACCCGGGGGCACGCAGGCAGCCAGGGCAGGCTGTGGGCCAGAGCTGCATGCCACCCACCTGTCAGTGTTGAGGACGGCTTCCACCTCAGGGATGTTGGCCTTGAGAGAGATGGCACTGAGTTCGTTCAGCTCCTGGTTATTGAGCAGCAGGTACTTGTTCCTGCAACAAATGGATTGGAAGGGGTAAAGGACAGGCACCAGGCTAGTTCCCTTCTTGCCCAGTTCCTGTGGTGAGAGCCAGAGAATCTTCCAGGTGCCCTCCCCTGCCATCACTTGCTCCTGAGGCGGCAGAAGGGCACAGGCGAAGGGAGTCTCCCTGGCTCCCGCCCCTGCCCCTTTGCCTGCCACAGTCACTAACAAGGCCCATTCCCTCAGCATTTCCAGGCCTTTTGTTTGCCACTGAACATTTTTTTTTTTAATGTCTCTTTGAGAAAGAGAGAGAGTGAGAACAAGCATGCCTGCACACAAGCGGGGGATGGGTAGAGAGAGAGGGAGAAAGAGGATCCCAGGCAGGCTCTGCACTATCAGCGGAGAGCCCGATATGGGGCTCGAACTCACAAACCTCAAGATCATGACCTGAGCTGAAGTCGGACTGAGCTACCCAGGCGCCCCACCACTGAACATTTCCTTTTGCTTTCTCAAAGGCACATCCAACTTGGTGATGTCCAAATCAAACTCAGCATTTTGCTTCTCAAACCTGGCTCTATTCTGGCATTCCCACAGGGGCCTGAGGCAGCTGAGACACTCCCTCCTGCGCCCTTCATCTTTAGGCCTGGCATCACCCAAGCCACGTGGACAGAAGCAGCTTCCTAAATGGTCTCCCCCAGGAACTGATTCAACACACAGCACCCAGAGAGATCTTTAGAAAATGGGACTCTGACCGGGTTACTCTACTGTCAAAAACACCCCCACAATTTCACAAGCTTTAGACTATATAAAATCTAAGCCCAAGAATTTGACTGACAAGGTCCTGTGGCTGAGCCACCAACCACTTTCACAGCCTATGGGCCAAGCCCCTCTTCTTTACATCGTTCGCCACACTGGCCTTCTTGAACACACGGTGCTCCACCCTGCAGGAGATTCTGCACACACCATTACTTCTGGAACAGACCCTCACTCTTCCTTTTCACCCAATTTACCACTACCGACCCTTCAGGTTTCAGCTGACAAGTTGCTTCTGCAGGGAAGAGCTCCCGACTACCCTCTGGCCAGTTCAGCGCCCCTATCAAATGTTCTCTTACAGAAGCATGCTCCCTCCCTCTGAATACCACCTCCATCCGTCACTGTGCACCGGGTGGTGTGACTCTGATTAATGTCCCTCCTCCCTTCCAGGATCGTACCCTTCACGAGACCAGGGGTCACGGCTAATTTCACTCATCACTGTCTCCCCAGAGCCTAACAGTGCCTAACACATACAAGTGCTCAGATTTAATAAGAGTCTGATGAAAGTTAGGGACCCACTTCCTCAGAAAAAAAGTACACATTCAGAACATACTGGTGCCATTTTTTAGAGTGTTCACATACTTTCTGGAGCTTAAGTCCTTCAGACAAAGAGCCTCTGAAAGAGGATGATCAACATGATCCAGACAAAAGTAGCCAAGTGGAGGCCCTTGGCCACATTTGTCCTCAGGCACTTTCTGGTAGCTTACACAATGTTTCAAAAGAATTTAAGTCAATGTTTAAAACCAGGACCTTCCACATAAATCTTAATTTCTAGCTTCCCTTGGGGGAAAAAAACTGAGAAGCTATGTAACAGCGGGCCCAGTTTCCTGTATACCAGCAGTAGGCAAGAGCTAAGCAGTAACTGCCTGTGTGTTCCAGCTCACGAAAGTCCTTCCATCCCACCCCTTACCCTCGCCATAATGTCTCCCCAGTGCCAAGGTCAAGGGGTCAGCTGCTACTCATCCCTCCCCCGGCACTGTTTTCCTTAGAGCAGAGAATCACTCTCTTGTGAATTCTCCACTGAAGGTAGAAAAATGAAAAATGAGAGGGCAGAATACGGCTTCAAAAAAATGAGAGAGGGTACATCTCCTTGTGCAGGTGAAGAATATTCCACCTGTTCAATAAGCAAATACTCAGCCCACTTTGCCTACCTGAGGTCCCTGTGAAGGGTCAAGCTGTCCATTCCTGGTTCGGAGGGACAGACAGTTGAGGGATGTATTGACTCCAAGGGTAACAAGGAGCCAGCAACTCTGTACTCCCTTCCTGAGGTGGCAGTGAGGGCTCAGGGGAAGACTGGCTCAGGGGAAGACTGCCAGGCCTGGCACAAAGGAAGGGCCGCATGAATGGCAGCTCTTATTACAGTATTGTCAAAGTGCAGCCACACGTGGTAACCATGTGACAGCTGCCCTCACAGCTGCCAGGTCCTCCGGAGCTGAGGTCTGAGACAGGGGAGAAGCCCTTGCAACAACTGGCCTTCCAAGGACAGCTCGTACTTACTCGTGGTGGTCGCTGAAACTCTGGAGAAGCCTCAAGAACTGAATCTTCAAGGTGATGTCCTAAAACACATATGCATCCTTGATGTTAAAACCATCACCACAACGTTCCCAATGAAAATAAAACATTCTGGTGAGAGCCTGGATGTGTCGCTTTGCTTCTCTGAGCCTCTGTCCTCACACACAATGAGAACTTTTCTATAGTCAGAAACTCTTCGCTGACTTCCACAACTGGCCAATAAGAGATTAAGCTGCTGCGGACCCTTCCTGCTATCCCCCGCTTCCACCTACATGTTGAATAAAAAATAACTAAAATTCTTTTAAACGTGAGGCTAACTTCATAAGAAAGGAAAATCCATAGGAATCAGAAATGAAGAAAGGACTGCGTTCAGAGCAGTGAGCACAAGAGCAGATGGTCAGCAGCTCTGGGTGGGATGGAGAAGTGGGAATGACATTTACTCATGCCAGGGCTTGGGTTTAATGCCCTTCAGGGACTAGACAGAACCCCGTGCCCATGTAAAGCCTGGTAAGCATGTACACTTGGTGAAACAAGGGTGAGAAAAACCCCACTTATCAGCCCAGGGAGCTGGCAAAGATGCCTGTTTCTGCCCGGGTGCTACTGGTGGTGAAGGGGAGCCCCCCGAAGAGAAATCTGGCACTCAACATGAAAACTTGCCCTGTGGCACTTACTCATAAAGAACCTGGCAGACAAAAGCAAGTGTTCTGAAGAAATACTTCCAGAGGCAAGGCTACATTCCAGAACACGAGGTCACATTCCACCCTGAGGGGAATATGAAGATTCAAATGCAAGTATTAGCATCCCATGAGCAATCCAAGACCGTAAAAAAAGTATGTTACAAGTAATGAACATTAACATAATAAAGACCAAGTCGTTTTTGACAAAGAACCAGATGTCTCAAAATGCAGAATACATTCAACTTGAAATTAAAAATTCGGATGATGGGCTGAGAGGCAAATTGGACAAGGCCAGAGAAGAACAGTAAGCTGGAAGGTCAGGCACTGTGGCAAGTCCCCAGAACATGGCACAGAGACCAGGGAGAGCCTATGGCACTGATGGCCGTGTGTGGCACTTCAAAGTCCCAGAGCACTGTCCTCCTGATGCTGGTGATCAAGCCTCCACGTGGCCCACAAGGACAGTGGGCAAAGGGAGTGTGACCTTCCTCCTGCAAAAAACAGGCTCAGAGATTCAGCGACTCGTTCAAGCTCTCCCAGCAAACTGAGCGGCATAGAGGCCTCCTGACTCCCAGTTCAGTGCTCTCTCCAGTGCACCATAAGAGAGACCAGGTAGAGGTAAGCCTCTGACTCCTTTAAAAAAGAAAGCACCCTAAAGCCCTTTCTGGCCACAGACCATTGTGGTGCATGCTCTCAGAGGGCAAAACCTACCACCAGTAGATGTGCAACAGTGTGGGGCTGCATACAGAACAAGGGGAAGCCTGCCACTAGGTAACAGAGAGGCTTTCTGGAGGAAAGGGAGCGCCCTGTCCTAGAGGTGTGCACGAGGAAGCTGACAGAGGGCCTCAGAAGGGACTTCTGCACAGGTGGAGGGGTGGGGTCAGACCCTTCTCAAGGCAGCTTCCACTTAAGGGATCATATAGACTAGGACTTTATTTCTACTCTTTCAAAAAATGAGATTTCAAAGGGTCAACAGCAGTCCTGGAAACAAGTACTCCTGGCAAATAAAGCCCATATGTTGCCACGTTCCCCAGCTCACCGGGCTACAGTCACAGTTCTGGTTGTGACCATGGAGGACAAGGGCAGATGCTGAGTGTTTCCTCCAAATCAGCTTGTCGAACAAATTATTGAGCCCGGGGATCAGCTTGAACTCTGCGATCATTCTGTGAACCTGGATGGGGTAGGAAGGCAAAAAAGCATTACAACAAACGTGCTGTGAAGATCCATCAAAATCTCCTGCTCGGCACGTTCTAAACAATCTTTGAGGATGAAGAAAGCAACAGTCAGTAGGGACTGTGGAGGTTTAAAGGAAATACCTCGCTTAGCCACCCCTCTCCACACTCCCACTATGCACAGACACACTTTTGCACTCTACTCACAGATCCCCACAATACTCCTGGAGTCACACTGTATGGTGGGTCCTCTTTTAAGAACACAAGTTTTGGATTCAGGGAGTCCTGGGTTTGACAAGCAGCTCCAACACATACGAACTTAATAACCTTAATCAAATTTCTTAATTTGTTTGTTCTTAGTTTGTTTCCTACTCATATCATTAAAGTATAAATACCCCTCATGCTTCAGGGTAGGAATAGATTTCAACTAGAGACAAGATAAACATATTTAAAAGATGTAAACCCTAAGTATCCTAGAAAAATCTATGCAAAGATTTTTTTTTTTTAATTTTTTAAACGTTTATTTATTATTGAGAGACAGAGTGAGACAGAGCATGAGCATGGGAGGGGCAGAGAGAGGAGACACAGAATCCGAAGCAGGCTCCAGGCTCTGAGCGGTCAGCACAGAGCCCGACGCGGGGCTCGAACGCACAAACTGCGAGATCATGACCTGAGCCGAAGTCGGACGCTCAACCGACTGAGCCACCCAGGTGCCCCTGCAAAGATTTTTGTAAACGACCATACGAGAAAGATTTTCTAAAATATTAAGTATACCTAGAAGCCAAAAGAGAAGACCGTTCAATTCAATCATATAAACCTTTAAAAATTCTCTGTGGCAAAATTCACAATAAGCAAAGTCGTGAAGTCAAATAGGAAAATGGAGAACATAGTGGCAATCTCACATCATAGGCAAAAAGCTAGTTTCCTCTGTAAGGAATCCTACAAATCTCTTAAACAAAAAGACCAACCTTACAGAAAAAGTGGGCAAAGGTTACAGACAGGAAAATACAAGACATTCTTCAATATATGAAAGTATTCAGCCTCACTTATAATGCTAAAAGAAATTCAAATCACAATGAATTTTTCGCTTTCTCAGGTTAGCAGAGAACAAAGCTTAATAATACTGTGCTGGAGAGCTGGGCCTCAGGCACGCTCACTCACTAGTGGTGAGAGGGCATTTGCCAAACTGCCTGCAGAAGAAGGTCATTTCGGGGAGATCTCTAAAATCTACAAATGCATATTCCCTTTGACCAGCAATTCTACTTTCAGGAATTTATTCTCAGATCCATATACTAAATGACATATGTATAAAGTTACTCACTAAAGAACAGCAGCACTATTTGCAATACCAAAAAAATAGATAGAATCTATACTTCCCGTCAGTGGGTATTAGTTGTGTAAACCTTGGCATATCCATTCAGTGGGGTATAAGGTACCAGAAAAAAGATTGAGGTCTTTCACACATAGTGAATTAAACATTTACCAAGATACAATATCAAAAAAGCAAATATGTACATGCTATATTAATCACTGTGTTAAAAAAAAATGAGAGGAATATATTTGCTTTTATAAGCATAAAATGTCTCTAGAAGGATACATGAATAACTGGTAAAATTAGATGCTTCATGGAAGAACCAGAATATCCAGGATCAGAGGAGAGAAAGGCTTCATTCATGCTTGTTTACACTTTTTTTTTTTTTTTTTTTTTTTTTAACATTTATTTACTTTTGAGAGACAGAGAGAGCATGAGCAGGGAAGGGGCAGAGAGAGAAGGAGACATAGAATCTGAAGCAGGCTCCAAGCTGTCAGCACAGAGCCTGATGCAGGGCTTGAACTCACAAACCACGAGTTCATGACCTGAGCCGAAGTCGGACGCTTAATGAGCCACCCAGGTGCCCCGCTTATTTACACGTTTTAATAAAGAACTATGTGAATTATTTACCTATCAAAAAATATGTATGTGTGTATGTATGTATATATATATATATATATATATATATATATATATATATATATATATATATATTACCTAAAACAAAGTTATTACTACTTCTTCTCAGGGCTCTTATAAGGACAAAGCTAGAAAATGTATGTAAAGTCCTAAGCGCAGGATCAGTGCTTACTGATTCCCATTCTACAAGGGGAAGGGGAAGTTTAGCAGGACAGATGGCCAAGGCAGTGGTGGAAATGTCGGCCTAACTCAAGGGTTCTGATCCTAAAGCCTGTCGTTCAGGCCTACCACAGGTGTGCATTTACTTAAATTTTTTAAAAAATGTTTATTTTTGAGAGAGAGACAGAGCGCGGGAGGGGCAGAGAGGGAGACAGAATCCAAAGTAGGCTCCGGGCTCCGAGTTGTCAGCATAGAGCCCAACACGGGGCTCAACCCCACGAAGAGTGAGATCATGACGTGAGGCAAAGTCAGATGCTTAACCGACTGAGCCACCCAGGTGCCCGGGTGTGCATTTATCTCAGGAGGCCAAAACTGGACAAAGCTGTGACTCTGGACAATGTTCTTTGAACCTGAGTCCCCTGATGGAAAATGAGAGCTAGTGAAGATGCTGAAAGGATTCAATGAGGTAATGTGGCCCAAATGCAGGGCCTGACTTTACAGGAAGTGCTGTATTGATTGTTTACATGAGCACTGGAGAAATGGAACTTAGGACATCTGGGGAGAGTGACTTCAATTTAACCAAGACTGGTCAGAGAACTTGGTCAGAATGTACAACAAAAAGGCCACTCTAAGGAGGAACCTTCTGGGAGGCCTGGCCGGGGAATCCCTTTTCCTTGCTGTCCCAGCCTCGATGAGGCCTGTGTATCCATGTCCCCACAGCGCCGGCATATGGCAGAACGCAGTCAATGCTGACCGTGCTCCTGAGGACATGCCAGCAGAACACTGGTTCTCAGGTGGGCAGCATCCTGAGGCCAGCCTGTGGTCCCTCCAAGGCAGCAGCAGCAGCAGTAATCATACAGGTTAACCAGAGAAACCAATGACTGATTCATAAAGACTTGGGAACAGGAAGGCTGCTCAGGGAGCAGGGAACGGTCATGAGGGACAGAAAGTAGATGGCTCTACTGATGCCTGGAACCTGAGAGCACAGCCCTTTTTGTACCCTGGTTTCTTCAAGTATCAAGTGAGGGGAGAGGTGGTCACCACTTTTTTTTATAACTTACCAAATACCCCAAAATTCAAATGTGAATAACCGTGAAAAAAGATAAAAGCACTGAACACATGTAGGGCACAGAGACATAATAATTTCGTAACAAATGTATTCCATATTGGAGTAAGGAGCTTCAATGCCGTGGAGGTCAGGGTGGGGCTTCATCCAGGGTCCTGGTTTTAAATACCAACTGCATGCTGACAACCTCCATGGTTCTAGCCCTGGGCCTGACCTCTGCCCTAACTCCAGGTGCAGGTAATCCGGGTGCCGATTCTGAGAGACACCTCAAACCTAACTTGTTCAAACTGAATTCCCTGCCCTTCTCTCTACGCCTCCGCTCCTCTTCCCTAACTCCTAACCCACAGTCTTAACCATCTCAATAAATGGCCAATGCATCCTCCCACCTGCTTGGGCCAAAAACCTTAGAAGTTGTCAAAGAAGTCACCCTTAATCCCTCTCTCATGCCCACATCCAAACTATCAGCAAATTCTACCTGTTCTACCTTCAGAATATATCCAGACTGTAAGCACTTCTTGCCACTCCCCTCCACCAATATGCTTAGTCCTGGCTTCTATCATCTCTTTCACAAGGCTGCCAGAGGGGTGGCTTCCCAGTCACTCAGAGTAAACACCCACGTCCTTAAAATGGCCTGTGAAACCCAGATGGGATCCTCATCCCTCCCCTCACTGCTCATTCCAGTCCATGCCCCTGCTTCCCTACTATTCTACCAACCCACTGGGCATGTTCCCACCTCAGGACTCGCTCCCTCTACCTGGTAGGCCGCCTCATGGATCAGCGTGCATGGCCCTCTCACTTTCTTCATGACACTGCTATGCTGGATGTCATCTTTGCAGTGAGTCTTCTCCCTGGCTACGCTATCCAAAACCGCTCCTCACTCGTAAGATGGGGATAACTTCACCTATCTCGCACGGAGCTGCTATGACGGTCCAGGGTCTTGACTCAAAAAGGGAGCTTAAGGACTGGTGAGTGCCCCCCGCCAACTGCCCACCTTTTTTTCATCCACAGGGCAATGATTAGTCAGCAGGAGAGGACTAGTTCTCATCTATCCTGAAGAGGAATGCTACTTCCAGAGCTCTCTTTCTCCCCCTGTAGGTTATAGGCCCTTGCTCCTTCAACCCCAGCACATGCGGAGCCCCAATAGCTGCCTAGTTTCTGTAACTGATACAGCTCCCAGCTCTGGCCCCCCACCCTGAGCCCCCATCGGACTGGCAACTCTTCTAGTGCATCTACAGGGCAGTCGTCCTGTCACAAAAACCCTTTCTTCTTCATATTAACAAGGTCAGGTAACATGGCCAAGCAACCAGCTATGCCCTGGGCACCAATGCTCTGCCCAGAAATGCTACCACAGCAAGGTATGGTAGAAAGACTATGGACTCTGGAATGAGACTGGCTTCCTGATATGGAAACAGAGAGGAGAACAACCCCTACACTTTGCTGGGCTGGAGTGACAGCCTAATGGAGTACTCGATGTCCCACAAGTGCCCGGGACGTGTTCTGAGACGTGTGGGAGGGGGGGGCCCACCTGGTTTCGCTGACGCCCCATCAGAAGCACGCAGAGAACATAGAGCACTTCCAGTTTGTACATGATCTCATGCATGATCTTCATTGACTGAGGCAGCTGGGTCCTGGTAGAAGTGTGAGGCAGGCCATTCTCCTCAGAAGCCCCTGGAGGAGGGAACACAATGGAGGCTGAGACAGCCACCAGGAGAGAGGGTTGAAACACTGCTTGTAAGGAAACATGTTTCTGCTCCTCAAACCAGCTCTGGACAGACTTGAGGTAATAGAGCCATTAGACTGGCCCCTGAGCCCATGACAGAGACTTTGAAAGCCACAAAACCCCCTCTGTGCCCACAGGGGCCAGGCAAGCTTAAAAACAGAAAAACTGACTCTGCATATCATAAGAAAAGAAATTCTGTATGTATGGTGACAGATGTGAGCTAGACTTACTGTAGCGATTATTCTGCACTATGTACGAGTATCAAATCATCATGGTGTACACCTGAAAATAATATGTTGTATATCAATTATACTCAATAAAAAACCAAATCGACTCTGCAGTTGCATTCTATCTCACTGACTTTAACACAGTGAAAATGCTCTGACACAGCCAATGCAACAACAAGATCCATCTCTTCCTGATATTCTTTTCTCCCGTCATCATCAGAAAATATCCCCCACCCAAGTGCCCAGTGAGCTAGCAACGAATTGTGCCAAACTCTCTTCAGGTCACAAATGACTCTAAGTATTTGGTACCTCTACCTAGATTCTACAAGGAAGCACTGCCGAAAGACTGAGAGGGATTCTTTTCCGAGATTTCTTTTCTCCTGTTTTGCAAAGAACCATCTAAAGTTTTCTAAGGTTCAGCTTTCCAAGGCAGACTGGGCACCACAACTGCTGTTAATGATACAGATGAACACAGTGTCTACTAGCAGACTTCCATTTTACCCAGTTTCATTGTTAGTAACAATGGCAGCAGCTAAGTAATATTTCTGGGACATGGTATATGCCAGCTATCATATTTTGGGCTGCAGGTAAACCATCACATTTATTCTACTACCCAGTTAACAAGAAAGTCTCAATGAATCATGCAGGTTACAATGAAGAATACTCATGGGAAGGTGCTAGAACAAAGTGCTGAAGGCTGAGGGCTCTGGGATTATAACTTGCTGGCCGTGTAACGCTGGTCAAATTACCTCCACACTAGGCCTCAGACTGCCTCATAGAAGGGAAGTAACAGCAATGCTACTGTGGACGGCTGGGTGGCTATTTGGAGTCAATGAGAACACAAGAAAGGCCCAGCACCTGGTTCTTGGGGAGCCTTCCTCTTAGGTCCCTGTTATTTTAAAAGAGTACTGGTCAGGGTCAAGAGACCTTAGGGATTACTTCCCCTCAACTTTTCTCATGTTTAACGTGAAAAGATGAATGAGTAACTGCTAAGGTCCTTCCAAGCTCCCACTGGAACTGCTGCCCTAGAGACCTTTTGCAAAGGGCCAGAAAAACTATATGGGATAGAACAGTGGTTATCAAGTAATATTTGGGTAAGGTGCATGCAAAAGTCTGGTGACTTCTACAAGGTGATACCAATGTATAAGAACCCAAGTTATTCTGCCCTACTGGCATGGAACTATGTTTTTACAGCCATGTCATGTCACTAATATAAAATCACAACCCTGGGAGATGACGGGTTGTTGAGTGAAGCAAGACTGAAAGGCAGCATGGCACAGATGTTAAGAGCACAGCCCCCGAGCTAGCCTGTCACATCTGACCCAGCTCTATTACTGTTCACCAGTTGGGTGGCCTTGGGTAAGCTGGTAGATGTCACTATGCTTCAGTATCCATCCTCACCTATAAAACTGGGGTAACAGCAACAGTACCTATCTCTTACCAACATTGCAAAAATCAAAGGATTTAATATATTCAAAGTGCTGAAAACAATGCCTGGCACATGAATAAGTAACATGTAAGTATATGTTAAATAAAAAGAAAATGAGTTTTTGTGCTAATGCTTGCTACTAGTTTTTTTTCTTTTTAATCTGCAAGGTTTTTTTTTTCAATTAAATTTTTAAAAATGTTTATTTATTGGGGTGCCTGGGTGGCTCAACTGGTTAAGTGTCCCAACTTCAGTTTAGGTCATGATCTCGTGGTTTGTGAGTTCGAGCCCCATGTCTGGCTCTGTGCTGAGGGGGCTTGAGAGCCACTGCGGGACAGGATGCTTAAGGGAAGGACAGGCACAGCGAATGGCAAACAAGCCCTCCTCAGTAATAAACGTCTGTGGAGAAAGAGAAACACAGGCAGCTCAGATGCTTCCCCGGACACTGCCGATCTTTGGTGCCTGGTTTTCACGGGCTTGACAAGAAAGTCTCTGGGGTAAGTATTTTCAAGAAAGGCAGTTCTTAAACCAATGGCCAGAGCTCAGCAACAAGATTCCCAAGGATAAGGATGGGCAAACTAGTTTGAGAGGTTTCTGCTTCCCTCCAATCTCTTCAGCTGCATAAAACTGATTCAAGGGGTCACCACCCTCCATAGGTCTACACTGCACTCTGGGGCATACTCTTTTTTTTTTCCTAAAACAGCTTTGAGCTATAATTCAGCATACAATTCACCCACTTGAAGCGTATAATCCAGTGGTTTTTAACATATTCACAGTTGTGCAGCCATCATAACTGATTTTAGAACATTTTCATCATCCCAAAAAGAAGTCTTATTCTCATTTGCCACCAAACCCCTCATCTCTAGGTATCCACTAAAGTACTTTGTTTCAAAGGAATTGGCTTCATATAAATGGAATCATAAAATATGTGATCTTTTGTGCCTGGCTTCTTCTACTCTGCACAATGTTTTCAAGATTCATTCAGGTTGTAGCATGTATCAGTATTTCATCTTTTACACTGCCGAATAATATTCTGCTATATGAATATATCACATTCTGTTATCCACTTATCAGCTGATGGACATTTGGGTTATTTCCATATTTTGGCTATTATAAATCTGCAGCTGTAAATATTCACGTATAAGTTTTTACGTAAACATGTTTTCATTTCCCCTGGATATATAAGTAGGACTAGAATTTCTGGGTTGTATGGTAACCCTGTTTAGCCTTTTGAGGAACTGTGAAAAGTGCCAGACTGTTTTCCAAAGCGACTGCACCATTTTACATAGTCCCCAACAGAGAATGAGGGTTCTGATTTCTGATTTCTCCACATCCTTGCCAACACTTGCTATCATGTCTTTTTGATGATAAACATCCTAACAGGTATGAAGTAGTATCTAATTGTGGTTTGGATTTGCATTTCCCTGATGGTAATGATGTTGAGCATCTTTTCATGTATTTATTGGCTATCTGTATCTCTGCTTTGGAGAAATGGGTATTCAAATCCTTAGCCCACATTTCAAAATGTGTTGTCTTTTTATCACTGACCTGTATGAGTTCTTTACAAATTCTAGATTCAAGTCCCTCATTAGATACATGGTTTGTAGCTAATCCATTTCTGCAAAGAAGCCAGTTGAGATTTTGACAGACACAGAGCTCGACACGTGGAGTACTGCTACCTTAATCATACTGAGTCTTCCGGTCCATGAACACGAGATAGCTTTATATTTAGGTCCTCTTTCATAATAATAAAAATGTTTTATAATTTTCAGAGTAGGAGTTTTGCATTTCTTTGTTAAGTTTACCCCTAAGTATTGCACTCTTCTTGATGCTCTTGTAAATGAAATTTCTTAATTTTGGTTTGGTCATTGCTACTGTATAGAAACAACTGAATTTTGTATATTGACCTTATAATCTGAAACACTGTTGAACCCACTTATTAGTTTAGTGGGTTTTTGTTTTTACTGGATTCCTTGGTTTTTCTATATATAAAATCTGTGAAGAGAGACAGCTTAACTTCCTCCTAATCTGAATGCCTTCTATTTCTCTTTCTCACCTAGAACCCCCAAAGCAATGTTGAGTCGAAGCAGCAAAGGCAGGGGTCCTTGTCTTGTGCCTGTACCTGATCTTAGTGGGGGAGCAGCTTTCAGTCTGTGGGCATGAAGTATGCTGGCTGGGGGTTTAAGATGCCCTTTAATTGGTTGGGACTGCTCCTTTCTCTTCCCAGTTTGAGTGTTTTTATCATGAAGGGGTGTTGGATTTTGTCTGATGCTTTTCTGCATCTACTGAAATGATCGTGTAAGTTTTTGTTCTTTCTTCTACTGATACGGTGTATACATCAATTGATTTTCATATACTGAATCAACTATGCATTAATCCTACCTAGTCACATATATACTTACTTGGCCAGGTGTATAATTCTTGTATGTTGCTAAATTTGGTTTGCTAGTATTTTCTTGAGGACTTTTACATATATATTCATGAGAGATATTGGTCTGTAATTTCCTTGTAGTGTCTCTGGTTTGGGTATCAGGTTAATTAGGACTCATATGTTGGGAAGTGTTTCTTCCTCCTCTATTTTGTGGAAGTCTGTGACATACTGGTGTTAATTCTTATTTAAATGGCTTCTTATTTAAGAGGCCAGGGCTTCTTTGCGGGGGGAGAGGGGGTAGTTTTTCTGTTATTAATTCGATCTCTTTACTTTCATAGGTCTGTTCAGATTTTCTATTGCTCAAGTCAGCTACAGGAGTTTTTGTCTTTCTTATCATCTGTCCATGTCATCTAGGCTGTCTAATCTGTTGGCATACAGTTGTGTACAGTATTTCCTTAGAGTCATTTTTATCTTTGTACATGTTGTCACGTACCCTCTTTCATTCCTGGTTTTAGAAGTTTGAATATTGTCTTTTTTTTTTCCCCCTTGATCAGTGAAGCTAAAGGTTTGTTAATTTTGTTAACCTTTTCAAAAAACGAACTTCTGGTTTTGTAGATTTTCTCTATTATTTTTCAATTCTCTATTTCATTAATTTCTATTCCAATCCTATTATTTCTTTCCATCTGCTTGCTTTGAGAATATAGCTTGCCTCTTCCTTTTTCAATGACTTGAGAAAAATTAGGTTACCGATTGGGGAATTTTTTGAGTTTTTGTGTTTTTTTGTTTTTTTTTAATGTAGGGATTTATAGCTACACATTTCTCCCTTAGCATGCTTTAGCTGCATTCCTTAAGGTCAGTATGTTGTGTCATTTTCATTCGTCTCAAAATATCTTTGAATTTTTTTTTAATGTTTATTTATTTTTGAGAGAGAGAGAGAGAGAGAGAGAGAGAGAGAAAGAAAGAAACACAGAATTTGAAGCAGGCTCCAGGTTCTGAGCTGTCAGCACAGAGCCCAACACGGGGCTCAAACCCACGAACTGTGAAATCGTTACCTGAGCTGAAGTCGGATGCTTAACTGACTGAGCCACTCGGGTGTCCCTCAAAATATCTTTTAATTTTCTTTGTGATTCTGTCTCTGAACCATTGGTTATTTAGAATTATTATCACATAATTTCCATGTTTCTAATCTCTGATTTCTAATACTACTTCTCTGTGACTGAAATACATGGTTTGTACAATCTTAATCCTTTCAACTTTACTGAGGCTTTTTAGGTAACCTAGCATATGGTCTATCCTGGAGAATGTTCCATGTGCATGTGAGAAGAACATATATCCTGCAGTAGTTTCTATATATATATATAGAAATATATATATAGGTGGTGTTCTATATATATCTAGTAAGTTTAGTTTGTTTAAAAAAAATTTTTTTTAACGTTTATTATTTTTGAGAGAGCAAGGAAGTGCACGAGCAGGGGAGGGGCAGAGAGAGAGGGAGACATAGAATCCAAAGCAAGCTCCAGGCTCTGTCTGAGCTGTCAGCACAGAGCCTGATGCAGGGCTCAAACTCACAAACCACGAGATCATGACCTGAGCTGAAGTTGGATGTTTAACCAACTGAGCCACCCACGTACCCTGTTTGTTTTTTAAGTAGGCACCATGCTCAGTGTGGAGCCCAACATGGGGCTTGAACTCATAACCCTGAGATAAAGAGTCATTCAACCAGCTGAGCCACCCAGCCGCCCCAAGTCTAGTTGGTTTAGAGTGTTGTTCAAGTCTTCTATTTCCTTCTTGATCTTCTAGTTGTTTTCTCCATTATTGAAAGTGGGGTATTCAAGTCTCCAACTATTACTGCTGCTTATTTCTCTCTTCAAATCTGTTAGTTTTTGTTTCATTTATTATTTTTTTTGGCTCTGTTGTTAGATATGTTTATAACTGTTCTATCTTCTTAATAGATTCACCCTCTTATTATTATAAAATGTCCTTTTTTTTCTTTTATCTCTGATAACATTTTTTGTTTTCAAGTCTCTTCTACTATAGCCCCTCCAGCTTTCTTATGGTTGCTCTTTGAAGTATGCATCTTTTTCTATCCTTTACTTTTAACCTATTTCTACCTTTGAATAGAAAGTATGCCTCCTGTAGGCTGCATACAATTGGATCTTTTCTAAAAACTCCACTATGACAATTTATTTTTTGGATAAATTGTTTTAATCTATTCATATTTAAGGTTATTAATGACACAGTTGGGATTACTTCTGCCTTTTTACTTTCTGTTTTCTACACAGCTTATGTGTTTTTGTTTTTGTTTTTTTTTTTTTAAATTTTTTTTTTCAACGTTTTTTATTTATTTTTGGGACAGAGAGAGACAGAGCATGAACGGGGGAGGGGCAGAGAGAGAGGGAGACACAGAATCGGAAACAGGCTCCAGGCTCCGAGCCATCAGCCCAGAGCCTGACGCGGGGCTCGAACTCACGGACCGCGAGATCGTGACCTGGCTGAAGTCGGACGCTTAACCGACTGCGCCACCCAGGCGCCCCAGCTTATGTGTTTTTGAATTCCTTTATTTCTCGTATAATACTTTCTTTTGTAGTAAGTGAACACTTTCTGGTATAACATCATAATTCCTTTAATGATTTTCTCTATTTTTAAAGTTACTTTCTTTGCAGTTGCTATCGGGTTTGCCATATACATCTTAACCTGACAGAATCTTTTCAGATTTATACTAATTCCAGAGCTCCTATATAGCTCTATTCCCCCTCCTCTTTTTGTGCTATTAGTTTTCTGCATACTACATCTATGTACACTAACCAACAATATATTGTACAACACACTGCACATACTGTTACACAATACACTGTTGTAGTTATTAGTTTATATAATTTCATGTCCATTAAAGAAGCTGAGGAAAGAAAGGAGAGCAAGTAAATATTAACAGAGTTTGTTATACTGACCCTCTTATTTACCATTTTGGTTGTCTTCATTGATTCCTGTTGATTCAAGCTACTATCTGGTATAATTTCCTCACTGCAATACAACTTTGGTCCCATCCAAGTTCCCACAAAGTTTCTTTGTGCTGTTACTGTCAAATATATCACACTTCTGTATGTTACAGATTCAACAATATAAACATATGGTTTTATTTACACAACTGTTTTTAAATTAATTAAGAAAAAGAGAAGAAATATGCATTTATACTGTCTTATGATTCTCTAATTACCTTTACTACTGCTCTTTGTTGTTTTGCATAGATTCACATTACTGCCTGAGGTCACCTGCTTTCCGGCTGAAGAACTTCCTTTGGTATTTCTCATAAGGCAGATCTTTTAGTAATGAATTCTCTAAGTATTTGTTCATCTAGCAAGGTCTTTATTTCACCTCTGTTTCTGAAAGAACGTTTTGCTGCTTTTTTCCTTTCAGCCTTTAGATCATCCCACTGCCTTATGACCTCTATTATTTCTGAGAAGTCAGCTATCAATCTTAAATATTCTTGAACATGAGGGTTTGTTTTTGTCTTTCAACTTTCAAGATTTTCTTTGTCTTTTAGCATTTCTATTATGATGTGTGTGGGTGTGAATCTCTTTGAATTTATGTTACTTGCAGTTCTTTGAGCCTTTCAGATGTATATATTAATGCTTTTCAAATTTGTGAAGTTTTCAGCCACTATTTCTTTGAATATTCTTCCTGCTCCTTTCAGTGAATTCTTCCTTCCAGTTATTTATAATTTTAAACCGCAGAACTTCCGTTTGGCTCCTTTTTCTATCTCCTCTTTACGGATACTATTTGATGACATACTGTCGTCATAGCTTCTTTAGTTCCTTCTACTTCTTTAGGCACAGCATCCTTTAGCTCTTTGACCTCCTTATGACAGGTCTCCATTAAATCCAATATCTGGGCTCTCTCACAGGCAATTTCTGTTGCCTGCTCTCTCCTGTATATGGGCCATACTTGCTCTGCATATCTCATACATTTTATTAAACTGACATTTTAGGTAAATAATATAGCAACTGTGGATACTGATTCCCCTTCTTCCCTTTTGGGGCTTGTTATTTTCTTGTTCATTTGTTCAGTGACCTCCCTAGACTATTTCAGCAAAGTCTATTTCTCCACAGACTAGCGAGGTCCTTGGTGTTTTGCTTCAGAGGAGTGAAGTTGTGGGGGTGTTTACAGTCTCCCTGGATGACGATTTCTGCCTCATCTGGTATGAAACCCAGCTGTCAGACTCCACTAATTGCTGGCTGAATGCTCTACTGTTTTTGACAATGCCTTGGGGCGTAATAAAGTGCTCCAAAATCTAATCCAATTAAAACTGGGCCAAGGTAGTTTCTGAGACTGAGGATGGTTTTGACCTCAGAAGAGCTCTGCTTAGCTGTTTTCCTGGTTCTTACTGGTAAACTACCCAGCCTATGGTTTAACTTTTTTTTTTAATGTTTATTTTTGAGAGAGAGAAGGGGGGGGGGGTGCGCCCTCAAGTGAGAGAGGGGGAGAGAGAGAGAGAGAGAGAGAGAGAGAGAATCCCAAGCACAAACGAACCCTGAGATCAAGTCCTGAGACAAAATCAATGAGTCAGACACTTAACAGACTGAGCTACCCAGGAGCCTCTATGGTTCAGCTTCTTGTTCTCACTTAAGAGCTAACATCCTCCTTTTATTTGCTTACCACCAAAATCAACATTGTTTTCCAGAACACCCTTAGGTCTGAACTTCCCTACCTTCTGCTCTTATGCATTACCTCTCGTCCTGGCAAAATCTTGGTGCCGCTACTCTGAGCAGGGTCAGCCGACTTTTAAGTCTTTTTGGCTTGCCTCTCCCTACACGGAAGCTCTGTCCTACACCTGAGTTGGGGCAAGGACAGTAGGGTCACAGAATTCTTGCTTGCCAGGCCTAGGGCACAGCTTCTGTACCGAGTGTAGTACAAAGGTAGTCAGAAGAAAGGAGCCCCTGGCATTATGTGCAATAAGTGAATTAAATGAAGTCAGAAAGAGAAAAATACTATATAATATCACTTCTATGTGGAATCTAAAAAAAGTCAAACTCAGAGAAACAGAATGCTGGTTACCTGAGGTTGGGAGAATTAGGAAGATAGTGGTCAAAAGGTACAAACTTCCAGTTATAAGATTAATAAGTTCTGGGGATCCAACGTACCACATGGGGATTATAGCTAATATTTGAATGACGTTAATAAAGGAGATCTTAAAAGTTCTCACCACAAAAAAGAAATAAATATGTGATGAGGTGTTAGTTAATGCTATGATGGTATCAGTTTGCAATACATAAATGCATCAAATCAACATGCTATATATGTAGTATTATAAATCAATTATATCTCAGTAAAGTTGGGGCAGGGAGCCTCCGACCTGTAAGGGTATACTCATCAAGAATTTAGCCTCTGCAACTTGGAGTTGGAGGGAATGAGAAAAGCTGGTGGTCTGCCCTCCTCCCCTTCAACGGTGAGATACCATATTCCTTGTTTGGGAATCGTGTCCTCTGTTGAGGGTTGTGTCTTTTTGGCCACGCCAGCCCAGAGTGGAATTCCCAACAAGCAAAAGTTCAAATGTCAAAGACACTCACTGTTCTGAGTTTTAGCAGATTTCCTTGAAGAAATGTTTCCTCATTTGCTGTATGCTCTCAGAACAACTTCCACATATACATGGATGGCTTTTGTTGTTTTTTATAGGTTTTGTTTACAGTTGCAATGGGGAGCAGGTCCACAGAGCTCCGTACACTGCCATCCTGGAACTAGAACTCCTCCTTTCACTTTTACCTGCATGATTACAGTGAGAATTCCTGGGTTTGTACAATCTGACCCCATCTTGCTGGCCAGAGTCAAACGCTTCACCGTTAAGCATATGACCCAAGATAGGCCAGAGTTCTTCACCAGGAAGCTACTGCTTGAAACTAGGAGTCTACTCATTGGAACAGAGAGAACACTAAAGAACCATGGAGAATGAAGAAGAGACATGGAAAGGACTCTTTGAGTTCCTAAGAATGCTTTGGTTATTGGATCCAAACAGTCCCTTCTCCCTGCAATCAGGTCTACACTGAGGGAGTTTAAAGAGGTTTCTGTCACTAGCTTTCAAAAGTGTCTTAACAGTTCTGATCTAGGACTTCCCTGAGGAAAATTCTACTGAGCAAATTTCAATTAATGCTCCTCAGAAAAGAGGTCAAGAATGGTTCCAGAAGCCTAAGGGAAAGCTCCCCACATCATAGAAGACCCTCCCTGCCACCGCCAACCACCCCCCCCCACCGCCCCGCCACCAGCCCCCAGCCCAGAAGTACCTTGATTGTGCTCAGACTCCTCATTAGCCACTCGCATCAGGGCATCCAGCACCAAAGCATTGTCTAGCCATGTGTACCACTCCTCCAACTCCTGAAGGAAGCTAGCTGTGCCCGTTGACTCTGACACCTTTCGAGTCGCAAGCTTGCAAAGCCGCTCAACAAAGCCAGGGATGCTGAGAAGGGCCGCTGCCAAGGAGAGAACAAAAGAGGGAATTTTCAAAACAGAGACCAACCAGCTCTAAAGCCCTCAACAAGGAGCCTGTCCCCTACCTGTGGCGGGAATGATTTTTAATCTGACAGTAGCTAGTCAGAGAGCTTCCCTTTAAAATGAAATGCCAAGCCAAAATAAAATAGTAAATTACAGAAACAAGTTCAATTGTAGCAGATATAGAGAAACAGGCTCTTATATCTACTAGTGGGAATGTAAACTGGAATAACTTTAGTGTCTTAAATCTGTGTGTCTTTGAGCCAGGAGCTTCATTTCTGGGAACTTCCCATAAGGAAATAACCAATTATATGTACGAAGATATTCACTGATGTGGTTTCTACAATAGCAAAATAATAAAGACAACTACATGGTCATCAACAGCATATTGATTAAAACTATATCCAATACAACAGAATACAATAGACACTAAGAACAATGACACATATATCTTTATACGGTGACTCAGTAAAGATAATTAAACTTGTTACAGAAAAAAATTATTACACAGTATTGGCTTAAGCCCATTGTCTTTAAAAATTTGCTTCTTTAGGGGCGCCTGGGTGGCTCAGTCGGTTAAGCGTCCGACTTCAGCTCAGGTCATGATCTCACGGTCCGTGAGTTCAAGCCCCACATCGGGCTCTGTGCTGGCAGCTCAGAGCCTGGAGCCTGCTTCAGATTCTGTGTCTCCCTCTCTCTCTGGCCCTCCCCCGTTCATGCTCTGTCTCAAAAATAAATAAACATTAAAAAAAAATTAAAAAGGGGCGCCTGGGTGGCACAGTCGGTTAAGCGTCCGACTTCAGCCAGGTCACGATCTCGCGGTCCGTGAGTTCGAGCCCCGCGTCAGGCTCTGGGCTGATGGCTCGGAGCCTGGAGCCTGTTTCCGATTCTGTGTCTCCCTCTCTCTCTGCCCCTCCCCCGTTCATGCTCTGTCTCTCTCTGTCCCAAAAATAAATAAAAAACATTGAAAAAAAAAATTAAAAAAAAAATTTGCTTCTTTAAAATATGCACATAATATACACATAAAGAATGAAGGCTATACAGCAAGGTTTTTTTGTTTTTGTTTTTGTTTTAACGTTTATTCATTTTTGAGAGACAGAGCATGAGCGGGGAAGGGGCAGAGAGAAAGGGAGACACAAAATCCGAAGCAGGCTCCAGGCTCTGAGCTGTTAGCACAGAGCCCGATGCGGGGCTCGTACTCATGAACTGCAAGATCATGACCTGAGCTGAGGTCGGATGCTCAACCGACTGAGCCACCCAGGTGCCCCTATACAACAAGGTATTTACTGTGGCCATTCCTGAGTAGGAAAGGATATAAATGTTTTGTTTTGTTTTGTTTTGTTTTGAGACAGAGAGAGAGGAGGAGAGAGGCAGAGGTAAGGGGAGGGGGCGGGAGAGAGAACGGGAGAGAGGGAGAGGATCTTAACCAGGTTTCACACTCAGCGTGGAGCCCGATACAGGGCTCAATCCCATGACCCTGGGATCACGACCTGAGCTGAAATCAAGAGTTTTATTTTTATGCTCAACCAACTAAGCCACCCAGGTGTTCCCATTTAAATGCTTCTTTTAAAACCACTTCTCTCTAGGGGTGCCTGGATGGCTCAGTCAGTTAAGTGTCCAGACTCCTCTGATTTTGGCTCAGGTCCTGATTTCAAGGGATCAAGCCCTGCATCCAAGCCCTGCTTGGGATTCTCTCCCTCCCTCTTTCTCTGCCCCTTCCCTGCTCTCTCTCACTCAAAATAAACTTAAAAAAAAAAAAAAAAACCAACCCTACTTCTCTCTAGTTTCATTTTCCTGTAACAACCATGTACTAGCAGTAAGAAAGAAGTTTTTTTTGTTTTGTTTTGTTTTTTAGGTAAAGAAAGAAACTGAATAATCACCCAACTCCTATTTCCACTAATCCCATTTTGCTCACAATAATAAGATGGAAATTGTGATCAGCATCAGAGAACATAATACACTTTGGAGGCAGGGAAATCCAGGTTGTAGATGTTCAATTTAACATTTAACCTTCTTTAAAAATAAGGACTAACATCTCTACGTATTTGCTTATACATGTATTAATTAAATCTTCCTGGAAGGACAGAAAACACCAATGGTTGCCAAAGGCAAAGAGAATTAGGTGACCAGAAACACGAGTGTGAGGGGGTAGTTTTTCGATGAACACCTTTTTGAACCTGTAGATTCTTTAGAACCGTGTGGAGGTATCACCTAATTGAAAAAAAGTAGGTATTTCATAATACCAAGATAATACTATTAATTTGGGTGGTATAATATGATATTGGAGTTATTTTTAAAATTGTGGAAATACTGCAATATATGCAAGTATGAATTTATGCAAAATATGAATTTTATTGTATCTGGGATTTGCTTCAAAATAATTCAAAATAAGGTAGGGGGACTCCTGGGGGTTCTGTCAGTTAAGCGTCCAACTTTGGCTCAGGTCGTGATCTCATGGTTCAGGGGTCTGACACCATGTTGGGTTCTGTGCTGACAGCTCAGAGCCTGAAACCTGCTCTGCCCCTCTCCCACTTACCTCTGTCTCTCTCAAAAATAAATAAACTTTAGAAAAAAGTTCAAAATAAGAGAGGAGCAAATGGGGATAAAGAGAGGCCATCAGCTGACAACTGCTGAATCGAGCTGATGGGTAAATAGGTATCATTATAATGTTATATGTGTCATATACATGTCTCTGTGTGAAGAATCTAAATGAAAAAAATTTTAAAATAATTTTAAAATGTGTATTTATTTATTTTCAGGGGGGAGGCGCAGAAAGAGAGGGATAGCAAATCCCAACTGGGCTCCGAACTAAGAGTGCAGAACCCGACAAGGGACTCGATACCAAAAACCATGAGATCACGATCTGAGTCAAAACCAAGAGTCAGATGTTTAACCAACTGAGGAACCCAGGTGCCCCTAAATGAAAAATTTTAACATAAAATTCAAAAGAACACAATATTAAAGAAAATTCTTCAAAACTAAAATAAGTTACAACAAAGTACAGCTAGGATTGTACAAACGCATATTATATTAAGTTCTAGCACAGAGCTCAGCAAATACTCTTAGCCCCCCCTTTCCATCCTCTATAAATTAGTGACTACAATGTCTGACCTCATTTAAAAAAAAAAAAAGTAAGGGCACCTGGGTGGCTCAGTCGGTTAAGCATCCAACTTCGGCTCAGGTCATGATTTCATGGCTTGTGAGTTTGGGCCCTGCGTCAGGCTCTGTGCTGACAACTCAGAGCCTGGAGCCTATTTCAGATTCTTTGTCTCCCTTTCTCTCTGCCCTCCCCTACTCATGCTTGGTGTCTCTCTCTCTCTCTCAAAAATAAACATTAAAAAAAAATTTTTTTTTTAAGCTGTAATTATATTAAAATTAACTTTTCTTTAAAAAGTTGAACACAGAATTACCATACGACCCAGCCACTCCACACCTAAGTATAGACCCAAAACAACTGAAAAGAGGCGCCCACATAAATATGTACAAACACATCCTCATGACATTTCACAGCAGCCAAAAAGGGGAAAACAATCCAAATGTCCATCAAGAGATGAATGAACTGTGGTATATACAAATATTATTCAGCCATAAAAAAAGATGAAACACTGATATGCTACAGAATGGATGAACCTCAAAGTCATCATGCTAAGTGAAAAAAGCAGGATACAAAAAGTTATGTATTATATGATTCCATTTAAAAAATATCTAGCATAGGTATAAGAAAGCAGGTAGTTGCCAGGGTTGGGAAGAATGGGAACAGCTGCTTATCATGTACACAGTTTCACTTTGGGGTGATGAAAATGTTTTGAAAATAGATGGAAGTGTGGTTGCACAAACTGTAAATGTACTAAATGCTACTGAATTGTTCACTTTAAATGGTTTATTTGGTTATGTGATGCTCACCTTAAAAAAAAAAAAATACATGGAGGTAGCTTTTTTGCTTTGAGATACCATTTTTTACTTATTGGCTTGGCAGACATCAAGAAGTTTAAAAAGGCCCTGCAATGGGAAGCATGTACATGGGGGATGGGCAAAAAAGATGTACCGTAATTTCTTTAGAGGGTTAACTTGTCAATATCTATCAAAGTTTAAAAGGCAAATATCCAGCACATCATACTCCATACACAAGGCTGTTATTTGTAGGAACAAAGGTTTAAAAATAAACCAAGTTTCCACCAATAGGGGACTAGTTAAATAAATTGTGGTATGCCCATACATTAGAATACCATGTAGCTATAAAAAGGAATCACATAATTCTGTATGTACTGGAATCGAATGCTTTGCAAGATAAAGTTAAGCGAAAAAAACAAGGAGC
Organism: Neofelis nebulosa; assembly: GCF_028018385.1. NCBI lineage: Eukaryota > Metazoa > Chordata > Mammalia > Carnivora > Felidae > Neofelis > Neofelis nebulosa. Next base: position 117,556,300 of record NC_080790.1, read on the forward strand.
AGAATGGAGGCTATTTTATACTACCACCTGTACAGACAGGGAGCAGCCAATCTCTTTCCCCTTCCATCCCCCTGACTGGGCAGGTACAGAATTTCTCTGCAGAGTCATATGAGAAAATGAAACAGGTTGCTATGGGGAGGGGGAACAAACTTTCTACTGTATATACCTGCTATTCTTATTATTTAAGAAACCTTAGACATATATTACTTTTTCCAAAAATAAAAGAGTTTGGATTCTACAGGAAAACCTTCCCAGAGCTGGATTTTTCTCTTAATCTCTTTTCTGGAGGGTGAATGGCTGCAGTTTCTCTGTTCCTCACAGGACAGTTCCTAAGGCCTACCCTTCCTGCCCTACACTCTTCACACAGCACTTAGACACAGCACTTAGAACGTGACCTGCCCAGCATTCAGAGTTCCGAGACTCCGGCCCCCACCTTGGGAGATTCTAGAGCCTCTGTGAGTCACTCATCTCTTGAAAAAGTGATGAAAAGCTATGGGCTCTCACCCTGAAAAAAAATCATTGGCCCAATTATGCTCATCAAATGATATACAATCTCCGGGAACTGGCACCCAGCACCACAGTGTGCTAGTAATTCTCACAGCTTTACCAGCAGCTATCTATCACACACTACTGGTTAATGTTAAAATGTCAAACTGGTTGACAACGGAAACACAATTTCTGAATTCTGCAAAAGCAGACCTTTTCTCTCATATTTGTTAAAACATCAGTATTTTGAAATATTCCCGCAAACCTTTCTCCTCAGCTTAGGCCCTGCTTTCCAGCTGAGGGGATTCTGAATTCTCTCCTAGCTCCTGTGTTGCAGAAATCAGCCCTTGTTAGCTCAGTGTGACCTATAAATTGATAATTATCTGGCCTGTGGCTTCATCTACATCTCTGACTAAAATCTTGATTTTTTTTTTCCCCCAGATGAAACCATCTGTTCCCACATGAACGGATAGAAGGACAACTGGTAGTTCTGAGAAATCCAAAGAGGACTCTAACATTTTTATTATCTGAGCTCCAGAAAGACAGGATAAATCACTATTTTGCTGGGTAAGAAAACAGCCACAATTTATTAAAAACAAAACAAAAACACATCAGCTTTATATGCGGTTATGGACTGAATTGGGTCCCCTTCCAAATTCATATGTTTAAGCCCAAATCCATAATATAGCTGTATTTGGAGACCGGGCCTTTAGGGAGGTAATTAAATGGGGTCATGAGAGGGGGCCCTAATCCAATAGGACAGATGTCCTTATATAAGAGGAAGAGACATCAGAGATCTCTTTCTCTCTTTGTACATACACAGAGGAAAGACAACGTTAGGACACAGTGAGAAGGCAGCTGTCTGCAAACCAGAAACCAATGCTGAGGGCACCTTGATCTCGAACCTCTAGCCTCCAGAACTGTGAGAAAATGAACTTCTGTTGTTTAAGCTACCCAGTCTACGGTATGTTATTATGGCAGCCCGAAATGACTGTTACACACACCTTTATTTAAAAATATCCAGTACCGGAGTTCAATTAAAGCATGACAATATTGAGAACTAAGATCTTTCTCATTGCACTTGTGATTTAATTATGTTCACCTTGGCCTTCCCAGGGCATGTGACTGGAGAAAAATGTGTGTGGGGGCAGGAGGCAGGGAAAGAGGAACTGTATGGTCAGAGAGCTGGGAAAGGACCCTGTACAACATCATGTGCTAAAATACAACTTTTAATAAAGCTTCAACCCAAAAGCTACAAGCAGACATCACATGTAGAGTATCTCATGGGTTAGCCACACAGGTATACAAGTGAACCTAGACATTTTATAAAGACTTCCTTTAAAAAAAAATTTTTTTTTAATGTTTATTCTTGAGACAGAGAGCATGAACAGGGGAGGGGCAGAGAGAGAGAGATAGAGGGAGACACAGATCCTGAAACAGGCTCCAGGCTCTGAGCTGTCAGCACAGAGCCCAACGTGGGGCTTGAACCCATGAACTGTGAGATCATGACCTGAGCCGAAGTTGGACGCTTAACCAACTGAGCCGCCCAGGCACCCCAAGACTTCCTTTTTTTAATGCCTCATATAAAGGAAACTAGGTTTGGGGTTAACTCTCAGTTAATTAAAAAATCAACTGACTAAAATACCTTGTCCTCCAAGAATGATGGGCAGTGCTGGTTTCACTTAAGGTAGCTTATAGACAGGTGAGTGAAGGTAACTGATAATAACAGGATAAAAATGATCTGTAGAACAGATTCCTTAAATGTAAAACTAAAAGATGAAAGTTACTTAGTGCCTCAGCACACACAAGTATCTAATACAGAACCTTTATGACCCTCAGTTTCCTAAGCTGTGCAATGAATGGGGCTGCTTGGAGAAGTAAATAAAATCACTGTTAGGTTATGCAGTTAGCTCAATGTTTGCTACACAGCAGGAGTTTAACAAATGTGAACTTTTGTCAGTATATATGTATGTGTATTTAAATCAGCTTTAAGGTATAATTTAGTTATAACAGAACTCATGTTTTTAAGAATGAGTATTTTATAATTTGCTAAAATGAGTACTCCTTAAAAGTCCTAAGAAAGGAGAAGGGAGGGGAATAAAAGCCTACACAGACTTGGATCTATGGACTCAGGAAGAAAAACAAGCCTAGAGGGGGAACCACCAACCTGGGGTCCATAGGGTTCATATACTTCTGTTTTTATTATGACTAAAACACGTATAATTATATTCCCTAACAACCTAGAAATATAGTCATGACTATGTGGTGTTCATAACTAAAACTAGAATGCTAACAGAGTTAATGAAGGACTCACATTTAGTACTTAGAAGGGAAATTGCTATGTAGCACTTAGCAATTCTGCAGAGCTAGGCCTGGGAACCCACACATCTAGTCAACTGGACTTCAGAAACAAAGTACTGTTTTCAAAGCATCCTCAGGGCAACTGTGGGATGATCATGGCTTTCTACTACTGTTTTTTGTTTTTTTTTTAATGTTTATTTATTTTTTAGAGAGAGAGAGAGAGAGACAGAGTGTGAGTGTGGGAAGGGCAGAGAGAGAGGGAGACACAGAATCCAAAGCAGGCTCCAGGCTCTGAGCTGTCAGCACAGAGCCCGATGTGGGACTCGAACCCACAAACCATGAGATCATGACCTGAGCCGAAGTCGGACACTTAACCGACTGAGCCACCCAGGCGCCCTCTCTACTACTGCTTTTTAATTGGTTATTCGGTTAACACTAAGGCAGACTGATTTTTCAGACTGTTAGCGTTCAAGAACTAGCTTTTAAGACACATAAATATTTTAGTTCAAATATGGATCATCTATACTCTTATAACCAAAACAGATATATGCCCAATTTCTCCAAATCTGCTTAGACCAGGATAGAAACAGAAAAAAGTTCTCTTGCTAACAAAAAGCAACAGGTGGGGAAATCATTAGCATATTCATGTGGTTCTAAAATCAAATAATACATAAAATAATACATTCAGAAGTCCTACTTCCACTGCTGTCATCTAACTTGTTTCCAGCCACCCCCAACAGGTAACCATTTTTAGTTTCTTGTGTGTGCTTTCAGTTTATGCATACTGTATATGAGCAAACAAATACATCTGATCTTATTCTCCCCATCTCTGCTTTACTACAAAAAGTATCATACTATACACATAGCTCTGCATTTTCCTCTTTAACAGTAATACATCTTGGAGATGTTATCCTGTATTAGTACATACTAAATCTTCTTCATTCTTTCTTCTTAAAAGCTATACAATTTTCCATTATATAAATGTTCTGGAAATTAAGTAGTTTCTTATCAATAAAACATTTAAGTTGTTCTGGTCTTTTGTTATTACAATGTTGCAATGAATGACCTTGAATATACATCATTGCCTATATACCTACAGGATAAAGGCCCAGATGAGGCTTAGTGGATCAAAAGGTACGTGTATTTGTAATTCTGATAAACAATGGATCTTACTTTTTCGATGTTCTGAATCCATTAAAAAATCTGATAAAGGTTACAAACTTGGCCCCTATAATAATGAACACATACAAAATTTACATACTCTAAGTGGACCCTATGAGCCCTCACATGGATCAATCTCTGGAGATATTGAAAGAGCAGATAATTTACAAAGGGGTCTCAGAGCCATAATTTCAAAACTCCAAAAACTTTGAGAGATTTTACCTTGGTTGATTTCAGCTGCGGAGGGTCCTAAGCTCAAGCTCTTCTTCTGCTGAGCATTTTTGGCAAGTAGTGTGTGCTTGTCATCATTCCCTGTATCCATCTCTGAAATGGTGACAGCCAGAATCCGGCAGAAATTAGCAAGCTGCTGCTGATCAAAATTGGATACTAAAGAACTCAGATTGGGGACTTCATCTAGTCGGATCATTTCCTACAGGAAACACAAATAAAACAATCCCCATGCTCAGTTCATTTGACACTGGATGTGCCCCTTGTTTGCATTCCCCAAAGAATGGGGCTTGGCAGCTAGACCACTTAGGTTAAATCCCAGCTCTGCAAACTGCAGCTGTGCAAACACAGGTAAATTATGGAACCTCTCTAAGTCTCTGTGTGCTCAACTGTCAAATGGGACTAACATACCATATAGGATTGGTCTGAGGATTAAACCCTTTGAAAACCACTGTTCTTATTCTTTGTTCATGTGGCTCATTTTGTCTATTTAGAAAAGCAAAGCAAAGCAAAGCAAATGCCTACCACTCAAGTTTTATCATTCATAAATTGCCATTCTTGCTACAGATGTTTTCTTTTTAAGAAATAAAATATTCCTAACCAGTTGTGTTCCCATCTCTCCTGCCAGAGGGAACCTTTATTTTGAACTGTTTATTATTCCCACACGTTCTTATACTTATATTTCCATAAAAATATATGGTATTAAAGTGAAGGAAACCACCAACAAAAGAAACAGCAACCTACTGTTGAAGATATTTGTAAATGATGTATCTGATGAGGGGTTAATATCCAAAAAATAAAGAACTTACAAAATGCGACATCAAAAATGATCTGATAAAAAAAATGGGCAGAGAATCTAAATAGACATTTTTCGGGGCGCCTGGGTGGCTCAGTCGGTTAAGCGGCTAACTTCAGCTCAGGTCATGATCTCACGGTCCGTGAGTTCGAGCCCTGCGTCGGGCTCTGTGCTGACGGCTCAGAGCCTGGAGCCTGTTTCAGATTCTGTGTCTCCCTCTCTCTGACCCTCCCCCGTTCATGCTCTGTCTCTGTCTCAAAAATAAATAAACGTTAAAAAAAAAATTTTTTTAAATAGACATTTTTCCAAAGAAGACATACAGAAGGCCAACAGACACATGAAAAGATTTCAGGAGAGAAATGCAAATCAAAACCACAATGAGATATCACCTCATTATCTGTCAGAATGGCTAATATTAAAAAGGCAGGAAATAACAAGTGTTAGAGAGGATGTGGAAAAAAAGGAGGATGGTACACTGTTGGTAGGAATGTAAACTGGTACAGCCACTACGGAAAACAGTATGGAGTTTCCTCAAAAAAAAAAAAAAAAAAAAAAAAAAATCAAAAACAGAAATATCAATGATCCAGTAATTTCACCACTGGGTATTTACCCAAAGAAAACAAAAACAGTAATTTGAAAAAAATATATGCACCCCTATAGTTATTGAAGCATTATTTACAATAGCCAAGATAGAGAAGCAACCCAAGTGTTCATCAACAGATGAATGGATAAAGAAGACATGGTATATACATGGACAATGGAGTATTATTCAGCCACAAAGAAGGATGAGATCTTGCCATTTACAACAACATGGAGAGACCAAAAGGATATAATGCTAAGTGAAATAAGTCAGAGAAAGACAAATACCATTTGATTTCATTTGTATAGGAGTCTACAAAACAAAACAAATGAATAAACAAAACAGAAAAAGACTCATAAATACAGAGAACAAACTGGTGGTTGCCAGAAGAGAGGCGATTGGGGGGGATGGGCAAAATAGGTCAAGGGGATTAAGAGGTACAAACTTCCAGTTATAAAAGAAATAAGTTGTAGGGATGAAAAGTACAGCATGGGGAATATAGTCAATAATATTACAGTAACATTGTACGGTGACAGATGGTGACTACACTCAGTGGCGAGTATAGCTTAATGTATAAAATCACTGAATCACTAGGCTGTATACCTGAAACTAGTATTACATTGCATATCAACTATACTTCAATAAAAAATAAATCAAAAAATTTAAAAACATTGTTTTGTTTTTAAAACCAACAATGTATTGTTTTGCATGTACAGTGTGAATTATATACGACACCTTACTGTTAGTTAACACTGGGATTTTTTTTTTAATTTATGCCACTTCTGACAACAGAAAGTTAGTACTTTTTCAACTTTTATTTATTTTTAAGTAGGCTCTGGCCCAATATGGGGCTTGAACTCACAATCCCAAGATCAAGAGTCGCATGCTCTACTGATTGGGCCAGCCAGGTGCCTCTCAACACTAGGATTAAATTACACAGATACAAGTAGCTCTAATTCATTCATTTTTTCACTCTTTTACTCCAGTGTATTTAACCAGTGTGTGTGTGTACAGACACACACACACACACACACACACACACACTCATACTATACACATAGCTCTGCATTTTCCTCTTTAACAGTAATACATCTTGGAGATGTTATCCTGTATTAGTACATACCAAATCTTATATATACACATATTTGTGTGTGTGTGTGTGTGTGTGTGTGTGTTTAGGTAGGCTATAATTTTTCACTATTAAACAATGCTGCCATGAACATTCCTATAGGTGTCTCCTTGTGTGCTTGCACAAGTAACCAATTATCTAGAGTAAGCAATAGCAGGCATTCTTGTCTTTTTAACTTTAACAGGAATATTTCCAAAGTTTCAACATTAAGTTTTCTGTTTGCTGTAAGTTAACGGATATCCTGTATCAAGTTAAGGAATTTTCCTTCTATTCCTAACTTCTATCATAAATGAATACTGAATTTTATGAAATGCTTTGTTATTTTAGTTTCTTTTTTTTTTAATTCTTCTCTACAGTCTGCAAATGTTGCATGTTGTATGAGCTTCTCTTCTTCTGAAACATCCTTATATTCCTCAGAAAATACCTACTACTGCCCTTTATCTCACTGATTCACTTCCACTGAACTGGATATTTCTCAATCACTGCACATACCCTATGATCTTGTAATTGTCTGTTTATTTTCCACATAAACTTATGCTGCCTTGAGGCTGTCCAGAGCCTCAACACATAAGAGTTGGTGGTGAGGGTCTCAGTAAATGTGTACTGAACAGGTGAATGATTCCTAGAAGCCCTCATGAGTTCCACTCTTACTTCTGGGAATGAAGGCCTGAAGTTCGCTGTGGAGGAGCTACCTGGGGGCAGCCTCTTCCACCTTTGCCTTCTCCTTCCCCAGTACACAACAAATGGGAGCCATTGTTATTATTGGTAACTGTAACTTTCAGCCCTGTTCCTCTAGCTCTGTGATGGGTCATAAACTAGGTCCTACCACCCTCCAAGCCCACTTCCTTGTGTTATATTTTAATTTTAAAATTTAATACATACAACATATGTTACGAAGCATAATCAAGTGAATAGCTGTGTGTGCCTTTCCTATCACATCTTCCTGCTTCTCTGCCAGAGGTAACCACAAACCTGAATTTTATTTTTGCTTTGCTGTTAAGATAAAAAAAGCTTTGTGTATGAGTTGAGTTTGCTTATTTCAGAGCTTTATAAAAATGATACACTATATACAGTCTTCTGTAACTGACTTCTACCAGTACTTTCTATGAGTTAGCTATCTTGTTGCCTATATCAACAATTTATTCACTTCCACTACTTTATAATATTCCATTGTGTGGATAGAGAAAATTTATCCATTCTACTGCTGATGGATCACAGACTTGGTTTCAGTTTTTTGACCCTGAAACAATGCTATAAACATTCTTATGTGTTTCTTGATGCACATGTACAGAAGTATTTCTGGCTTCCAAACCATTCCGATAATGTCCAAGAATAAGAAAAAGTTTCCATCACAACCCAATAAAACATACATAGGTGAATGTATAAATATGTGACAAAAACTTAAATAATAACCCTTACATGATACACTTTAATCTTTTCTATTTAGCTGACAGACCCAGTGGATTGATTTCACAATCTCTTGGCTTTGATGTAGTGTTTTCATTTCTAAGAATTACTGGCCTGTCTGGGACGGAGTTTATCCACAAGCATGCCTGGGAATAGGTTACAGGTGACCCAGGCACAAGAATGATGCCTCGGCCCTCAGGGTAGTGCTTCCCTAGGTGCTAGATCACGAGGTATGCACATGTTCAACTAGAAAAGAAGATAAATATATTCTGCAGGAACAAAAAGATATCAGCAGTATATAAGTATTTCCAATGATATACATTCTCACCAACATTTGTGCTCTCATGGTGGCCTTAATTTGCATTTCCCTCATTATTAATGAAGCATCTTCTTTTATTTATAGATTCTGTGAAATGCTTGCTTACATCACTGCCTCCCCCCGCCCCCTTTTTTTTTTTTTTAATTTTTTTTTTTTCAACGTTTTTTATTTATTTTTGGGACAGAGAGAGACAGAGCATGAACGGGGGAGGGGCAGAGAGAGAGGGAGACACAGAATCGGAAGCAGGCTCCAGGCTCCGAGCCATCGGCCCAGAGCCCGACGCGGGGCTCGAACTCACGGACCGCGAGATCGTGACCTGGCTGAAGTCGGACGCTCAACCGACTGCACCACCCAGGCGCCCCACCCCGCCCCTTTTTTAAACTAGGTTGTCTTTTTCTTGCTGATTTGTAAGAATTCTTGATAAATTCTGAATACCAATTTGTTAGTTACATGGGTTACATATATCTTTTCCTAGTCTGTGGCTTGGGTTCCCATTTTCTTTATGGTGCCTATCCCCCTTTCAAACTGCACCAAGGTAACGATGTCTAGCAGAACTCATCACTATTTTTAGCAACACACAAAAATATGAGTGTGACAGGGCATGACAGGCAAGCAGGAAAAGTTATGAAGGAGCAATCCTAGACTCCCATGCTGAGACTGCGCAGGAGTCTAGTGTTTCCACCCTTGAAGCCCCCTTTCACACACTGGCTGGAGCATACAATTATTGGAAAAATGACAAAGACTTTTTATCAAAGAACACAAAGGGTCTGGGATTTGTCACATCTCCAGTGTGTTCCTACAGACAATGGGCCACTTGTGCATCTTCTGCCTGCACGATGACAATCAAGGCCTGGGGAAAATGCAGCAGAAAGACAGAAACGAAAGCTAGGGTAACCGCAATGCACGCGGGTAGCCTTTTCTCTGCAAGAGCAACTCTAAGAGGCAATTCCTGCCACCTCAGTAGTAAGAGGAAGAAATCTTCCCACTGCAACCAACATGGAGGCATGGAATAAGGACTAGGGAAGTAAGCTCCATGTCTTCACAAGCATTACACAAATATCTAATACACTGACTATCTAACAGATATCTAACAGATGGTGTGTTTTTTGGGTTCTAAGTTTTTTATGATATTTTTTAATTTAGTGTTTCATTTTCATCACAGCTCCTCTTTTAAAAAAATTTTTTGAAGTAGGCTCTACATCCAACATGGGGCTTATACTCACGACCCAGAGATCAAGAGTTGTATGTTCCACCAACTGAGCCAGTCAGGTGCCCCTTTGTGTGTTTTTAAAAAAAAAAAATTAAAAAAAAAATTTTTAATGTTTATTTGAGAGACAGAGAGAGAGAATGAACATGAGTGGGGGAGGGGCAGAGAGCGAGAGAGACAGAATCTGAAGCAGGCTCTAGGCTCTGAGCTTGTCAGCACGACAGCTCATTAACTGTGAGATCATGACCTGAGCTGAAATCGGACGCTTAACCAGCCAACCCAGGCACCCCTGTGTGTGGGATTTCTTTCTTTTTTCTTTTTTTTTTTTTTTAAGTATATTCAGGATCTTTTGAATGTCCATCTTATGACCAAGTGGCAGGCTTTCAGTGCTCACATTTGTGTCTCCTATGTTGGTATCAAATTTTAACTGTTTAAGACTAATGAGATTAAACAGAAGTGAACTTAATAAGTCTAAGCCAAACATCACCATCCAGGGAAACATATCCTGATGAATGAAGGTTTCACAGCATTCAAATATAGAAAAGTGGTAGGAAAATGGAGTTATCCCATAGCATACAGCAGTGTAAGTATGCTAAAAAGATCCTGCATCATAATAATTAGCAAAGGGCAATTTGATTTCAGCAAAGTAACATTAGCCATCACATTAAAGGCAATCTGAACTTTTGAGTTTTATCATTAGTTTGATTTCAATTTATATACTGGCTTAGGTTTTACTGTCACTTAAAACCCATTAGAAGAAGAAATATAACCTACTTTTGTACCTAAATATATTTAAGTAAAAAAAAAAAAAAAAAGTTAACACGAGGAATATGGATGAATTTTTCTTTTAAAAGAGCTCTGTACATCAGTCTTGAGAATCCAATTATCGAAGACACCCTCCACCATCTGGTCATCCACCTGCTGGAGAACATAGCTCACCTTTTTAACACCCAAAATATCTTCAATGAGGGTTGCTGTTTGTAAGAATGTTTTCTTACTCGTCATCAACGTAAACAGGAAGATCACAAAGTCATTCTTTTCTGCCAAACGCTTTGTAACTCCTTCCGTCTATCACAAGGGAGAAGGAGAGAAAAGGCAGGATAGGTTATAATCTTAAAACCTGAAAAGCAAGGTACCCCCTTCTGGAAACTGGAAAAGCAACTTCAAGCTCCCTGAGGAATTCTTCGCAGAGGACTTAAATCCCTATAACCATATACAAAACGTGTGCAAATGCTTTTTGAGAGGATGGGTTTCTCTATGGTAGGTTCACGATATGTTCTGACCTAATACCTGCCTAGTAACTCAATGAGGAGCTACACACTAGCACCCAATAGCCCAAGTTTTATTTGGCCAGCAGTACATTTTAAGTAGTGAATGTCAATGTCTTCAGGCATGACGTCCTTACTCCAGATTAACCAAAATCTGCACCGTCCCCACCCCAAAACAGGCACCTCCAGACATTTCTTCATTTCTGCCTAATCCCTGGAATTAAGCCAGATCAGCATAGAGTTGGACCATATCATACTATGTTCTTCACATTTTTGTTTCCTCCTTTCCTTTTTTTTTTTTTTTAAACTGAACTGTGTTTTGCTGGAGTATCACTGATTAACATTAGGTGTCATTAACAAAAGCCTCATAAAACTAATGACCACATGGAAGTTGCCCAAGAGGGGGTCATCATACATACATCATCTTTTAAAATAAGGACAAGTTCTTACTGACCTCAGTTGCAAGAATAGTTGTACGTTAGCTGAACAATTAGTTTACTTTTATCTTCTAGGTCTGTCTGTGCCTCTCTGTCCACTAGCTACATGTGGCTACTGAGCACTTGAAACATGGTGCTCCAAGTGTAAAATACACACTGAGTTTTGAAAGCTTAGTAAGAAAAAAGAAAGTAAATATCTTATTAATAATTACTTACAATTGTTTACATGTTGGAATAATCTTAGTCTTTTTTTTTTTTTTAGAGAGAGCACGCAAGCAGGGAAAAGGGGCAGAGGGAGATGGGAGGAGACAGGGAGAAAGAAGGAGAGAGAGAGAGAGAGAGAGAGAGAGAGAGAGGGAGGGAGGGAGGGAGGGAGAGAGGGAGGGAAGGAGAGAGAGGGAGGGAGGGAGGGAGGGAGGGAAGGAGGGAGGGAGGGAGGGAGAGAGAGAGAGAGAGAGAGAGAGAGAGAGAATGAATCTCAAGCAACTCTACACTCATCATTGAGCCCGAAATGGGGCTCGATCCCTTGACCCCAGGATTATGACCTGAGCTGAAATCAAGAATCAGATGCTCAACTGACTGAGACACCCAGGCGGCCTGACATATTGGAATAATCTTGATATACTATGCTAAATAAAATATATTATTAAAATTAACTTCACGATTTCTTCCTACTTCTTTTCTTACTTTCTAAAAAAATGTGGCTATAAGGAAATTTAAAATAATCTAAGTGGTTCACGCTATATTTCTGTTGCATGGCACAGTTACAGATGCTGAACTGCTAAGTGTTGAAACTTATTTCTCTATTTGTGTTGGTTGATAAGAGGCTTAAACCCAAATTTATGTCCCATCCACAACACCACTGATTTTATAGTCAGCCCAATTCCTGGATACATGTTACACCCTCACCGTGTTCCACCCTTTTCCTCACCTACTTCTAAATTTATGATTTATGATCTTGGTAGATTTTATACGAGATGCATGAAACCTCTTTTGGAATGAGGCAAGAAATGAAATGTAATTAAATGCTCTGCTGTATTTTCATAGCACACAGATTTCACTTCTACAGGGGCATTGGTTTCATTTCTGCCATGTATTATGCTGCTTACAGTTTACCACAGTTTACCACAGTATCCTAAAAGATGGATACTGTGTTTTACAAAAATTACCACATGTATGTTACTTTACAAGGTGCTTTCACATCTATCATCCCACTTAGTCCTCGTAACAAGCCTACAATGTTGGTAAGATTACTGACTGCACTCTCCTGATAAGAAACTAAAAGCTCAGGGAGGTAAATTAATAAGCACTGAGCCATGAGCCAGAACTCCAAATCATGTTCTAGCACTAAGTGCTAGGCTTTTTCCTTTCTACCAAAATGCTTCTTTTATCCACCTTTCTTTCTTGCTCAGGGTCGACCAAACAGAGTGTCCTGCTCAATATATTGGTGAGGCTTCTGGTTCCTGTTTTGTTTTCTAACAAGAAAAATGAAGAAACAGAAATAAAGGGATTAAAAGGAATCTTAAAAGGAACACATTCTCCCAGTGCATGTATCCACTTGGTAAGTGATTGTTCAGTCTCTGCTTGGACAGAGTCTGTCTCTGGAGAGATTGTTTAGTCTCTCCAGGGCTAAAGGAGATCACCACCTGCTGCAGTAGCCCTGGCTCTTAACACTTTCTACAAAATTCTGCCTCCCCGTAATTCCCACCTGTTGGTCCTGGTTCTCAGACCCATGTAAGTCAGTCCAATTGCCCCATGTCTGAGGATAGCTCTCATGTCCACCCCCTGCACTCGAACTTTCCCTTATCAAGCACTGCAGATGTGGTGGGGAGATAAATGGGGCCCCAAGGGCAGGCATACTTACACAGACACAGGTATTATACAGGATGCTCAAACAGTCCTTGGACATTTCATCACTTACTGAAAGTGAAAGGGGAATAACTGGTTATTTTCCTCATTGAAAATATATTGTAACAGAATTAAACTTTTTGAACACAAGAACTGGTCCTCACAATCTCCTCCAAGATGATTACTTTCCTTTTAGCACACCTCTTTCCGGTCCTTGCTTACCAAAGATTTTCATGATACTCCTCAGAAACTACAAGCCAATTAGCATATGGATTTTTGGTTGGTAGTAGCCCTTTTTTTCCTATGCTCCATAGCCTTCATGTTTTCAATCTACTGTGGTGTCATCACTTAATAGCCATGTTCTCTCTGTAGTTTGCTTAGAGTATATCCAGGGTTTTGGATGGGGGGGGGGGGATTTTTGTTATTTAAATAGACTAAAAATAAGTAATTTAATATATGTGTGTAACCTTTTTATGCTTGTGTTGCATCGGTTCCTCAAGATACATTTCCAAAAGCAGAACTGCCAGAATCCCGAGTATGAGCTTCCTGACTGAGCGTTACAAGTCTCCATTGAAAGTGCTACTAGCAGCAAACAAAGGTTATCATTTTTACTAAAGACTATAAGTGTGTTTTTGTTTTTTTGTTATTTCTGTTGGGGAAATGGCTTTTATTGACTGACCTACTAACTCCAAAAAAGAACTAGCTACTTCTCTGTGAGTAGGAACAGGGGAATACCATAAAAAGGAAACAACTGTCATGACCCCAAAGCCTGGAGAGAATAAAACTAAGTAGGAACCATCAACTAAGTGTTTTCTTTGGCATTAAATTTTTTAAAACTGTTTCCATTCATTCCTATGCTGCCACAAACTCTAAAATGCTAGGTCTCCCTCTGAGATGTCAATGGGTGGGTGGTGCTGACAAGCTAGCTTGACCAGAAGAGTTATCTGATACAATCTTGAGACAGTGCAGATGTCTCATATACCTCATCACTACCTTTTAACCTGTTGGGGCTTTTTGGTTTATCTCATGACTTCAGAGCAGGTTGGAATACCAGATCAGTGTATCTCAATATTTCTAGACCTTTCATTTTCAAAAGGAACTGGAGTTCACTCATTCATCAAATATTTATCCGGCACCTACTCTAGAGCAGATAAAGAATACACAGTGTTTAGTGGGGGGAAAAAAATCCTAGCCCTAATGGAACTTATAAATCTAGTACAAGAAAGAGAGAATGAGCACCCCAAAAAGTAATTACAAGATGCCACTTATTATCAGTGCATAGAGAACCCAAAGAACCAATTTAGATAGAGTACAAAGCTGAGACATCAAAGCTTCTTAACCACTGCTGCATGCACTAACAAGGCCTTATGTAGTTTGGTTTGTTCCAGTTAAGGAGGGAATTTTTTTTTTTGTATTTAAGAAAAGATACTTTTCCTTTCGCCTTGTCACATCAGAGAGAGCAAGATGGGTCAGCAGCAGCTCTACTGGAGCCATCTGAGGAAGTCTGAGCAGGGTTCTCGTTCTTGACGCATCTGCTCAAACCACCACGGTCTGATCAGGAAACACGGCCTCAGTATGTGCCGCCAGTGTTTCTGTCCGTAGGCGAAGGATATAGGGTTCATTAAGTTGGATTAAGTGAACTTCCTTGAGTGGGTCATCCAAGATACCTACTTACCCACAGATATCTAGGATACCTACCTTAGTGTTCATTGTACATAAAAGTAATTCAATTAAAAACGTGTGTATATGAGGTTTGCAGAAAAGCATTCATCAAATGTTAAAAGTGACCTCTGGCACATATGTATGTATTTATTTTTGTGATTGTTGGCTTTTAATGCCAAAGAAAAGTGCTCTTTTTTCTCCTTATTAAATACTCAATACCTAAAAATAATACTTGTAACATGCAGAAGTTATAAAAAGGAATAAAAGAATAATACCCATAAGACCCATCACCCCGCTTAAGAAATAAGCTACCAAAACCCTTTGACTTTTTAACCCTTACCATTTCTGGTAATGACTGAACTTTTTACCAAGAGCACGTATCACCTTTATAACAACAACAACAACAATATAAAACAAATGATCCTACCAGGTTATTCTTTATTCCCTCAATTAACTAGACAGGAGAAATAAGAGTTTTCAGAGAAAACCTAAAAGTTGGGCCCAGAGACTATCAGAATCTACTAAGATGCAATTCTTTTAGCCCAGTGGTTTTCACACTTTTTCGTTTAAAGCCCCAGATCTATATTTCTACTGAGTATAAAACTGATAAAGAGAGCTGCCTAGTTGGGGGAGGAGAGCACATGCTGCCACTGAATAATAGAAGGCAGACCCTCACTCTTGAGTTAGGAGGTAAAAGAAGAGAAGCCCCTGAAAACCACGTCACATCAGCAGGCTGGGAAATGAGGGCCAGTGGCTTGCAAGTATACTTACTTTTCAGTTTCTGTCCCCGGATAGAGATTGTAGGCCTCATAAGAATTTCTACAAGGAGCTATAGATAAAAATTTAAAGAGTTAAAAAAAAAAAAAAAAAAAAAAAAAAAAGAAAATTGGGTAAAATCTTCATAATTATTTCCAAGCATAACTTATAAAACAATCTTTGCCATGATAACTGATGGCCCAAACATCTGTTCCCAACACACCCAGAAAGCAGTGAGGCTCACAGGAATGAGCACTGTACCAAGAGTCAGGAAGCCTGGGTTCTAGTCACAGCTCAGCTCAGCCACCTAGTCCCCATGTCAACTTGGGCAAGTAATTCTCTCCATGGCCTCAGCTTTCTCATTTTATTTTTATTTTTAAATTATTTAACTATTTTATTTTTTTGAGAGAGAGGCAGAGAGAGAGGGAGAGAGAGAATCCCAGGCAGGCTCTGCACCATCAGTGCCTAGCCCAGTGCAGGGCTCAAACTCACAGAACCACGAGATCATACCTGAGCCGAAACTAAGAGTCAGAGGCTAAACCAACTGGGCCACCCAGGCACCCCTGAAGACTTGAACATTATAAACCAACAAGCTCTAACAGATATCTATAGAACATTCTGCCTATCAACAGAATACACATACATTCTACTCAAGCATACATGGAGTATGCTCCAGGATAAATCATATATTAGACCATAAAACAAGCCTCAATAAATTGAAAGGACTGAAATCACACAAAGCATATCATCTGATGACAACGGAATAAAATTAAAAATACCAGAAAGAAATTTGGGAAATTCACCAATGTGGAAAATTAAAAAACACATATAAATGAGTCAAAAAAATTAGAAAATACTTTGAGATAAATGAATACAGTAAAACTTATGATACAGCTAAAGCTGTGTTTAGATGGAAATTTATAGTTGTAAATGCCTATATTTAAAAAAAAGAATTATCTCAAACCAATAACCTTATCTTTCACATTAAGACACTGGAGAAAGAGGTACAAACCCAAAGTATGCAGAAGAAAGGAAATAATAAGAATTAGAGTAAAAATTAATTTAGTAGAGAATAAAAAGTAACAGAGAAAATCAATAATATCACCACCAACCTTAGAGAAAACAAAAACTGCCCTCCTGCTGAGGGATACTTTTAACTATTATATGTGATACTACGCTAAGCATCTTTGAAATTTTTTTTTTTTTCAACGTTTTTTATTTATTTTTGGGACAGAGAGAGACAGAGCATGAACGGGGGAGGGGCAGAGAGAGAGGGAGACACAGAATCGGAAACAGGCTCCAGGCTCCGAGCCATCAGCCCAGAGCCTGACGCGGGGCTCGAACTCACGGACCGCGAGATCGTGACCTGGCTGAAGTCAGACGCTTAACCGACTGCGCCACCCAGGCGCCCCAGACGCTAAGCATCTTTGTATACAAACTTTATTTCATTTTGACTTACATCTTCATGAGAAAGTTACAGAAAGAAATGTAAACAAGGCAAAATCATTAATGATCTTTAAGGTTTTAGGCATGCTCCACAAATGGTTTTCTAAAGAGATGCCCCACTTCTCAAAATCATCCGAAGTTATAAGATGCTCAAGTGGAAGATGGATTATGTCAATGAATAAATTAAAAGTCCTTTAATGCCAAGCTATGGATTATGGCCTATAGACATTTCATTTGGTCCACATCTACTGAAAAGCTGGGAGATTTTACATAAGAATCTAGATTTCCCACACACCCCCAGGGCAACAATAGTCAATGGGGGTAAAAGAGTCATTTCCCCATAAAATGGGCACATACTCTCCACTTCTCCAGAGTCCCTGTAGGCATTTAATTTACACAGATCATGACTCGGGCTGCTTCAGTCCAGTAAGGTACCTACTTGACCCTGTACGCATCTGACTTTACAAACTCTAGGATACACTTTTCACTGCCACGTCAGGGGTTGGGTCAAGTTGACAAAGGAGTGGTCTAACCACCAGCGTGCCCAATTATTCCAATTCATACTGAAGAAAGGGTGACTTTGGGGCATAGCTAGTGACGGGCAGAGGAAGAAATAAAGAGCTCTGTCTGAAACAGGAGCAAGATGACAAGGGAGTTCAACAAGAACAAATGCACCCAACTAAAGGTAAGTCGAGAGCAAAAGGACCAGAGCAAAATCTCCTATTTATCAACAGACGAAATTCCTGGAGAAGCCAATCTTCCCCAAAGCAGACCAAAACCTCACAAAATCATAAAACTTTGATCCAAACAGACATCAGGCTAGAGACCCCAGATACCCACATTATTTTTTTTTTCCTCCCATAAATACAGTGGTTTTTATTACAATACATTCCTTGATGAACAATTCAGAGGTAAAGGATCCCTCGAGCTGGTCATTAAGTAACTGTTGCAGGACCCCTACAGCTGCTGAGGAGAGGCAATGTTGAGCAACAATTAGGGAATAAAGACTATGACTGATGCTATGGATGCAAATGTGTAACAATCTTTACTTTTGTGGAAAATGGCATCTTTAAGGAAACATTTTTTAAATTGCAGTATAACAGGGACGCCTGGGTGGCTCAGTTCGTTGGGCGGCCGACTTCAGCTCAGGTCATGATCTTGCAGTCCGTGAGTTCAAGCCCTACATCAGGCTCTGTGCTGACAGCTCAGAGCCTAGAGCCTGCTTCGGATTCTGTGTCCCCCTCTCTCTCTGCCCCTCCCCCACTCACGCTCTGTCTCGCTCTGTCTCTCAAAAATAAATGTTAAAAAAAAATTTAAATTGCAGTATAACATGAGCCAGCAGAGTATACACCATAAATGTACAACTCCCGTTTTTACAAGGTGAACATCCTTCCTGTATCTAAAAAGTAAACCCCTCTCCATTTAAAAGTACCATAAACAAAGTCAAAATTTAATTTTAAAACTTGGAAAAAAAACCCAACACATATAACAAAGGACCTTTATTTTTTTTAACGTATTTATTTATTTATTTATTTATTTATTTTTGAGAGGGGGAGGGGGAGGGGGAGGGGGCATGCGAGCACACGTGTACGAGCAGGGGAGGGGCAGAGAATCCGAAGTGGACCCTGCGCTGACAGCAGAGGGGCTCCAAGGCTCACTAACAGCCAAAGTTGGATGCTTAACTGACTGAGCCATGCAGGTCTCCCAACAAAGGACCTTTAAAAACCGAGTACTTACAAAGTGTTACAGTCTAAACGTTTGTGTCCTCCCAAAATTTGTATGTTAAATCCTAATGCCAAATGGAATAGCATTAGGAGGTGGGGCCTATGGAAGCTGATTAGGTAAGGAGGGCACAGCTCTCAGGAATGAGATTATGTCCTTCTAAAAAAGTCTCCTGGGGGCACCTGGGTGGCGCAGTCGGTTAAGCGTCCGACTTCAGCCAGGTCACGATCTCGCGGTCCGTGAGTTCGAGCCCCGCGTCAGGCTCTGGGCTGATGGCTCGGAGCCTGGAGCCTGTTTCCGATTCTGTGTCTCCCTCTCTCTCTGCCCCTCCCCCGTTCATGCTCTGTCTCTCTCTGTCCCAAAAATAAATAAAAAACGTTGAAAAAAAAAATAAAAATAAAAATAAAAAAGTCTCCTGAGATATCCCTAGCCCCTCCCACTACATGAGGACAAGGAGAGGCTGGCAGTCTACAACCTGGAAGAGGGCCTTCACTAGGCAGCAAATTTGCCAAAGCCATGACCATGGACTTCTCAGCCCCAAGAACTACAAGAAATAGATTTCTTTTGTTTATAAGTTACCTAGTCTGTGACAGTTTGTTATAGCAGCCCAAACTAAAATGGAAAATCAATAAAGAAAGGCCTAATAACCAAATAGAAAAAGATGCAAAGACACTAAGAGACAACTGGCAGAAAAGGAATTACTTATAAATACATGAAAAGATCTTCAATCCCACTCATGGAAAAATGCAAATTTTAAAAACTATGAAGAGAATATATAAAATACTCTTAGAAGGCATAAGACGACAACCCAATTAAAAAATGAGAAAAGGAAATAGAGATTTTCCAAGGAAGACGTACAGATGACCTATAAGCACATAAAAAGACGTTCAACGTCATTAGCCATCTGGAAAATCCACACCAAAACCACAGTGAGATACCACTCTATACCCAGTAGCATGGCTATAATCAAAAGCACAGATAATAACAAATGCTGACAAGGATGTGGAAAAATTAGAACCCTCAACCCAATTAAAAAATGAGAAAAGGAGGTAGAGATTTTCCAAGGAAGATGTACAGATGACCTATAAGCACATAAAAAGATGTTCAACGTCATTAGCCATCCAGAAAATCCACACCAAAACCACAGCAAGATACCACTCTATACCCAGTAGTATGGCTATAATCAAAAGCACAGATAATAACAAATGCTGACAAGGATATGGAAAAATTAGAACCCTCATACACATTGGTGGGCATGTAAAATGGTGTAGCTGCCTTGGAAAATAGTCTAAAGGGTCCTCAAGAGATTAAACTTAAGAGTTACCATACACCTCAGCAAACCCACTTCCGGGTATATACCCTAAATTAATAAAAACATATGTCCACACAGAAAATGGACACAAATGTTAAGAGTAGCATTATTCCTAATAGCTAAAAGGTAGAACCCCAAAAAGCCATCGATTGACAGATATACAAAATGTGGTATGTGCATACAATGGAATGTTCTTCAGCCGTAAAAAGAATGCAGTACTCACATAGGCCACAACATGGATGAACTTGAAAACATTAAGCTGAGTTAAAGAAGTCCATAAAAGAAAACCACATATTACATGATTCCATTAAGATGAAATGTCCAGAATAGGGCTATCTATAGAGATAAAAAGTAGAATAAAAGTTGCCTATGACAGAAGTGTGTAGGGGAGTGATAGCTAAAACATATCATGGAGTTTTTCTAGGGTGATAAAAATGCCCTAAAATTGACTGTGGTGATGGTTGCACAGACCTGTGAATACACTAAAAACCACTGAAGTGTCTTTACATGGGTGAATTGGTGCATGAACGATCTCAATAAAGCTTTTTAAAAAACTAAAGAAATACCATTTTTCCCATATCTGTTTAGCAAATATATAAAATTTACTTGAAATGTACCATTTGAGGGGCACCTGGGTGGCTCAGTCAGTTGAGCATCTAATTCTTGATCTTGGCTCAGGTCATTATCTCACAGTTCATGAGATGGAGCCCCATATTGGGCTCTGTGCTGACAGTGTAGAACCTGCTTGGATTACTTTCTCCTTATCTCTCTGCACCCCCTGGCTTGCGCACATGCACTCTCTAATAAATAAACTTAAAAAAAAAATGTACCATTTGGTAAAGGAGGTATGGGGGGCCAATAATGTTCCATTTCATGATGTGGTTGGTAGTAACAAGGGTGAACTTATTTTGTGATAATTATTGGTGCATTTTCCTATAAGACTTCAATAACACAGTCCATAAAAACACACATCTACACACTGTGTTGGTGACGGTGTAGATAAACAGATACTCTTACACTTTGTTACTGCAGATGCAAGCTGATAAAACCTCTTAGGTATATAATTAACAAGTTTATAAACAATGAAACACACACATATTTGGATCCCATAGGTATACACCCCCCTATACAAAAGCATTTATTGCAACCTTGTTATAAAAGGAAAGGTGTGAGAAAACTCATCAATTGAGGCCTGGGTAAATAAAATTATGGTATAATTCTACTAGGAAATACTATATAGCCATTTAAAATAATCAGGCAGATTTACACGTACTGAAATGAATCTATCCCCAAGCTAGAGAATTACGTGGAAAAAAGCAAGGTAAAGAACAGTGTACCTATATATGAGGTATGCAACCTCTACGTGGGAAGAAAGTAAACCTAAGATGGGGACAGTGGGAGTTATTCTCTCTCTCTCTCACACACACACACACACACACACACACACAACCACAGAACGTCTCTGGAGGGACACAAGAAACTAGAAATCACAGTTGCCTCTGAAGAGGGGACAAGAGGAAGTAGGAGACACATCTTTCACTTTCTGCCTTAAAAAAAGAAAAAGGTGGATATATAATTAACTCAAATTATTCTAACTTAAAGCTATGGTGTTTCAACATAGGTAAGAGCCCCTGAACTTTTTTTTTTTTCCAAGTTATTTGAGAGAGAGACAGAGAGAATGAGCAGGGAGGGGCAGAGAGGGAGAGAGAATCCCAAGCAGGCTCTGCATTGTCAGCGTGGAGCCTGATGCAGGGCTCAAACTCACGAACCATGAGATGACGACCTGAGCTGAAACCAAGAGTTGGATGCTTAACTGACTGAACCACCCAGGCACCCCAAGAGCCCATGAACTTCTAAAGATTAAAATTCTGAAGTGTTTGCTATGAATTCTGAACTCCTTTCTTTCTTCTATTTCAAGAGTTAAATGCTCAAGCCATTAAGCAGTAGTAATCACAAACAACTACTTACATCAACGCCTCCAAACAAGTCAAAAATATAAGTATTTGGATAAGTGGTTTCTTGGGTAAGTTTCCTCTCTTCAGTAACAAATGCCATAGCCTCCATGGAGAGAAGAGGAGAAATTTCCTAGTTTAAAAAAAGCATACAGAGTGACTTTCAGTTTTAGTATTCAACATGAACGAGACACCAAAACATCAGCTTGAGTCACAACTTGAACTCCCATGAGCCCAAAGATAGCTCCAACCATAACAGAAAAAAATAATAATCTTACAGAAAAGCTAATATAATGATAAAAGTTTTAACATTAGCAACCGCTAATTTATTTCATGCTTAATATGTACCAGGTATGGTTCTAAGTACTTCATGGAAGACCTCTTTTAATCTTCACAAACCTAAGAGAGAATAGTAATATATCATCCCAATTTTAAAGATATGCAAACTGAAGTACGAAGTTGTCAACATCACACAACCGGTAGGTGAAGAGCCAGGATTTAAACCTAGGACATCTGGCTCCAAAGTCTGCGCTTACAGAGGAGAAAAGAACCATGTGGGATGAACTAGGAGATAAAGTGTGGCAAGAATCAAGGACCTTACTCATTATGCTCTCTCTTCATGGACCTTGAGGGAAAATGGAACACGATGGGCTAGAGCAGCGGTTCTCACACAGTGGCGAACATCAGAATCACTTGAAGGGCTTGTTAAAACCCATACTGCTGAATCCCACCTGCAGAGTTTCTGATTCAATAGGCCCAGGGTGGGGCCTGAGAATGTGCCCTTATTAACAAGCTCCCAAGTGCTGCTGATACTGCTGGTCCAGGTATCACACATCAAGAAAAGGCAGAACTCTAACAGACAACCTGTTACATACTGGGCACTGGGCTTTTACACTTTAGCCTACCTAATCCTTAAAATAAGTCAATGAACTGAGTACAGTTTTACCCATTTTATAGGTGAAAAGCAAAATTACGAAGTTGCCCAGGCTCACATAATTAGCGACTGAACTACTTACTAAAGACTGAACCACTTTCTCTGGGTCTCATTTTTCTCAACTATAAAACTAGCATGTAATTCCTTCTGGCAACATGGTACAGTGGAAGTCGGCTTAGGAGGAAGACAAATTTGGACTCATCATGTAACGGCCACAGCCTTTGGGTGTGCTACCGCTGAGGTTGTTCTCTCTACTGAAGAGGGAATGATAAAGACATCTGGGTTTGCCTGCCCACTAACTCTTTTTCTCTTCTTCAAGTAAAAGCCCCATTTCCTTGGGGAAAACACCCTTCCCTACTTTTCACATGGTTCTGTTGGGGCTGTGCCAGCCCCAGGAGCAGGTGATCAGGCCTAGCCAATAGTCTCTCATCCTCCTCACCTAAGTGGCTGGCCTAAACTGTAGAAATGTCACCCTAGAGCTGTGATTACATGGAGGAACATGAAGCCACACACAGATGGCAAGATAAGAAATGGACGACTAGGGGCGCCTGGGTGGCGCAGTCGGTTAAGCGTCCGACTTCAGCCAGGTCACGATCTCGCGGTCCGTGAGTTCGAGCCCCGCGTCAGGCTCTGGGCTGATGGCTCGGAGCCTGGAGCCTGTTTCCGATTCTGTGCCTCCCTCTCTCTCTGCCCCTCCGCCGTTCATGCTCTGTCTCTCTCTGTCCCAAAAATAAATAAAAAACGTGGAAAAAAAAATTAAAAAAAAAAAAAAAAAAAAAAAGAAATGGACGACTTAACCTTGTTTAGCCCTTGAATTCACACTTGTGCTTTCCAGTTACATGAGACAATAGAGGATCTTTTTAGCTACTCTGAGTAGGTTACTGTGCCCTGCAATCAAAGTATTCTGGACTAAAACAAATAAATATACCACCCATCTCATATAATTACCATAAGAATTAAATATGCCTGGTACACCAGTTTCAAATAAGTATCTGCTGGATGAATAAAGTAATGATCACACAGCAAGCACTCACAAATATTTTCTCTCTTCTACCTCATCTCTCAGAGATTTTGCAGGAATCAAATGCAATAATGTAAAATTCCTTGTGAAGTGTCTTCTTTTTTTTTTAATTAAAAAAAAATTTTTTTTAACGTTTTTTATTTATTTTTGAGACAGGGAGAGACAGAGCATGAACAAGGGAGGGTCAGAGAGAGGGAGACACAGAATCTGAAACCGGCTCCAGGCTCTGAGCTGTCAGCCCAGAGCCCGACGCAGGGCTCGAACTCACGGACCGCGAGATCATGACCTGAGCCGAAGTCGGCCGCTCAACCGACTGAGCCACCCAGGCGCCCCAAGTGTTTTCAAATAAGTGTAAGACGGTAATTCTTTTCATCCCATTCAGACTATAAGAAGATCAAAAATACAAAACACTTTCTTTAATTAAACTTTATTTGGAAATGATTTTCAATTTATAGAAAGCTGCACAGACAAAACATGCCTTCTGAATGGTAAAGACTAAGTTTATTTGGTGCCTACTGTATTTTAGAATGACTTATGTGATATAATAACTTTACCTCTGAATAACATTGTACCAAGTGTCATTATGATCAACTATAACTTGCATGAGCCTTAACTGCAGCTAGAGTTGGTCATCTAAATTCAAATTTGGACCCATTCCCCAACTTAAAGGTTGGTTAATGGTAACCCCAGACCTACTGACTCAGAAACTCCAGGCGTGGGGCCCAGCACTCTGTTTTTTCAAGTCTTGCAGGTGATTCTGATACACACTCAAGTTTGAGAACAAGTGCCTTAGCATCCGCCTCCCAACCATCAAGCCCAGTTCCTTCAGCTTCTTGTGTTGGTCATAACGTCCAACAACCACAAAACCACTTTCTTGAACCTTTTAGCAATATGGGGTCTTTAAAATCCTGCTCAAAAAGAATGTCATCCCAATCCCAGGGCATAGGGTTAGCCTCCCAAATTAAGCAAACCCTGTCACAAGCTAAGCGTGAAGAAAAGCCCAGAAAGATATATACAGGGAACTTAATGGTGATTATCTCTGGGTGATGGGATTATAGGTGATTTTTATTTTCTTCCTTGTACTTTTTCTGAACTTCCCAAATTTTCTACAGTTTACACAATAAAAACAGGCTATTTTAAAAACTAGACTGAAGGAGGAAAACAACATCAACAAAACCAGACATCTGTGTCACCTGGAGGTGAATACAGCCTTTCCAAGGGCCCTTGGATGTTACCTTGAGGATGTTTTGGCACTCAATGAAGTCACTGTGGAGGTGGCTGCTTGCGTACAGCTTCAGGAGCAGCTGAGGAATTCCACTCCATTTGGACTGTTTGTCCCTCTCCGTCAAAAATGTCTCAGTGAACTGTGAGTCAAAAGAAGAAAAGAAAAAGGAACATTTTACTGCTGAGGAAAGAACTACTAGGATACATGGCAAACGAAAGCAGCTGCCTCCTAAAACCCACCCAGGCCAAATTAATTCAAAGCACTCTTTCTAGAAACCTTCAAAAGCTCCCCAACAGTCTACAAGCTAAAAGTGCAACTCCTTCCCTTGTGACACAACAGCCTTTATATTCTCTCAAGTACTCTCCTCTCTAGTTTCATCTCTTTCCCAAAGGGTACTCTCAGCTCCCAATGTACATGTTCTCTAGGTCTCTCTGCACATGCTTTTCCCTGCCCAAAATGTCCTTGCCTGGTTTTTTCTACCTGGGAAGCTCCTTCTTCTCCAAAGAGCAAGCCAAATAACCAGAAATTTTCTTTGCTGGGCTTCCTCTCTCTCTCTCCTTTGTAAGCGAGTAAGTGCCCGGCCTCTGGGGCCTTATCTAACATTTATCCTCTGTACCGTAATTACTGATTCATTTGTCCCCTCCTCCTGTAGACCACAAGCTCCTTCAGAGTAGGCACCAGGCTGTGTTTATCGTGTCCACCTTCTCTCTCTCAAAGAATGCCAGGCACAGAGACTCAGTAAATGTTTGAAGGAATGAGCAATAACCTTCTAGACTAATGACAAGTTCATGAACCAATTATGGCACAGTTCCACTAACACTCTAAGGACATATCATTAATCAGGGGCCGGATGTGAATTTACTTTCATATATACTTATCCCTCGATCAGATCAAAAGCTCCTTATAACCGTTATTACAGGATATGCAGGCTTTCAATAATGCCTTAGTCTATCCTGACACATATCAGTCCTATGATCTTGGACAAATCCCAGTATCCTTCCTGAGCTTGTTTTCTTAGATTGTAAAAATAAGATAATACAGAAGTAACAGAGAGGTAATGAAATGTTTGTGAGAGTGATTTGCGTTAGGGTGAACCAAAGGCATTACCATTTCTGGGGGTTAAAAAAAAAAAAAAAAAGATTGAATATCAGCAATTTCATATCATTCAAGCTAGTTCAAATCAAGGCAAGTCCAAAAACAATGGAAAAGAATTATTTCCTTTCCTTGAAAGGAAAAAAAAAAAGAAAACAAATATGTTTTTATGGGACTCAGCAAAGCACTGCTTACAAATTTATAGGTGTAAACATTTATATTAAAAAAGAGATCTCAGATAAATTATCTAAACTTAAACTTCCACTATGAGAAACTAGAAAAAAGAATAAACCAAACCCAAAACAAGCACAAGGAAATAAATACTATTGCAAAAATAAATGATACAGAGATAAATAATTTTTTAAAAAATCACCAAAATCAGGGGCGCCTGGGTGGCGCAGTCGGTTAAGCGTCCGACTTCAGCCAGGTCACGATCTCGCGGTCCGTGAGTTCGAGCCCCGCGTCAGGCTCTGGGCTGATGGCTCGGAGCCTGGAGCCTGTTTCCGACTCTGTGTCTCCCTCTCTCTCTGCCCCTCCCCTGTTCATGCTCTGTCTCTCTCTGTCCCAGAAATAAATAAAAAACGTTGAAAAAAAAAAAAAAATTAAAAAAAAAAAAAAAAATCACCAAAATCAAAAGTTGGTTCTTTGAAAAGAACAACAAGGGCGCCTGGGTGGCGCAGTCGGTTAAGCGTCCGACTTCAGCCAGGTCACGATCTCGCGGTCTGTGAGTTCGAGCCCCGCGTCGGGCTCTGGGCTGATGGCTCGGAGCCTGGAGCCTGTTTCCGATTCTGTGTCTCCCTCTCTCTCTGCCCCTCCCCCGTTCATGCTCTGTCTCTCTCTGTCCCAAAAATAAATAAAAAACGTTGAAAAAAAAAAAATTAAAAAAAAAAAAAAGAAAAGAAAAGAACAACAAAATTAAAACTTTAGTTACAATGACCAACTTAACAATGACTCAAATAACTAAATTAGGGAATGAAAGAGGGGACATTACTACCAACCTTATGGAAATAAAAAGATTTATAAAGAAGTACTAGGAACAATTATAAGTCAACAAATACATAACCTAGGTGAAATGGACAAATTCCTAGCAAAATACAAACAACTGAAACTGACTCAAGAGTCAAAAGTGATTTAATAAGAAAAAAGGAAAGAAAACTACCCACAAAGAAAAGCCGAAGTCCAGATGCTTCACTGGTAAATTCTACCAAACATTTAAAGACAAACTAAAAATACTTAAGACTCTTCCATAAAATAGAAGATAGAAGACTTCCAAACTCATTCTACTACCCTAATACCAAAACCAGACAAAGGTGTCACAAGAAAACTACGGATCAAGATCTCTGACAGATATAGACAAAAATCCCCAGTAAAATACTAGCAAACCAAATCCAGCAACATGTAAAAAGGATTATACACCATGACCAAGTGAGGTGTATTCCAGGAATGCAAGGTTGGTTCAACATATGAAAATTAATCAATATAATCAATCTGATAAAGGGTATTTACCAAAAACCCACAGCTATCATCATAATTAACAATGAAAGCCTGAATGCTTTTCCACTAAGATCAGGAAAAAGACAAGGATGTTGATCCTCACCACTTCTATTTAACACTGTACTAGTGACTCAAGCCACAGTAAGTAGGCAAGAAAAAGAAATAAAGGCATCCAGACGAAAAATTAAAGCTATTATATTTGCAATCCTATGATCTTATACATAGAATACATTAAGGAACCCACATAAAAAACTATTAAAGGTAATAAATGAGTTCAACAAGATTGCAGGATAAAAATCGATACACAGAAATTAGCTGAATTTCTATACACTTACAATGAACAATCCAAAAATGAAATTAAGAAAACAGTCCCATTCATAATAAAACCAAAAATAATAAAACTTAGAAATAAATTAAATAAAAGGAATACAAGATTTGTGCAATGAAACTACAAAACATCACTGAAAGAAATTAAAGGAAGCCTAAATAAATGGAAAGCCATCCATGTTCATAGATTGGAAGACTTATGATTGCTAAAACAGCAATACTCCCTATATTGATTCAATGCAGTTTCTATCACAATCCCACGTGGCTTCATTGAAGAAATTGATAATCTGATACTAAAATTCATATGGAAATGCAAGGGACCTACAATGGCCAAAATAATCTTGAAACAAGACAGTAAAGTTGGAAGAATCACACTTTCTGACTTCCAAGTTTATTACAAGCCTATAGTACAATCAAGATTTTGGCATAAAGATAGACACCTAGATCAATGGAATAGTACTGAGATTCCAAATTAAATCCTTACATTTATAGTCAACTGATTTTTTTACAACAGTGTCCACATAATTCAATGAGGAAAAAGATTAAGTCTTTTCAATAAACGTTGCTGGGACAAGTGGTATCCATAAGCAAAAGAATGAAGATGGACTTCTTTCCACATACCATATACAGAAATTAACTCAAAATGGATCAAAGATCTAAATGTAAGGGCTAAAATGTAAAACATTTAGAGAAAAACATAGGCATAAGTTTCATAACCTTAGCTTAGGCAATGGTTTCTAAGATATGACATCTAAAGCACAACAAAGGAAAAACAGATAACTCATGACACTGATAACATAAAGAACAATTATATGAACACCTCAATTGGTGCAGAAAAAGCATTTTGTAAAATTCAACATTATAAACTGAGAAAAGAAGCAAACAAACAATAGTATCTACAGAAAACCTTCAGCAGGGACACCTGGGTGGCTGTCGGTTGTGTCTAATGCTTGACTTTGGCTCAGGTCATGATCTCATGGTTCATGAGTTCCAAGCCCCCATGTCAGGTTCTGAGATGACAGCACTGAGCCTGCTTGGGATTCTCTCTCCCTCCCCCTCTCTCTGCCCCTTCCCCTCATGTGCACTCTCTCTTTCACAAAATAAACTTAAAAAATTTTATTGAAAAAAGAAACCTTCAGCAAATGTCATATTTAATGGTGAAATGTTTAAGGCTTTCCCTCTTAGGTCAGGAATGTGCCCCTTCAACTCAGGCAGCACAGTCAGGCAAGAAAAAGAAAAGATAGAAAACTGGAAAGTATAAAACCTTCATTCGCAGACATGATATTTGCAAACAACTGTACACATATACAATCCGAAAGGATCTAAAGTATTAAAATATAAAGTCCATATAAGTACAAAAACAATATAAAAATCAATCTTCAATGAAATCATGCCATTTGCAGCAATGTGGATGGAACTGGAAGGTATTATGCTGAAAGAAATAAATCAGTCAGAGAAAGACAGGTATCATATGTTTTCACTCATACGTGGATCTTGAGAAACTCAACAGAAGACCATGGAGGGAAAGGGAGGGGGAAAACAGTTACAAACAGAGAAGGAGGGAGGCAAAGTATAAGAGACTCTTAAATACAGAGAACAAACTGAAGGTTGATAGGGGGGTAGGGGGCAGGGGAAAATGGGTGATGGACATTGAGGAGGGCACTTGTTGGGATGAGCACTGGGTATTGTATGTAAGCAACGAACCACGGGAATCTACCCCAAAAACCAAGAGCATTCTTTACACACTGTATGTTAGCCAATTTGACAATAAATTATATTTTTAAAAATCAATCTTGGTTTTTTTTTAATGGGTTAGCGAGAACATGAAACAACAGGAACTTTCATACATTGCTGGTGAGAAAGTAAACTACTACCGTCACTTGGGAAAGTGGTAATAGCTACTGATGCTCAACCTATGCATATCCCATAACCCAGCGATTCTACTTCTAAGTATATATCCAAAAGAAATTACACACACGCATCAGGAGACATGTACAAGAATACCAATATAAGCAGTACTCCTAATAGTCCCAAACTGGAAAGATCTCATATACTCAACAGAAGTAGACTGAATCGTGGTTTGTTACTACAATAGAATACTATGCAGCAATAAAAATTAATGGACTACAGCTTCACCATTATCATGAATCAGTCTAACAAATATTGATTGAAAGAAAGCAGACTCAGTATATACTGCTTCATTCTATTTATATAAAGCATAAAAACTAGTACCCCTAAATACAATGTTAGAAGTCAGGCTGTGGGGCGCCTGGATGGCTCAGTCGGTTAAGCGTCCAACTTCGGCTGAGGTCATGATTTCACCGTTTGTGGGTTTGAGCCCCACGTCGGGCTCTGTGCTAACAGCTTAGAGCCTGGAGCCTGCTTAGGATTCTGTGTCTCCCTCTCTCTCTGTCCCTCACTCCCTTGTCCTCTCTCTCTCAAAATAAAAATAAACATTAAAAAGAAAAACAGAAGTCAGGCTAGTAATTTCATTTGGAAAAGAGGAAAACTAGAGCTGTAGACTAGAGGTACAGAAGTGATCTGGTTGGTTGCTATGTAGATGACAGCTTTATTACTATTCATTGGGCTGTGCACGCATTTCTTGTTCATTTTTATTTGCACATTATATTTCAACACAAGAAGTTTTTGAAATGCTTAAAATAAATCTGTATGCATTGATTACGGAAGGATTTCTAAGACACATTTTCAAGTGAAAAAAGTTAAATGCACAATATGTACAGTATGATACCACCTGTGCAGGAAAAAAAAAAGATATATAGACAGATTTGCTTTTCTAAGTTTAATGTATCTCTAGATAGATACACAAGAATCAATAACCATAGTTGCCTCTGGGAGTAGAACTGAAGGGTGCTAGCAGAGGTGGTAGTGGGCTACTTACAAGGGAGATTTACTTTTCTCTGCAACTGTATGTGCATATGTTATCTATTCAAAACACACATTACTTCTGGAGGGGAGGGGATGAGATGAAAGACGTATTAACTATACTGGTACTTTTTTTTTTTTTTTTTTTTTTAAGAGAATGAGAGCAAGCACAAGTGGGAGAGAGGAGCAGAGGGGAGAGAGAGAGAATCTTAAGCAGTATCCACACTCAGCATGGAGACCAATGTGGGGCTCGATCCCATGACCCTGGGATCATGACCTGAGCCAAAATAGAGTTGGACACTCAACCAACTGAGCCACCCAGGTGCCCCTACTTTCTTAAGTTTGGTAGTAGGTACATGGGTATTGTGGTAATACTTTGGTATTACTTACTATAGGTTTTTGTAGGTCAGATATTTAATAAACAAACAAGTAAGTCTCTCCACAATGGACTCTGTAGATGCTCAATAAATATTACCATCCCCACCCCATTCCCAACATATCTAAACTTACCTCCCATTATGTCCCATACAAACATTTCATTGTCTCTTTCCTGGCTTCTAATGGCCAATTAGGAGGATTTTCTCAGGGGTGTTCTTAGTGCCAGAAAGATCTCTGCTACTCTGTTCAAATTCTATTCATTCTTCAGAACCAACTCAACTCTCTGCTATTCCATGAAGCTCTCTAAAGCATTCAAAGCCCAACATAATCATAGGAGAGAAGATGGCTTTTAAAAATAGGAGTACCTTAAAAAAATTGTTTCAAATAAAATAATTAAAACAGGAGGACCCTAAGAGAACATTTAGTGCAATCATTTTGCAGAAGAAATTAATGTCAGGTGATAGACATGACTTTTTTATAGTTGTTAATATTTATTTTTTAGTTGTTACATATTTAATGTATATATACACAAAATATCTACACAATGAATAAAAAGACTTTTGCCATGATTAAATTTCAGAATGCCAGAGAGAGAGAGAGAGAGAGAGAGAGAGGATCCTAAAAGCTTTCAAGGTGTGAGGGGTGGGAAAATAGGTCATATACAAAGACATGGGAATCAGAACAGAACCTCTCAATGGTTACACCAAATGCTTAAAGACAATGGAATCACACCATTAAAAACTTAAGGGAAAATAACTTCCAACTTAGAATTTTATACCCAGCTTAACTTAATATACAAGTATAAGAATAAAAGACATTTTCAAACATGTAAGCTTAAAAAAAAGCTATCTCCCACGTACTCTTTCTCAGGAGAGTACTAGAGAATGCACTCGCCCAAGACAGGATTCATGAAACAGAGGATCTAAATCATGAGAAAAATAAAATGCTTTGAATTTGGTGAAGTTAAAAACCAAAAATTCAGATGTATAGCTGTCCTAGTAAGGAACTAGTCCAAACTGGAGGAAGATGGAGTTCCAAGAAGGATTTCGTCTTTAACAACAAAGTTTTAGAATTCAGGACTAAATTGTAAGCACACGAAAAGCAAATTTTAAAAGAATGAGATTATTCTAGTGAAAGAAGCCAGACTCAAAGGCTACATATGGTACAGCTGCATTGCAATGACAGTCTGTAAAAGGGCACAGGAATAGGGTAGTAAACAGATGAGCAGTTGCTAGAGGACAGGGGTGGGGAAAGGGCTGACGACTACAAGAGAATTTTCTATATCCTAACTGTAGTGGTGGTCACACAACTGTGTCTGTCAAGATTCGTAGAACTACAGGCATACCTCGGAGACACTGTGGGTTTGGTTCCAGACCACTGCAATAAAGTGAGTCAAATGAATTCTTCAGTTTTCCAGTGCATATAAAAGTTACATTTACGTTATACTGTATAGTTAAGTATGAGATAGCATTATGTCCAAAAACAGGTACATGCCTTTGTTAAATATTGCATAAAAATGCTAACCATCATCTCATCTTCCAGGAAATCTTAATCACTGATCACAGATCACTATAATAGTAACTAAAAAGTTGGAAATATTGTGAGCATTACCAAAACGTGACAGAGACACCAAGTGAGCAAATGTTGTTGGAGAAGGGCACCAACAGACCTGTTCAATGCAAGGTGGCCACAAACCTTCAATTTTGTAAAAAACGCAGAGGCTGTAAAGCACAACAAAATAAAGCACAACAAAACAAGGAATTCCTATAAATACTAAAAAGGGTGAATTCTGGGCCACCTGGGTGGCTCAGTCGGCTGGGCATCTGACTTCAGCTCAGGTCATGATCTCACAGCTTGTGAGTTTGAGCCCTGCGTCGGGCTCTGTGCTGACAGCTCAGAGCCTGGAGCCTGCTTCAGATTCTGTGTCTCCTTCTCTCTCTGCCCCTCGCCTGCTCACACTGTCTCTCTCTCTCTCAAAAATAAACAAACATTAAAAAAAAATAAAAAAATAATAAGGGTGAATTCGACTACATTTATAACTCAATTCAAAAAATGGAGGGGCGCCTGGGTGGCGCAGTCGGTTAAGCGTCCGACTTCAGCCAGGTCACGATCTCGCGGTCCGTGAGTTCGAGCCCCGCGTCAGGCTCTGAGCTGATGGCTTGGAGCCTGTTTCCGATTCTGTGTCTCCCTCTCTCTCTGCCCCTCCCCCGTTCATGCTCTGTCTCTCTCTGTCCCAAAAATAAATTAAAAACGTTGAAAAAAAAATTAAAAAAAAAAAAAATGGGGAGAGGGGTGCCTGGGTTGGTTCAGTTGGCTGAGCAGCTGGCTTTTGATTTCAGCTCAGGTCATGAGATCAAGTGCCATTTCCAGCTCCACACTAAGGGTTGAGCCTGCTTAAGATTCTCTCTCACTCTCTCTCTGCCCCTCTCCCCCACTCACTGTAAAATAAATAATAGTAATTTTTTAGTGGAGGAAAATGGTGGCTTTTAACTCTAAAGGAAACAAAAAATATACAAAATACTGTTGTATACTATATGGCTCTATTGTAAATAATTACAACGTGATCATCATCACATAAATTCTTTTTTTTAATTTATTTTTTAATGTTTATTTATTTTTGAGACAGAGAGAGACAGAGCATGAACGGGGGAGGGTCAGAGAGAGAGGGAGACACAGAATCTGAAGCAGGCTCCAGACTCTGAGCTGTCAGCACAGAGCCCGACGCGGGGCTCGAACTCATGGACCGCGAGATCATGACCTGAGCCGAAGTCGGCTGCTTAACTGACTGAGCCACCCAGGCGCCCCTCTTTTTTTTTTTTTTTTTTTATGTTTACTTATTTTTGAGAAAGGGGGAGAGGCAGCGAGAGGGGGAGACAGAATCCAAAGCAGGCTCCAAGCTGTCAGCACAGAGCCCACTACCTGAGGCAAAGTTGGACGCTTAACCGACTGAGCCACACAGGCGCCCCATCATCAGGTAAATTCTTAACATCAATGGGCCAAAACGTGATAGAACTACATTAGGAGACTGAAAAAGACATATGTGGTGTTGTGAATTAAATCCTAGTTTACAGGGGAAGAAAACAGACAATGTCTAAAATTGAAAAGTTAAGAAATAGCATGTTACTTAGAAATACTGGCTGTCCTCTTTCCTGGAGGACCCTTCCCCTGCAAAACATATAGTGTGGGCAGTGGTTGCCTGGGAAGGGTGCAATTTGGGGGTAAAAAATGGGGCAGAGCATTGCTGTTTTTAGTTACAAGGCTCACAATACCCAGAGAGCTTCCCAACAGTCCTCCAAATATCCAACTTCACAAGGGATTTATTTTACCACATTTATGTTGTCTTACAAGGCATTTACTTCCATTTAAAAATAATCATTTGGATTTTGTTTTCCTTGTGAACAGCTGAGTACTGTGATGAAAGTGCCACCAACCCAGGCATCTTCAAAGCTGAATTACTGGCAGGTGTTGTATGGGTTTCTCCCCTTGGAGTACTTGTGGTTTGACAGTTTATAGCAGCGATAATCTCTTACATCATGTTGCCTAAGCTGTCAACCTGTTCAGTGGATATGACATTTCCAGGCACTTAGCTTTCATTGATTTTGTCTTTACTGCTTTTCTTTTTAAATAATTAAAGGCTAAATTCCATAAACATAAATGTGCATCTTATCTGTTTAGTCCTAAGTGTAAGTTATCTAATGCCTTACAATATCATATTAAGTGCAAGTAAATAGTCTTAAAAACGAATTCATGAAGATTAAATACCTTCTTAGGTTATTCTGATAACAAATGTTAACCAATGAATACTTGTGTCCACTGTAGTGGGATCTGTTTTGTTTCAATATAATTAGGAGTGAATTTTATGGTTTGTGAATACAAAAACTTCCTGTTAAAATGAATAGTATTTATATTTTTAGTTTATGAGAATGTATCCTATCCAGGATATCAAATTACCCTTGACAGGCAAGGGAAGACTGTAGTTGATTTAAACCCCTAGGTTTCACAAATACTAATGCTTAGAATGGGGATAAAACAAATTTACTGAAATTTTTAAAAAGGGGGGGGGGTCAATCTCAAGAAAAAAATATGAAGTAATACTCAGGTAGAATTTAGAAATGCAAGTAATCATGAAGGAAGCAATGACTGGCATTTGGGAAACAGAATGAGGATGCCATAACCTAACTGATCACCAGACTGCCAAACTGAAGGACTAGTTCTAGGGGTGGTGGGTCATGACCTGTAAGAGCCACTCTGCCCTGAGTCTAAGATTTGCCTCGTCTATCCCTTTCCCTCAACTCCTACTGATCATGCAGGTCTTGTGCGCCCACGGTAAGGAATCTGGATTTGATTCTAACTGCAGCGAGATGCCACTGGAGGGTTTTAAGCAAGGGAATTGTAAGATCTGATTTGCTATAAGGATCACATGTGCTGATAAGTGTATACTGGCTCTGTAAACGCTACAGCATCATACCAGCACTGCTTTATTACCTTGATAGAGGGCAAATTCAATAGGAGAAGAGAAAATAAGACACACTAAAATCCACATAGGACAGGCCCATTCTAAATAAAACATGTGGTTCAGAGTCTTCTCCCAGACTTCTCTTAAGTCCCATTTAGGGAAATAGGGAAGACCTGGGGACGATCAGGTTTGGTGAAAGAGGAATCAGGAATTTCATTCAACATACTGAGTTTGAGATGCCCATGAGACATCTAAGTGGAGGTATTGAGATGATATTTGGATATACTCATCTGGAGCTAAATGGAGAGATCTTGATGGAAATATATATTTAGGATCCATCAGAGTATAGACTATTTGCTAAACAATACTTGCTAACCTTTATAGCATGCTTACTATGTTTTAAAATACCATTTTAAGTGCTTTAAATGTATAAATTCATTTGGTCCTTACCAAAACCTTACAGGCTAGGTCTCATGATTATCCCTCTTTTACAAATGAAGAAACTGAGGCATAAAG
This sequence comes from Neofelis nebulosa, assembly GCF_028018385.1. NCBI lineage: Eukaryota > Metazoa > Chordata > Mammalia > Carnivora > Felidae > Neofelis > Neofelis nebulosa. The sequence continues at coordinate 117,592,643 of NC_080790.1, forward strand.
AGATTAAGTAACTTGCCCAAACACACACAGTAAGTATGTACCAGAGCTGTGGTTCAAACCTAGGATACCTGACTCCAGAACTCTTTAAAGCCATGAGACTGTTTAGAAGTAGAGACAGGACTCAGGAGGAGGAAGACTGAGCCCTTACAAACAGTATTTCTTTTTTTTTTTTTTTTTAAGTTTATTTATTTTTGAGAGAGAGAGAGAGAGAGAGAGAGAGAGAGAGAGAGAAAGAGAGAATATGAGTGGGGGAGGAGCAAAGAAAGAGGGGGACACAGAATCTGAAGCCGGCTCCAGGCTCTGAGCTGTCAGCACAGAGCCTGACGCAGGGCTTCAACTCACTAACCCAAAGTCAGACAGACACTTAACCGACTGAGCCACCCAGGCATCCCCAAACAGTATTTTAATTCAAACAATTTTCAAGGGCCTGACACTGTTTTAGGCTCTGTTTCAAAGAAAAATAAGACAAATTCCCTTGAGAAGCCCAGTCTAATAGCTACAAGCTGACAGCAACTAGTAACTGAACATCTATCTGCCTCACACTGGCCAAACTTTTTAGACATATTATTTCACTTAATCCTAAGTCCTATGAGACAGATATTAGTGACATTTTAGAAATAAGGAAACTAAGGTTCAGGAAGGTTAAGTAATGTCACCTGGGTCACTCAGCTAGTAAGTGATGGAACATGGGTCAATTGAGGTCCACCTTCCTTTAAAATCTGGTCTTTTCCAAGGAAATCCTGTTATATGCTGCAACATGGATGAACTGTGAGGACATTAAGCTAACTGGAATAAGCCAGTCACAAAAAGACAAATAGTGTTTGACTCCACTTCTGTGAAGTATGAAAGGTAGTCAAATTCATAGAAACAAAGTAGAATGATGGTTTCCAGGGGCTGGGGGCAAGGGAGTAGGAGGTATGTTGTTGTTTAATAGGTACAGAGTTTCAGACTGGCAAGATGGAAAAATCCTCTTGATCTGATTCACAGCAATGTGAATATATTTAACACTACTTAACTGTACACTTAAAAATGGTTAAGATGGGAAACTTTATGTGTTTACCACAACTAAAAAAAATTTTTTAAATCTGGTCTTTTTCCCAGTTTACCACATGCCACATTGGACATACTTACTGTGCTATGGAAATGCCTGTGAGGAAATAATTACCTGTAATGTGGGGAAAGGTGGTGTGTGGGGGCAAGGAAGAGATCAAGGAAAGTTACCAAGAAAGGATACATTTGAAAGATGAAATTCCCCTCATAGTTTTAGGAAGGTAGCTCCATCTCAACCCCCGAAATAGCTCCCACACCTGCATACAACTAACTACTCATTACAGTAACTAGCCTAAAACCAGGCTCAAGAATATTCTAACATCCTACTATCTGGTGAGTTTCTCCAATCTCCTCCCATTCCAGGTCCTCTAGCACTGGAAACAAATTAAGTGTCCTAAATTGCCTCATTTATTATGCTGAATGACTTCTGTGGCTCCTGACTGCCCTCAGAATGTAAAGGATTAGCAAAATGAGTGTTTAGGAGATTACCTAAATTTTCTGAGCCTCAGTTTCCTCATCTGTGATAAGAGAGGAGTCCCGACATCTAATTCAAAAGATTGAAAATTAAATGAAGACATTGTATGCATACCTCGCTCAATGTCTGCTCCAAAGTATGCACTCAGTGAGTTGTTCCTTTTCTGCCTGCCCCCACAACCCAGCTAAGTGAGGCGTTTTGGTTTAAAGAACAAGAGAGCAAGTATTTCCAGGATGTTAAGGCAGATAAAGAAGAATGCAAAGGGGAAAAAGTTGCTCAACTATGCTTATCTGATGTTCAGGAAAATACTGCTCACCCAGAACTGTTTCTTCATCTGTAACCTGCTAGAACAGAGACCACCTGGTTTTTTTTATCTTTATTCTGTTCTTTTTATCATCTGAGTATTACTGAAATGGCTCAAATATACTATATGCAGTACACCATGAAAATCTAACTCCTTTTCTCTCCCCCATCTACCCAACTGCCACCCAATCCCACCAACCACTTTATTAGCTTGTGTATCCTTCAAAACGTTTCTATATGCAAAAGCTGTCTTTAAATTAAGTAATGTTTTACAATTGCCTTTGCAACCTAAGTTTTGGGAATGAGGGGGTGGGGTGGTCAGCGCCATAAGTCTAGGTCTTTTCTCATCCTGCCTCACCTCAAAGCAGTGTCCTCCATTCATTCAAAAAATACTAATCGTATATTGGGCGCCAATTATAAGCTAGATACCAAGTACAGCATTAACTGATTATCCTTCAACCTTTACTAAGCAATAAAAATGCACTTAACGCTTTACACAATTATCTCCATTGATCCTCACGACACCTTAAGAAGCAGATTACGAATCGTCACCTTCATTTTACATATGTGGAAACTGAGGCACCGAAAGGTAACTTGCTCAAGCAAGGGTTTGAATCCAGGCCTGACTCCAAAGTCCTCGCTCTTAACCATGACGCTCCACAATGGCAAAACAGAGTCCCTGCACCCTTTGGAGCTCAGCCTAATGTTGGATACAGGCAAGAAAAGGGGCAGACAATAAAGAAATATGTAATTACAGACCAAGAAAGTAATGTGAGCGAAACGAATTCAGGGCTGTGACTGAATAACAATGGGGACCTACTTTAGAAGTGGGGGGGGGGGGGGGGAGTGTCAAGGAAAGGCCTGAGAGAATGACATTTATGATAGGCTTGGGAACCGTTTGAGGGCTGCATTAATGACCCACCACCCAATTCACGGTGGAAAACTCGAGGCCCTTAGAAGCTAAAGCAAACTCGCCCAGGGTCCCCCAGACGTGTAGACGTGGCGCAGGGTTGGGAGGATCCAGGAGCTGGGCCCAGGGCTCGTACACGCCACCGATGCCCGATGAAGCCCAGTCCGGCTCGGCCCCTAACCAGGGCCTCTAGCCCGCTGCTGCCCACCGCCCCGCGGCGGCTGACAGCATCCGCACAGCCTGCAGGGAGGCCCCGCGGCCGGCCAAGAGGGGTCGGGCCCGTACTGCGGCGGCCTGGAAAGGCCTCTTCTCCGGTCCCCCGCCAGCTCCCGCCCGGTCCGCCCCGCCCCGCCCCTCCGGGCCGGCTTCGTACCTGCACGGCCCGGACCAGGCCCCGGCCGGTCAGCTGGCCCTGCCGCAGCTGCAGCAGAATGTTACCGGGCCGCGGCCGGCCGCCCCATCCGCCCCAAGCCGCCACCGTTGCCGCTGCCCGTCGCCCTCGGCCGGCCCCAGACCCAGCAGCCGCCGGCGCCGCCGCCATGTCTCCTCGTCCGACAAACAGGAAGCAAGCGGCCCCGGGGCCGCGGAGATTTCTACGGGGCGGCGGAGGGGTCGTCGCAGCGCCCCCAGCGGGACGACGACGGAGGCGCAAGCCGCGTGGCAGCGGCCGTGCGCGCCGCGGTCCCTACTGGGAAATGTAGTCTTGCTCTCAGGCGGGGGCAGGTGCGAAAGAGAGATGTGGCGTTTCCTGCGCCACTTGTTTTTGGGGCCCCTCGGTCTTGCATTTCGGCGAGAACCTCCGAGGTCGAAGACGCAGTACCTGCGTGCGCACTTTCCCATTTGTTGCCTGTTTGGGGAGGTTACAGCCAACTGGCTAGGAAAAATCCTGGGTTCCAGTCCAGGAATCAAACCGCCCAGACTGATTCCTGCCTGAATTCCTTCTCTCTACTCCTGACTCGGTGCGGACGGACCTCGGCTCTCTGCCCCTTAATTTCCTTGTTAGTTCTTTCAGTCAGTGGTTCCTGGGAGTCTATTCAGCCAATAAATAGTTCCTAGGGGCCTGCTCTGTGCCCGCTCCGAACTGGGCACTGGGCACTGGGGCACTGGGAATACTGTGGTGAGCAGAACAGACCTACTAGGATCCTGTTTTGGAATGCAGGTTACAGAAAAAGAGAGCAAATCCATACACAAATAAATGCACAACAATCAGCTGTGTAAGTGGTTAGGTTGTTGTGAAGTTAAATGAAATAATGGAAGAGAAAGGGATGAGTAAATTATGACATTATATCCTTTGTCAGAGGAACCTTGTCCTAATTTCTCCCCACCAGATAGTATTTTCTCTCTGCTCTGAGCCCATGTTAATCATTCTTTCGGCAAGCTTCTGTGTCGGGATTGCATGGTCGCCTCCCCTTTTCCTTTCCTGGAAGGGGTCTTGTAGCATAAATGAAATAGGGGTCCTGGGTGTGATGCAGTAAGGAATGGTGGAGATTGTGACTCATAATTCATCACCCAAACCAGAACACTTTTAAGAATAAAAAAAACCGCTATTAATAATTATGCTGGGACAGCAGGCATGGTGACCAATATCCCAGTTTGCTTGGGATAGTCCCCATAGACACCTGTTACAAGACTCCTCCCAGGAAAGAAAAAGGAGAGGCGATGATTGCTTGGGATAGTCCCCATAGACACCTGTTACAAGACTCCTCCCAGGAAAGAAAAAGGAGAGGCGATGATGTCCACTTTAAAATGAGTAGTTTCTACTGGCTTCCAGCAGATTGTTGCTGGATCTTCTAGTCTTTCCAGAAAAGCCAAAAATCTGGGGTTTTATGTGAAGTTCCCAAACTTTGAAAACTCCATGGACCAACTAAAATCCTGTCCTTTTCTGAACACTGGAACAGGGAGACCAGGAACAGGCCATAGGTACATGGAAGTTGAGCATGTGGTGAGGGAGATATTTCAAATCATTGGGGAAAGAAAAAAAAAAGTTTAGGTCTTTAGCTTCACACCAAAAGCTAAAATGAATCTCAGACCTATTAAAAGCTATATGTAACAAAATCAAAGTATACTTCTAAAACTGGATAATGATGATGATTATTCAACTCTAAGTTTACTAAAAATCACTGAATAATAGAAGTGAATATAAAAATACTTTTATGATTTGGGGGTAGAAAAGCTCTTCTTAATCATAAAACCCAGAAGTCATAAATAGGAAAAGATGGACAAGTTTGACCTCAACAATATAAAAACTTCTGCACAAGACACTACAAACAACTATAAAAGGCAAGACATATTCTGGGAAACAGTCAATACCCAGAATTTATGAACATACTGTGCCCTCTGCCTTAAGTTCTCATTCCCTGGAATCTCTCTGAATGGCTTGCTTCCTCATGTTCTCCAGGTTTCTGTTCAAGAGGAGACCTTCCCTGACCATCCATATAAAATAGCATTTCTTACACTCTCCATCTTATTACCTGCTTTGTTTGTTTGCTTGCTTTTATAGCACTACCTCCACCTGACATATAATTGTTTACTTTCTGCACCCCTCCTAGAGTATAATTTTGGTCTATTTTGCTCATTGTTATATTCATCTCTAGCACCTAGAAGAGTACTTAGCACATAGCAGGTGATCAAATATTTGTTTATCGGATCAATGAATTATCCAGTAGATGCATGAACTCCTACAAAAATATAAGGAAAAGCCAAACAACCCAATAGAAAAATAGAAATGAACAGGGTGGGGCACCTGGGTGGCTCAGTTGGTTAAGCCTCCAATTCTTGATTTCAGCTCAGCTCATGATCTCATGGTTTGTGAGTTCGACCTCCCACATCAGGCTCTGCCCTGACAGTGCAGAGCCTGCTTGGATTTTCTGTCTCCCTCTCACTGCCCCTCCCTCGCGTGGATGTGTTCTCTTATTCTCTCTCTCTCTCTCTCTCTCTCTCTCTCTCTCTCTCAAAAATAAATAAACATTAAAAAAAAGAGAAATGAACAGGCAATTCACAGGAGAAAAATCAATGGCCAGTAAAAGTGTAAAAAGATGCCCAACCTCAATTTCACTAGTAGTAGGATGCTGACAGTGAGTACATAAATTGATATACCTTTCTGGAAAGCAATTTTTAGCAATATGAATTAAGTCATAAGAAATCCAAACTTTTTGGCTCAATAATTACTTCCGTGGGAATCTCTCCTAATGATTTTAGTTGCTATGATGTTGATTTACATACAAAAATGTTTATTATTGTATTATTTGTGATTGCAAAAACAAAAACAATGTCACCATAAAATAGAAGCATGTTTAAATAGATTCTAGTATTTCAATATAATGGAATATTCGAGTCATTGGATACCATTGTTTACAAAATAAAAATAAAATACTAAGATTTCAAATAAAGTTAACCATGTTTATCTTTTGATCTGTTTCTAGGAATTTATGTTTTAATAACAACTAAACAAGTGTACAAAGATGCATCATTATAATATTTACTGCGGCAGATATATGTCAAAACATTGGAAACAATCTAAATATCCCTTAATAGGGGACTAGATAAACTGTGCTTCATCTATACAGTAGAATACTCCGCAGTCATTAAAAGGAATGGACTACACACACACACACACACACACACACACACACACTGACATGCAAAGATGTTCAAGACACAGTTTTAAGTGAAAAAAGCTCATGGGAAAAGAAAAAGAAAAAAAGTTCATGGAAGACCAGTATGTATCATGTGATCCCATTTGTATCAAAAATTATCTATTTACATATTTTATGAATATATTACAAAATCCGGAAGATTATACATAAAATGGTTAAAAGCAGCCACCACTACAGAACGGAATGAGGAGGTGGGGAAAGAATGTTCATTTTCCTAACTTTTACACTGTTACTTGCATTTTATTATGGGCATATATAACTTTAAAATTTTAACATTAAAAAGTTGTAAAATTATGTATCTATAACTGGATAGGAAAATGCTCACCACACATTGTTGAAAGAAAAATAAAGCAAGTTATATAGGAATAGGCATATCATAAGCCCATTAACATATAATTAGACATTCCTATTCTATGTGGTTGTATGCACAGAATTACCCAAAAGAAACATCATCAAAAATGCCAGTGGTGGTTATCACAATGTAGACAGATTTCAGGTGATTTTTCATAATTTTTTACGTAAGCCATATATCATTTTTTAAAGTTTTTGAAATTCCAGCCGGTTAATACTCAGTGTAATACTAGTTTTAGGTGTACAATACAGTGAATCAACAGTTCCACACATCACCCTGTGCTCATCACAACAAGTGCACTCCTTAATCCCCATCACTTGTTTCACCCATCCCCCACTCCTCCCCTTTGGTAACCAACAATTTAATATAACTAAGAGTTTGTTTTTGGGGGCGCCTGGGTGGCTCAGTCAGTTAAGTATCCAACTCTTGATTTCGGCTCAGGTCATGATCTCACGGTTCGTGAGTTTGAGCCCCACCCACATCGAGCTTTCTGCTGTCAGCAAGGAGCCCGCTTTGGATCCTCTGTCCAAACCAGAGAGAGAGAGGGTCTCTCTCTGCCCCTCCCTGCTCATTTTTTCTCTCTCTCTCTTTCAAAATAAATAAAGAAAACTTGAAAAATGTCTCTTATTTCTTCCCTTTGCTTGTTTTGTTTCTTAAATTCCACATATGAGTAAAATCATATGGTATTTGTCTTTGTCTTACTCTAATTTCACTTCACATGATACTCTCTAGCTCCATCCACGTCATTGCAAATGGCAAGATTCTGTTCCTTTTGATGGCTGAGTAATATTCCACTGTGTGTAGATACCACATCTTCTTTACCAGCCATGTATGATTTTTACACTCAGGAAAAACAAAAGATATTTTCATGTTAGAAATTTTTTAAAAAAAAGAAAAGGCGTTTCCAGGGATGCAAGCTGGCATTGATGAGCTCCCCAGGCAGCAGCCAGTCTTCCTTGAGCAATCACAGCCCCAGGATTCCACCCAGTGTTCTTCCTGAGGTAAATGGTGGAGTATATTCTCATCCTGTCAGGATGAGCGAGGATACATGATCCTGACAAATTTCACAGTTCAAATGACCCTTCCCTTGGCACTCATCATGCTGGGGACAAGTCTTTCCATGTAAGCTTTGATTCAAAAGTCATTTTCCATTCCTAAATTTGTACCTTGCTAAGCCCAGCCTCGCTCAGGCACTCCCCAAAGCTGGCTATTCATTGAGTCCAAGATGATCACATCAAATTCAGCCTTTAAGGTCACCATGTGTCTAGGAAATAAGGAGATACGTTTTCAGAAATCTCTGGGTAAAGGCATTCTTTCTACTTCATCTCTGCTCTGCAGGCCTTTTCCATTGAAACCAGATGTGTGTCTCTCACCACCAGAGAGCGTAGTACCCCTTTCCTAAGAAGCCAGTTGATGTCAATTGGGGTTAGCTGCTCTGCAGGCCTTTTCCATTGAAACCAGATGTGTGTCTCTCACCACCAGAGAGCGTAGTACCCCTTTCCTAAGAAGCCAGTTGACATCAATTGGGGTTAGAAAAAATGAAGCTCCTAAACTGACTAATCCCCCCCCCCCACAATAATCCCAAATGGTTTAACCAAACATGCTGATGTTACTCAGAGAATATTACTTCTTGTAAGTGAGTTACCAAACTCATCTCAGTTGGCCAGATAGATTTTCTGGGGGAAACTTTTTAAAATCATATTTTTAATCATAGAGAAGTAATTTTAATCAAAGCAACTGGCACAGCTAGAGTCAGACCATAGAAACAGCTGTCCCGTGTAGTCATGCACTGTCCTGTGGTGGTATTTCAAATATATGTTTTTTTGTATTCCATTTCTTTTTTTCCCCTATTACATTTCTTAAAAAAAAAATTTTTTTTTTTCACGGACCGCGAGATCGTGACCTGGCTGAAGTCCGACGCTTAACCGACTGCGCCACCCAGGCGCCCCTGCAACTCTTCTTTAAACCTAAAAGTATTCCAAATAAAAAGCTAAAAAAAAGCAGAAAACAGTATTAATCATCCACATATTCATCAAGCTCCACTCAGAAGGATTTTGGGTTGTTTATAAGGCTCAAATCCACCCAAAAGTTAGAATTTGTCACCTGTGAGGAGGTTCTGAAGAACTGTTGTAAAGGCTGAGACAATAGATTTTACTTAGGTGTTTCTTTCTTTCTTTTTTAATATGTACATCATTTTTAAATGTTTATTTATTTAAATGTTTATTCATTTTTTGAGAGAAAGAGAGAGAAAGAGACAGTGCGTGAGCAGGGGAGGGGCAGAGAGAGAGGGAGATGGAATCCAAAGCAGGGTCCAGACTCTGAGCTGTCAGCACAGAGCCCGATGCAGGGCTCGAACTCACAAACCATGAAATCATGACCTGAGCTGAAGTTGGAGGCCTAGCTGACGGAGCCACTCAGGCGCCCTAGTGTTTCTCTCTTTTGGACATTCTTTTGGCTATTTTCCAAAGAAATATTTCAAAAAGGGATCGAGTCTTTGCAACTTTATTGGAATAATTGTACAATTCAAGGAAACTAGGCTTTGAATGTGTTTTGAATGATATTTATGTTGGGGAGGGGGTGGTAACCTGATTGCTTTATCCTTCCATCAGATGCAATCTACCTAGGAAGGAAAGAAACAACCAGGACTAATAACAGAATAATACTACAAAGGTTCGTGAGCAAGGGTTAAGCTGTAAGAGTCTGACAAGAAATGCTTCCAGAGTTCTGAAAAGGGCAGGAACTTAGTCTTAAAGAAAATGTGGGATTTGCAGAATCCTATCTTTAGCATGACAGGGGGCCTCTGAGGATCCCAGTCTGCCTGGAACATGGAGGGCTTGTGGAGGAGCTGTGAGGGATTAGGGTTGAATATTTAGGAGGAGAGCTGGATTGGGTAGAGCCAGTTCAAAGCTGTTGAAATTTACATATTCTTCGACAGGAAACTTATGTGATAAAAATAATGTAATAATAATAATTTTTAGTGCTTATTTTGTGCCAGGCCCTGTGTTAAAAATTTTTTCTTTTTTTAAAAAATTATTTATTTTTGAGAGAGAGTCCACAAGCAGGGAAGGGCAGAGAGAGAGGGGGACAGAGAATCTGAAGTGGGCTCTGTGCTGACAGCAGTGAGCAAGATGGGGGCCTCACACTCACAAACCGTGAGATCATGACCTGAGCTGAAGTCAGGTGCTTAACCAACTGAGCCACCTAAGTGCCAAGTGCTTTATATTCTTATCTCGTACACAACTTAGGACAACCCATTGAGGTCTTTTCTCCATTTGCACACAAGCAAATTGAAGCTACAGAAAGTTAAGTATGGTAGTTCCTTTTATCCTGGTTTCATTCTTCACTGGTTCAGTTATTGGTGGTCAACTGTGATCATGAAGTAAATGATCAATCTCCTGAGTATCATCGGAAGGTTGATAGTGGCCTGATGCTATGTGACTGTGCTTCATTTCATCTCATCACATAGGCATTTTATCATCTCACATTCTCACAGGAAGGGTGAGTATAGCATAATACAATATTTTTTATTACAGTATGTTGTTGCAATTGTTCTATTTTATTACTACTTATTGTTGTTGATCTCTTACCATGCCTAATTTATAAACTAAACTTTATCATAGGTGTGTATGTATAGGAAAAACAACATAATATGTATAGGTATCTATCCTGGCTTTAGGCATCCACTGGGGGGTCTTGGAAAATATCCCCCATAGCTAAGGTGTCCTACTGTAATTTGTTCAAGGTTATGATGCTTGTGTGAATTGGAGCCAGGATTGTAGTTGCTTATTTATCTGTTTTTCTCCATGAAACTCTGGGCCCTACAAGGTACAAATCATGTTTATCTTATTTACAGATGGATCCCTAGTTCCTAGGACAGTGCCTGCATGTAGTAAGTTTGCAATAAAGATTTGGTAAATAAATAAAATTTAGTGACCACATGTATTTATTTATAATTGCATATATTTCATTTGCTATGAAAATTTGTTCATTTATGAATCCCGTATTTTATGCCTTTTTGTTGACAAACTTTTGACACAGTATCTGGAGCACACACACTAGGTCTTTCTTAATGTTATTTTTTTTCTTTCTTCCCTTTGCATTTCTAGCATAATTTCTGATCCATAGTAAGTGTTCAGTAAACAGACTTGAGACAGCTAGTTTGGAGGCCAATTCAAGAATCCTGTGACAAAATGTGTGTGTGTGTGTGTGTGTGTGTGTGTGTATGGGTTGGTGTGTGTGGGTGTGGTACATATATACATCTTTTGGGGAGAAAGGGTTCAAGCTTCTACCATGGAAAGGTCCTAAGCCCCCAAAAGGCTAGAGCCACTGTTGCAGTTTAAGGAGTGACTGGCTATGGAAATGAGGGAAAAATCTATACCTGTGGGGATTGAAAGAGAGGTCTAGAGTGACTGTATTTAATGAGCTCAGATCAGATTACATAGCTGGACAAGTTCAAGTCTCACAGGGACTATTTAAAATTAGGATGGTCCCAGAAGATATCAAAAGGACACAAGAACTGGCTTGAAAGGACTACCATTGGGCAAATTTGAGACAAGTTGAACATTAAAAAGAATAATGAAAGAGAAATGAAAACATATATCCCCAGAACTTGTATAAGAATGCTCAAACTTGTATAAACCCGTATAAGATTAGCTTTATTTATAATAGCTCCAAACTAGAAATAACCCAAACATCTATCAACAGGAGAATGGATAAACAAATTGTGTGTATTCATACAATGGAATACTTTGCAGCAGCAATAAGGATTGGGCCACTGATGCATAGAACAATATGTATGAATCTCAAAAACATTATGCTGAGTGAAAGAAGCTAAACACAAAGACTACATACTGTATGTTTTTATGGGCATAAAGTTCTAGAACAGCCACAACTAACCTATGATGATGAAAATCAGAACAGTGGTTGCCTGGAGGGCAGGAGTTGACCAATAAGGAGCATGAGGAAACTTAATGGAGTGATAGAAATGTTCTGTATCCATTGGGGCATTGGGGCATATGTTTTACATAAAATAAAAAACACATTACATAAAAAAAGAATCTGTGAGTCCTTAGTGATAACCCAGATAAAAAATGGAAGAGCTCCTTTTTTCAGAATACACTCTAATAAAAAGGGAAGAAATGATAAAATTAGAAAATCACTATTTTGCAACCACCAGCATTGTAATCCATGCAAGGATTACCAAAGGATGCTAAAAACTGAGTGAAAGGTAGTTGGGGAACAACATATTCTCAGTCTTGAAGTCCACAGATTACTTATTAAGTACAATGGGGAAAATGTACCTTTCCAATAAGACATCTGGTAGACACCACATTAGCCAAGAGATCAAACTTGGCATCATTGATAATGGGATAAATTTATGCTATTTTCTCCTGAGGTGAAGAAATAGGAAAGACCTGTCATCATCCATGAAGTATTCTTGCTAAAAAGTTGAGTCCTAATCCATTCATGAGAAAATAGTCAAGAAGATCCAGGTGATAGAACATTGAGCAAAGTTGGACTCCTAAAAATTGTCAGTGCCAGAATGGGAAAAGATATTTGCAAATGACATATAGGATAAAGGGCTAGTATCCAAAATCTATAAAGAACTCACCAAACTCTACACCCAAAAAACAAATAATCCAGTGAAGAAATGGGCAGAAGACATGAATAGACACTTTTCCAAAGAAGACATCCAGATGGCCTACAGACACATGAAACAATGCTCAGTGTCATCATCAGGGAAATACAAATCAAAGCCACACTGAGTACCACCTCACACTGGTCAGAGTGGCTAAAATGAACAAATCAGGAAACTATAGATTCTGGCAAGGATGTGGAGAAACAGGAACCCTCTTGCGCTGTTGGTGGGAATGCAAACTGGTACAGCTGCTCTGGAGAACAGTGTGGAGGTTCCTCAAAAAATTAAAAATAGATCTACCATATGACCCAAGGGATATACACTGCTAGGAATTTACCCAAGGGATACAGGAGTGCTGATGCATAGGGGCACATGGACCCCAGTGTTTATAGCAGCACTTTCAACAACAGCCAAATTATGGAAAGAGCCTAAATGTCCATCAACTGATGAATCGGTAAAGATGTGGTTTATATATACAATGGAATACTACTTGGCAATGAGAAAGAATAAAATCTGGCCATTTGCGGCAACATGGATGGAACTGGAGGGTATTATGCTGAGTGAAATAAGTCAGTCAGAGAAGGACAGATATCATATGTTTTCACTCATATGTGGAACTTGAGAAACTTACCAGAAGACCATGGGGGAAGGGAAGAGGGAAAAAGAGTCACAAACAGAGAGGGAGGGAGGCAAACCATAAGAGATTCTTAAATACAGAGAACAAATTGAGGGTTGATGGGGGGTGGGGGAGATGGGTGATGGGCATTGAGGAGGGCGCTTGTTGGGATGAGCACTGGGTGTTGTATAGAAACCAATTTGACAATAAATTATATTAAAAATAATAAAATAAAATTGTCAATGCCATGAAAGACAGAAAAGATGAGGGACTCTTCTAGATTAAAAGACACTAAAGAGTCATGACATTCAAAACGCATGATCCTTGGTGCACCTGGCTGTTTCAGTTGGTTGAACATGCAACTCTTGATCTCAGGATTGTGGGTTTGAGCCCCACAGTGGGTGTAGAGATTACTTAAAAATAAACTCTTAAAATTAAAAAAAGCAAAAATGAAAACAAAATGCATGATCCTTGATTGAATCCTGGATGGCGGGGGGAAGACTATAAAGGACATTCTGGGGGCAATATGGAATATAGGGTTTGAATATGGAATATAGGGTATGGAATATAGGGTAACATTATATCCATTAAATTTCTTGGGTGTGTGGTACCATAGTTATTAGGAGCATGTCCTTGTTCTTGGGATATGTATGCTAATATATATATATATATTATATATATATATATTAGCATATATATATATCTCTCTTGAGAGATGTATGCTAATACATATATATATATATATATATATATATATATATATATATATATATTAGCATATATATATGCGGATCAGTAGGGAGGAAAAGAGAGAAAGAATAGATACAATAAAACACAATGTTAACAATTGGTGAGTCTAAGCAAAGGGTATGTGAATGTTCATAGTATTACTCTTTTAATTTTCTGTAGATTTGAGAGTTTTCCCCTAAAAAGCTGCAGAAAAATAAGGCAGTGCAAATAAAATACTTGGCCAATGTTAAGTGCTCAAAAAAAGGGTGGGTCTTACACAGTAGTATAAGCAGCATGAGAGTAGAGAGACTTTTGTTTCTTTTATTTAGCACTATATCCCTAGTACCTACAGCAGTGCCTGGCACTTAAGATGGTACTCAACAAACATAAAAACAATTTTTTTTTAATGTTTATTTTTGAGAGAGAGAGAGAGAGGGAAACACAGAATCTGAAGCAAGCTCTAGGCTGAGCTGTCACCACAAAGCCCAATGTGGGGCTCAAATTCACGGACCACGAAATCATAATCTGAGCTGAAGTCAGATGCTTAACTAACCAAGCCACCCAGGTGCCCCTTTATGAACATTTTTGAAACAAATCACTGAGAGATGGTACTTTAGAAATGTAATAGGGGAGGGGCGCCTGGGTGGCTCAGTCGGTTAAGCGTCCGACTTCAGCCCGGGTCACGATCTCACCGTCTGTGAGTTCGAGCCCCGCGTCAGGCTCTGGGCTGATGGCTTGGAGCCTGGAGCCTGTTTCCGATTCTGTGTCTCCCTCTCTCTGCCCCTCCCCCGTTCATGCTCTGTCTCTCTCTGTCCCAAAAATAAATAAAAAACGTTGAAAAAAAAATTTTAAAAAAAAAAGAAGAGTTGCAAAGAGAGTATAGACAGTTCTCTTACACACTTCACCTGGCTTCCCCTAATATTAACATCTTATATAACCATCATTTTTGTTTTGTTCTTTAAGTTGCAGTACATGAAAAGAAATTTCAGATTGACTGTTGCGCCGCAGTCCTAGAAAGCAATCAATCCAACTAGAACAGACCTTATGAAGAAAAAAAAAAAAAAAAAAAGAATAGATTCCAGGGGCACCTGGGTGGCTCAGTCGGACTTCAGCTCAGGTCATGATGTCACAGTTCGTGGGTTCAGGCCTCGCGTTGGGCTTTGTGCTGACAGCTCAGAGCCTGGAGCCTGCTTCAGATGCTGTGTCTCCCTCTCTCTCTGCCCCTCCCCTGCTCGCACTCTGTCTCTCTCTCTCTCAAAAATAAATAAATATCAAAAAAAAAACCTTAAAATAAAAAAAAGAATAGATTCCAACCAGGAATTAACATCAAAAGTAGTAAAAGGGAACATCATTTCAGATTCTTTACCATTAAGAAGGTGCAGAAGAAGATATAAATAATTTTATGTCTATACATTTGAAAATTTAGATGGAATTGATAAATTTCTAGAAAAAAAAGACACACCTAAAGAAATAATCGAAAATTGGAACAATCGTATATAACTATTAAAGAAATTGAATCCATAATGTTGAAACCATCTCACAAAAGAAAATTCCAGTTGCAAATGGCTGTGAAATCCACCAAACTTTTAAAAAAAATTTAAAGATTTCTTTTTTTTTAATTTTCAAAATGTTTTCACTACTTATTTATTTTGAGAGAGAGAGAGTGCACACACACACACACCAGTGGGGGAATGACAGAGAGAAAGGGAGAGAGAGAATCTCAAGCAGGGTCCATGCCATCAGCACAGGCCCAATGCAGTGCTCGATCCCATGAATCATGAGATCATGATCTGAGCCGAAATCAAAAGTCAGACACTTAACGGACTGAGCCACTCAGGTGCCCCCAAATCTACCAAATTTTTAAGGAAGACATGATACCAACAATACACAATTTCTTCCAAAGACTGGAAAAAGAGGTAACATTCTCCGACTGACATTGAGAGACAAACAACACACAAATACCAACATAGGAGGTGAGATGCAACAAAAATCTCTAATTTTATTTCATTTAATTCAAACTGCTTTCATTAATAAAATCTCGTCAATTTGTTGCAGTGATGTTGGGAACATCTAGTACCCTAATTCCTATATTTGAGTTTATATCTGAGTTACCTAGAAGGCTCTTTTTTTTTTTTTTTTTTGTTGACCTGGAATCTTTTAAAAACACACATTACGCCTCCCACCCTCAGAGTTTCTGATTCAGAAGGTCTGGGGCGGGGCCCAAGAGTTTGCATTTGTAGCAAGTTCTCTGGCAAATGCTGCAGCTGCTACTGCTCCAGGGACCGCATTTGAGAACCATGGGGCCAGTGGCATATGTATTGAAACCTTGCTCGCCACAGCAGTAATGTCATTTGGAAAGCTTGGAAAGCCTTCAAATACTGGAACAACTTTCCCACGAGCACTCTACTGAATTTTCTAAGAACGTTTTAAAAAACTCAGTTAAATAGGCCCACATTGTTACTCAAAAAACAACTTTGGAAAGATTTTCCAGAGATCACTTTTCAGCTAGAAAAATAGGGATTTCATTATTGTATTCTTTTAATGTGCTTTCGACTTTCCTTTAAGACAACCAGCTAACTTTTACATGATAAACTTAATGGTGTGGTCAGCTCTAACTCCTGAACAAGTTGCTTTTGTTTTTCAAGGAATTGTCTATTTTTTTTTTCAGCTTCTTTTAGTAAAATTAACAACCTCCACTGTTTTTTTTTAATATGTACGTGAATTTCAGCAGAATCTCTTTGCTGTCCAAAGATTTACAACATATAAGAGTGTGCCACGTAACACTGATTTTAGATGCTTCTAAACAATATTTTATTTATTTATTATTTATTTATTTAATTAATTTTTTTTTTTTAATGTTTATTTATTTTTGAGAGAGAGACAGACAGAGCATGAGTGGGGAAGGGGCAGAGAGAGGGAGACACAGAATCCAAAGCAGGCACCAGGCTCTGAGCTGTCAGCACAGAGCCCCACGCAGGGCTTGAACCCACCACCCATGAGATCAAGACCTGAGCCAAAGTCAGAAGTTTAACCAACTGGGGGCGCCTGGGTGGCTCAGTCGGTTGAGCGGCCGACTTTGGCTCAGGTCATGACCTCGCGGTCCGTGAGTTCGAGCCCCGCGTCGGGCTCTGTGCTGACAGCTCAGAGCCTGGAGCCTGTTTCAGATTCTGTGTCTCCCTCTCTCTGACCCTCCCCCGTTCATGCTCTGTCTCTCTCTGTCTCAAAAATAAATAAACGTTAAAAAAAATTAAAAAATTAAAAAAAAGAAGTTTGACTGAGCCACCCAGGCGCCTCAACTTGTAAACAAATTTTAAATAATTTCGTTACAGTTTCATTTTTGCAAGTTGATTTATAGTGACCAAAATTGCACTTTTCAATTCTGCAAATATTTTTCATCGAGTTTGTGTGAGGAGGTTAACTAAACATAACAAGACCCTCCTTAACATAGCCTTACCCAAAGTCATCTCAGGCACAACTAAGTGTTGTGCAAGTTTCAACTTGTCTTTCTCAAGTTATTTTGGCTCACAAAATCCATACCACATCATAACAACATAATCAGCATTATTTCTAAAATTCTGCAACAGCACAGATTCAAGGAGGGATTATTTCTTTTTTTCTTCTTTTTTTAAATTTTATTTATTTATTTATTTATTTTTAATATATGAAATTTATTGTCAAATTGGTTTCCATACAACACCCAGTGCTCGTCCCAAAAGGTGCCCTCCTCAATACCCATCACCCACCCTCCCCTCCCTCCCACCCCCCATCAACCCTCAGTTTGTTCTCAGTTTTTAACAGTCTCTTATGCTTTGCCTCTCTCCCACTCTAACCTCTTTTTTTTTTTCCTTCCCCTCCCCCATGGGTTTCTGTTAAGTTTCTCAGGATCCACATAAGAGTGAAACCATATGGTATCTGTCTTTCTCTGTATGACTTATTTCACCTAGCATCACACTCTCCAGTTCCATCCACGTTGCTACAAAGGGCCATATTTCGTTCTTTCTCATTGCCCTGTAGTATTCCATTGTGTATATAAACCACAATTTCTTTATCCATTCATCACTTGATGGACATTTAGGCTCTTTCCATAATTTGGCTATTGTTGAGAGTGCTGCTATAAACATTGGGGTACAAGTGCCCCTATGCATCAGTACTCCTGTATCCCTTGAGTAAATTCCTAGCAGTGCTATTGCTGGGTCATAGGGTAGGTCTATTTTTAATTTTCTGAGGAACCTCCACACTGCTTTCCAGAGAGGCTGCACCAATTTGCATTCCCACCAACAGTGCAAGAGGGTTCCCGTTTCTCCACATCAAAGGAGAAATTATTTCTAAGACATATTTTTATCGATTGATTTACCATAAAAACTGTACACACCAAAATGCATGCCAGAAGGATAATGTTTGCTTTTTGTTTTTTTTTCCAGGAGCCCTTTGAGCAATTTTCTCTTTTGGCATGAATTCTATAACCCAATACAGTGATAATGAGGCTTGCTCATTGACAGTTACATCATGGCTCACAAAATGTGCCCATCACATTGTATGTATTTTTTCTTTTTTTGAAGATATTGAAGGCACTGATTCAGTATGTCATGTTTCCCAGTATCTTTTTAAAAAAATATTTTTAATGTTTATTTTTTGAGAGAGAGATAGAGCAAGAGTGGGAGAGGGGGAGGAACAGAGAGAGAGGGAGACCCAGAATCTGAAGTACCCAAGTGAGTCCTTTTCTTTTTTTTCTTTTTTTAAGTAGGCTTCACACCCAGTGTGGAGCCCATCAAGGGGATTAAACTCATGACCTTGAGATCAAGACTAACTGAGCCCCCTAGGCACCACCAACCCTCTCCCCACCCAAGTATCTTTTTTAATTTTGATGGCATTAAGCTTTCATTTTCAAGAATATTATTACAAGGGGCGCCTGGGTGGCTCAGTTGGTTGAGCATCCAACTTTGGCTCAGGTCATGATCTCCCGGTTTGTGGGTTTGAGCCCCCTGTTGGGCTCTGTGCTGACAGCTCAGAGCCTGGAGCCTGCTTTGGATTCTGTGTTTCCCCCTCTCTCTCTGACCTTCCCCTGCTCAGGCTCTGTCTCTCTCTCTCTTCCACAAAAATAAATAAACATTAAAAATCGTTATGGGAATGCAAGCTGGTGTAGCCACTCTGGAAAACAGTATGGAGTTTCCTCAAAAAACTAAAAATAGAACTACCCTACGACCCAGCAATTGCACTCCTAGGCATTTATCCACGGGATACAGTGTGCTGTTTCAAAGGGACACAGGCACCCCCATGTTTATAGCAGCACTATCGTCAGTAGCCAAAGTATGGAAAGAGCCCAAATGTCCATCGATGGATGAATGGATAAAGAAGATGTGGTATATCTATACAATGGAGTATTACTCAGCAATCAAAAAGAATGAAATCTTGCCATTTGCAACTATATGGATGGAACTGGAGGGTATTATGCTAAGTGAAATTAGTCAGAGAAAGACAAAAATCATGTGACTTCACTCATATGAGGACTTTAAGAGACAAAACAGATGAACATAAGGGAAGGGAAACAAAAATAATATAAAAACAGGGAGGAGCCAAGACAAAAGAGACTCATAAATATGGAGAACAAACTGAGGGTTACTGGAGGGATTGTGGGAGGGGGGGATGGGCTAAATGGGTAAGGGGCACTAAAGAATCTACTCCTGAAATCATTGTTGCATTATACGCTAATTTGGATGTAAATTTTTAAAAATAAAAGAATAAAATAAAAAATAAAGTAAAATAAATAAAGTTGCTAAAATAGTAGATATTAAGTGTTCCCATTACAAGAAAAAATATTTGGAACTATAGGAAGTGATAGATATTAACTAAACTTATTATGGTAATAATTGCACAATATATACATATATCAAATCATTATATTGTAAGCCTTAAACTTATACAATGTTATAAGTCAATTACATATCAATAAAACTGAACAAAAATAAAAAAATCTTTAGAAAAAAGAATATGATTACAAATAATACATTCGTATATGTCATTTTGTTGTTAAGCTTTCATTTTCAAGAATATTATTACAGATAATACACTCGTATATGTCATTTTGTTGGTCTGCACACTTGACAAAACTGTATTTTTTAAAAGCGGTCTTACATTGACTCTTTTTAAATGATGCGCAAATGCTGCTGATTAACATCAATACTTTCCCTAATATCCTTATTCACTCATCCCATATTTTTCACCTTCTCATTCTCGTTTTTTGCAGCATTAAAACAACCCATTAAAGCGCAATTTGGACTAATTCAATTAAAATGCTGCATTTGTGACACATTCAACATTTTCCAGATTATGCACTTTCTGAAGAACCACACTGTAAATTCCTAACCAAAATCAGTTGAAACTCACGACAATGTTGCCAAAAATGAAAAAAAAATTCTCCCACACTTCAGTTCACAACTAATTTTCAAATTATGATGTAAAATTTAAGAAGGCTTAATTCTCCCATTATTGGGTGATGGTCATATTGACAATCATATACCAGAAAATTAAATTAGATGCCAGTGTGTTGAATAAAACAATCTGCTTTGAGCCAGTGTGTATATGTTTCACATCTCCTCTCTGTCTCTCTCCCACAACATGAAGCAATTAGCCTTAGTATTGTGCCAATGTCCTTGGTTCTTGTCAAGGACCAATGTGATGTACTCTAATAGTTTCCAATGCTTCCTATTTCATTATTGAAAAAAATAATTTTAATGTTTATTTATTTTTGAGAGAAAGACAAAGAAAGACAGAGTGGGAGCTGGGGAGGGGCAGAGAGGGAGACAGAATCTCAAGCAGGCTCCAGGCTCAGAGCCCGATGCAGGGCTCGAACCCATGAACCATGAGATCATGACCTCAGTTGAAGTCAGACGCTTAACCAACTGAGCCACCCAGGCGCCGCAATTTCATTATTTTAAAAGTTAGTTGTTTGTATGGAAACCAATTTGACAATAAATTTCATATATTGAAAAATAAATAAATAAATAAATAAAAGTTAGTTTGACACAGTAACATTTATTTTCTTGACCTACTAAAGGGTCATAAGCCAAGTCTCAAAAACACTGCTCTAAGGCTCTAGCCTGTTAATGTAGCAAGAAAATTTGTTTAAATATATATAAACAATGGCTTGCCTTTCTGCATGCAGAATGGTTTTTTGGTGTTTTTTAAAAACATTTTTTTTCCAAGTATGTATTTAGACCACATTGTGTTTGCAAACTGCTGCTGCTTTGTAAGGGGATGTGTATATGTTCTTTATTTTTTCCTCTTTTTTGTCTTTTTAAAAATTAAGATATTCATTGCATAAAACTCCCCCTATTAAAGTGTACAATTCAATTGCTTCTTGGCCTTTTGGCTAAGATCAAATATAGTAAAGTGTACAATTCAGTGTTTTTTAGTATATTCACAAAGCTCTGTAACAATCATCACTATCTAATTCTATTACCTTGTTATTTCCCACCAAAAAACCCCCACCTATCCCACTAGGAGTAAATCCTCATTCCCCTCCCCCTGGTCCCTGGCAACTACCAATTTACTTTTCATTTCTATGGATTGGTCTTTGCTGGAGGCTTCATATAAGAGGAATAATACAATATGTGGCCTTTTGTATCTGGCTTCTTCCACTTAACATACATTTTCAAGGTTTATCTATGTTGCCATATTTATCAGCACTTCATTTCTTTTTGCAGCTGAATAATATTTCATTATATGGACACACCACATTTTGTTTCCTCATGGGTCAGTTGATGGCCATTAGGGTTTTTTTCACCTTTGGTGTACAAGTTTTCTTTCTTTCTTTTTTTTTTTTTTTTTTTTAATTTTTTTAAAGTTTATTTATTTTGAGAGAGAGAAAGAGAAAGAGAGACAGCACATGTGTGTGCAGCTTGGGGGAGCAGAGAGAGAGAGGAGGAAGAGAGAGAGAGAGAGAGAGAGAGAGAGAGAGAGAGAGAAAGAGAGAGAATCCCAAGCAGGCTCTGCACTGTCAGCACAGAGCCTGATAGGGGGCTTAAACTCATGAACCGTGAGGTCATGACCCAAGCTGAAGTGTGATGATTAACCAACTAGCCACCCAGGCGCCCTGGTGTACAAGCTTTCATGTGGACATATGTTTTTATTTCTCTTGGGCATAATATCTCAAGAGTGAAATTGGTGGGTCATATGGTTAAGCTATGGGTTTAACTTTTTGAGGAACTGCCAAACTGTTTTCCAAACCAGCTGCCCCATTTTACATTCCCACCAACGCATGAAGGTTCCAAATTCTTCCCCCTTGATAACATTTGTTTGTCCATATTGTTTATTATAGCCATCTGTAGTGGACTGATTGTTTATGTCCTCCCAAAATTTGAATGTTGAAATCTTAACCCCCAAGGTGATGGTATTAAGAGGCAGACCCTCTGGGAGATGACTAGGTCATGGGGCAAAGACCTCATCAATGGGATAAATGCCCTAATAAAAGAGGTGCCAGAGACATCTCTCACCACTTCTGACATGTGAGGTCGCAGTGAAAAGATGGCCATCTAGGCAGCAGGCTCTTCCCAGACATGAAATCTGTCAACACTTTGATCTTGGACTTTCCAGCCTCCAGAACTGTGAGAAATAAATTTCTGTTGTTTATAAGCCATTCTGTTTATGCTATTTTTTTATAGCAGCCCAAGCAGAATAAGGTGCCATCCTAGTGGGTATGAAGTGGTACCTCATTTGGTCTTGATTTGCATTTCTCTAATGACTAGTTATGTTGAGCATCTTTTCATGTGCTTTTGGGCTATCTGCATACCTCTTTGGAGAACCGTCTATGACCTTTGCTTATTTTTTGATTGGGTTGTCTTTTTATTGTAATTTGTAAGAGCTCTTCACATATTCTGGATACTAGACCCTCATCAGATATTTTTATTTGCAAATATTTTCTCCCACTCTATAGGTTATCTTTTTCACATTATCGATAATGTCTTTTGTTTTCTTTATTATTTTAACATTCTTATTTATTTTTCTTTCCCCTTTCTAACAGCTTTAATTCAGCAAAATAAAACCAGAAGAGAAAATGAAATGCCCTTGTAAAACATTTAACAACGCAAAGCAGAAATTTTAGGTAGGAATTACCTAATAATTTAGAAATAATGGAGAGTTCAGAAATTCTAGAAAATAATAATCTAGCTATTAGATAATCAAAGAAGGCCCTTGTATACCTTCATTTTACAGTATAAATTTATCTAAAAGACACACATTTTTTTCTACATGTCAGTACAAAGCTACTATATTTAGTCTCAAAAATGCATGATTTTATTTAAAAAAAAATTTTAAACCTCCACTAAAAACTGCCTTTGGATCTAAATACCAAGTTATCCAACACAGGAGAAATGTAAATTTTCCTTGGTTCAATGGTTCAAGAAAATAGGTGGATTTAGGGAGTTTATATTGGAAAAGAATAAATGGAGCTATGCATTTTTTAAGGGCAGTCCCATAGAAGAAAAAAATATACTTATTTTTGTCGTTCCAAAAAAGCCGTACTGGCACTAAACTAACAGACACACAGGTTTTGCTTCAACTTAAGGACAGTTGGAACAACTGGAGCAGTAGAAAAATGAGAAGGTCTGACTCTCAGCCAGTGTGAGTGCTTGATGGCTTGAAATACAAACAGATGCTAAATAACTCTCTAGAGGAGGGTCTGTTGGCAGTAAAATGACCTGGTAGGCAGAGCCTTCAGAACTGTGAGAAGTACCTTTCTGTTGTTTGTAAGCTATTAGTTGGTGGTAGTTTATTATAGCAGCCTGAATGGACTGAGGCAATATTGTATCCATCTTCCTCAGCTCTGATTAGAGCTCTGAACCCAGCTTGAATTCATGCATCTATCGCTTGCTGAGCCAGTTCCTCCAGTCTGACCAGGTGGGAGCCTTCATGGATCAGCAGGGCGTTTTAGAGCTCCCAGGAAGAGATGCAAACCACTAATTGGAGTGATGGAGCTTTATTTCTCTCAGAATAAATAAACATTAAAAACAAAACAACACTGTGTCTTCTAATCCATGGACATAGAAATATTTTTCCATTTATTTAGGTTTTTAAAATTTTAACAATTCTTCATAGTATTCTATGTATAAATTTTCTCATACTTCTTTTGTTAAATTTATCCCCAAGTAATTTACTCTTTTTTATGCTATTGTAAATGGAACAGTTTTCTTGATTTCATTTCTGGATTGTTAATTGCAATTGTACAGAAATAAACTGATTTTTGTGTATTGATCTTGTGTATCCTGAAACCTTGCTGATCTAATGTTTTTCTCTCATTTAGGAGAATGTGAAGTTAATGATTAACTTTAGACTTTAAATTAATAACATACACTAGTTATAATGGTCTCCAGGTGTATCAGTCAAGCACCTGAGAGAAAACAGAGAGCTCATTCAAATTAGGAAGTTTAGAGGAGGGTTTAATAAAAAAGACTATATACAAAGGTATGGGCAGAGTGTAGGAGAACCACAAGGGATAACTCAGTAATCTGGGGCTAGTAATAAATAGCACGGCCATTACCATCCCTAAGCTGAGGGAACAAAGGAATTAGAAAGGTGATCATTACAAGAAAAGAAAGAGTTGAGAGAGAAGATCTTCAACTGAGAAACTAGCCAGTCTGAAGTAACCCTGCCAGAAAGGAGCCAGGGGAATAAATGTCTTGACCACACTCTACTCTCTCCCTCCAATCTCCTGTCTGGACACCCCACTGGCTGAAACTGGTTGGAAGGCAGAGAGCAAGTGAGCCCATTGATGTAATTCATACAGGACTGCAGGAATAGAGAACAATTCACCCTCTTGGGGTGAAGAGGGTGGACAGTACATCTAGAGGGGCAAATGGAAGATATCCTACACACTAGGTTATGCCAGAGTAACAGCAACTTCATCAGAATCACTCTAAGAAAGTAGAAGGGAGGAAATAATAAAATAAAAGCCCAATGTAGGACAATAGAAAAAAAACATATAACTGACAGCAATAACCAAGTCAAAAGTTCGTTCTTGAAAAAAATAATAATAAGGGTCAGCTGAGAAGATGGTGGAGTAGGAGGTCCCTAAGCTCTCCTTATCCCAGGGATACAACTAGATAACACTCACATCAGCATAAATAACCCAGAAAGTGACCTGATGACTGGCAGAATGAAACCCACAACTAAATGATAAAGAGGAGGCCACAGTGAAGAAGGTGGGAAGGGCAGAGATGCAATCTGGGAGCAAAATGGACTGGGGCCATCCACAGCGGCATGAAGAAGGGTGGAAAACAGGGAGGACAAACCCCCATAACATTTGCCTTTGAAAGCTTGAGTTCCTACAACCTTTGGACTGAAAGCCTGGAATTTTAAAAATCTACCCATGGCTCTGGGAGAGTCAGGAGGCCTTAGGAAACAGAGTCTTTGCTCTTAAAGAGATAGTAGGACAAACAACCCATGCAGACACAGTGCAGAACCAGCAGTTTGAAAAATGCTAGGATCAGATGGCAGGGAGAGTGATTTGTTCATCTCAGAACATGCCCCAGAGAGACAGCGGTCACCAGAAGACCTGTCCATGAACAAAGGACCTGGCAGGAAACATTTCCCCTCCCTGCCCCCCAGCACAAACAATAGCCACCTGCGGGAACCAGGCCAACACAGGCACTGGCTACCTAACTTGCTTACACCAAGCCCCACCTACCCACACTATAGTGGATCTGCCCTTCCCAGTCACACTTGCCTTAGTCTCACACTGTGAGCCCCTCACCCAGAAGACCAGGGCAAACTCTACCAACACCACATCTCCCAACATGCACATTTTGTGGGATCACAGTTCCTGCAGCAGTCAGGGAAGGTCTCATTTCTCAAGCTGACCACCACACAACTTGTTAAAACATGCTCCTGAGTGCCTGGGTGGCTTAATAGGTTAAGCATCTGACTCTTGATCTCAGTTCAAGTCTTGATCTCAGGGACATGAGTTCAGCCCCGTCTTCGGCTCTGCACTAGGCATGGAGTCTACTTAAAAAAATATGCCTTGGGGCACCTGGGTGGCTAAGTCGGTTAAGCGTCCGACTTCAGCTCAGGTCACGATCTCGCGGAGCGTGAGTTCAAGGCCCGCGTCAGGCTCTGGGCTGATGGCTCAGAGCCTGGAGCCTGCTTCCGATTCTGTGTCTCCCTCTCTCTCTGCCCCTCCCCCGTTCATGCTCTGTCTCTCTCTGTCCCAAAAATAAATAAACGTTAAAAAAAAAAAATTAAAAAAAAAATATGCCTCGCTTATGCTGGGGACCAAACGCTGCCCACAATAGGTAAAAAGAGCCTCTGCAGACAACTGGACTGAAGGAAAAAGAAGCCAAGGCTCAATAGCTAAGCACATGCAACATACATAGGAGACACTCCCTGAAGTGCCAGGCCCTGGGAAACAGGGGAAACTGTACTGTTCTTCATAAGGCTATTATTGTTAAGACCAAGATAAATAGCTAACTTTTTTAACATAGAGAAACAGACACAGAAAGACAAAATGAGGAGACAAAGAAATATCTCCCAAATGAAAGAATAGCACCATAACACAGCAAGAGATCAAAGCAAAACAAATATAAGTAATATGCCTGATAGAGAATTTAAATTAATGATCATAACGATACTCACTGGACTTGAGAAAAGAGTGGCAGACATCAGTGAGACCTTTAACACAGAGATAAAAAGGAACTGATTAGAGATGAAGAACACAATAAATGAAATTTATTATACACTTGATGGAATAATAGCAGACTAGAGGAAGCAGAGAAAAAAAATTAACAACCCAGAAGACAGTAATGGAAATTATCCAAGCTGAGCAAAGGAGAGGAAAGAAAATTATGCAAATTGATAACTGTTCTTAAGGAACTCAGTGACTCCATCAAGCATAACATTCACATTATAGGGATCTCAGAAGAAGAGAGAGAAAAGGGGACAGAAAATTCATCTGAAGAATTAATAGCTGAAAATTTCCCTAATCTGGGGAAGGACACAGGTATCCAGATCCAGAAGGCACAGAGAACCCCCTAAAAATTCAACCCAAGGAGGTCTACACCAAGACATAGTAATTAAAATGGCAAAAAGTAGTGATGAAGAAAAAAAAATTATTTAAAAAAACGTTTTTTAATGTTTATTTTTGAGAGAGAGAGAGAGAGAGAGAGAGAGAGAGAGAGAATGAGCAGGGAAGGGGCAGAGAGAGAGGGAGACACAGAATCCAAAGCAGGCTGCAGCCTCTGAGCTGTTAGCACAGAGCCTGATGCAGGGCTCGAACCCATGAACCATGAGATTATGACCTGAGCTGAAGTCAGATGCTTAACTGACTGAGCCACCCAGGCACCTTGAAAAAAATTTTTTAGGCAGCAAGAGAAAAGAAGACAGTTACATACAAAGGAAACCTCATAAAGCTATCAGTGGATTTTTCAGCAGAAACTTTGCAAGTCAAAGGAAGTGGCATGATATAATCAAAGTGTTGAAAGGGAAAAAACCTGCAGCCAAGAATACTCTATCCAGGAAGACTACCATTCAGAATAGAAGAAGAGATAAACAAAACAAACGAAAACTAAAGGAGTTTATGACCACTAAAACAGCCCTACAAAAAAATATTTAAGGGGACTCTTTGAGTGGAAAGGGAAGACCATAATAAGTGAGAATATGAAAAGTAAAAAATACAAAAGCAGTAAAAATAAATATTTCTGTAAAAATCAGTCAAAGGAATCATAAAATAAAAGGGATATAACACTGTATACCTAAGCCATGGCAGGGAGAGGAGTAAGAATGGGCTTAAACTTAAGCAAACCATCAACTTAATATAGACTGCTAATGCAGAAGATGTCATATACAAACCTAATGGTAACCACAAATCAAAAACATATGCACAGAATAAAAAGAAAGGAATCCCAGTATTCCACTAAAGAAAGCCAACAAACCATGAAAGAGAGCAAGAGAAGAAAGGATCAGAGAAAATCTATAGGAATAACCAGAAAATAAGTAAGAAAATAAATACATATCTATCAATAATTACTTTGAATGTAAATGGACTAAACACTCCAATAAAAAAATCATAGGGTGACAGAATGAATAAAAAAACAAAACCCATCTATATACTGATTTGAGACTCAAATCAGACCAAAAGACACTGGCAGACTGAAAATGAGGAGATGGAGGGGTGCTTGGGTGGCTCAGTCGGTTAAGCATCTGACTTTGGCTCAGGTCATGATTTCACAGTTCATGAGTTTGAGCCCCTCCTTGGGCTCTGTGCTGACAGCTCAGACAGAGTGTGGAGTCTGCTTCGGATTCTGTGTTTCCCTCTCTCTCTGCCCCTCCCCTGCTTGCGCCCTGTCTCTGTCTCTCAAAAATAAACAAACATTGAAAATGAGGGGATGGAGAAATATTTATTATGCAAATGGATGCCAAAGAAAGCCAGGGTAGCAATATTTATATTAGAAAAAAATAGGCTTTAAAACAAAGACTGTAACAAGTGACAAAGAGGGACACTGTATTACACTAAAAGGGATAATCCAACAAGAATATATAGCAATTGTAAATATTTATGCACCCAATGTGAAAGCACCCAAATACATAAAGCAGTTAATAACAAACATAAAGGAAATAATCAATAGTAATACAATAATAGTAGGGGACTTCAATACTCACTTGCATCAATGGACAGATCATCCAAACAGAAAATCAGCAAGGAAGCTGGCTTTGAATGACACACTGGACCAGATATATTAAACAGATATATTCAGAACATTTCATCCTAAAACAGCAGAATACACATTCTTTTCAAGTGCACATGGGACATTCTCCAGAATAGATCACATATTAGGCCACAAAACAAGTCTCAACAAATGTAAAAACATCAAAGTCATACCATGCATCTTTTCTGACCACAATGCTATGAAACTGGAAATCAACCATACGAAAAAATCTGGAAAAAGCACGAACACAAGGAGGTTAAATAACAATCAATGGGTCAACCAAGAAATCAAAGAAATAACCAAAAAGTACATGGAAACAAATAAAAATTAAAATACAGTGGTCCAAAATTTTGGGGATATGGCCAAAGTGGTTCTAAGAGGATAGTTTATAAAAATACAGGCCTACTTCAAGATGCAAGAAAAATTTCAAATAGATGACCTAACCTTACATCTAAAGGAGCTAGAAAAAGAATAAAACACAAACCGAGCAAAAGGAAGGAAATAATAAATATTAGAGCAAAAATAAATAATATAGAAACTAAAAAACAATAGAACAGATCTATGAAAACAGGAGCTAGTTCTTTGAAAAGATTAACAAAATTGATAAACCTCTGACAAGACTCATCAAAAGAAGAAAAGAAAATACTCATCAAGAGAGGGAAGAAGGGAGGGATGGAGGGAGGGAGGAAGGGAGGGAGGTAGAGAGAGAGAGAGAGAGAGAGAAAGAGAGAGAGAAACCCAAATAAACAAAATCATAAATGGAGAGGAAACAACCAATACCACAGAAATGCAAACAATTGTAACAGCATATTATGAAAACCTATATTGTCAAAAAATTAGACAACTTAGAAGAAATTGATTAACTCCTAGAAACATACAACCTACTAAAACTAAAGCAGAAAGAAATAGAAATTTGAACATACCAATTACCAGCAATGAAATTTATTCAGTAATCAAAAAACCACCAACAAACAAAAGTCCAGGACCAGAGAGCTTCACAAGCAAATTCTACCAAACATATAAAGAAGAGTTCATACCTATTCTTCTTGCGCTCCTGGTTGCCACAGTTGGTAGAGCATATGAATCTTGATATTGGGATTGTGAGTTCAAGTCCCATGTTGGATGTAGAGATTACTTAAAAATAAAATCTTTAAAAAAATAACCCATTCTTCTTGAACTATTCCAAAAAATAGAAAATGAAGGAAAACCTCCAAATTCATTCTATGAGGCCAGAATTACTCTGGTACAAAAACCAGATAGACACCACAAAAAAGAAAGAACTACAGGCCAATGTCTCTGATGAACATAGATGCAAAAATCGTCAACAAAATACTAGCAAACCAAATCCAATGATACATAAAAAAAAAAAAAAAATCATTCACCATGATCAAGTAGGATTTGTTCTTAGGATGCAAGAGTGCTTCAAATTTGTTTATCAACCAACATGATACATCACATCAATAAAAGAAAGGATGAAAACCTTATGATCATTTCAATAGATGCAGAAAAGGCATTTGACAAAGTCCAACATCAGTTCATGATAAAAAACTCTCAACAAAGTAAGTTTAAGGGAACACACCTCAACATAATAAAGACCTTATATGAAAAACCCAGCTAACATCATACTCAATGGTGAAAAACTGAGAGCTTTTCCCCTCAGGTCAGGAACAAGACAAGGATGTTCACTCCCAATGCTTTTATTCAATATAGTACTGGAAGTCCTAGCCACAGCAATTAGGTGACACAGAGAAATAAAAGACATTCAAATTGGTAAGACAGAAGTAGAACTTTCACTATTTGCAGATGACATGATACTATATATAGAAAACCATAAAGACTCCACCAAAAAACTACTAGAACTGATAATAAATTCAGTAAAGTCATAGGATACAAAATCAATGTACAGAAATCTGTTGTGTTTCTGTACACTAATAATGAAACAGCAGGAAGAGAAATTAAGAAAACAATCCCATTTACAACTGCATCAAAAATAATAAAATACCTAGGAATAAACTTAAGAAGTGAAATGCCTATATTGTGAAAACTATAAAATATCTATCAGAATTCCAGATGTTGGTAGATCCTGAGATAGAGAAAAAAAGAGAAGAAAAAACAATAAAGTGGGGAGAAAGAAATTAAGAAAGCAATCCCCATTTGCAACTGCATCAAAAAGAATAAAATACCTAGGAATAAACTTAACCAAGGAGATGAAAGAGCTCTACTCTGAAAACTATAAAACACTGATGAAAGAAATTGAAGATGACACAAAGATATGGAAAGACATCACATATTCATGGACTGTTAATATTGTTAAAATGTCTATACTACACAAAGCAATCTACACAGTTAATGCAATCCCTATCAAAACACCAAGATCATTTTTCATGGGCATAGAACAATAATCCTAAAATTTGTATGGAACCACAAAAGACTCCAAATAGCTAAGGCAATCTTGAAAAAGAGAAAAATAAGACTGGAGGCATCACAATTCCTGACTTTTATTACAAAGCTGTAGTAATCAAAATAGTATGGCACTGGCACAAAAACAGACACAAAGGTCAATGGAACAGACTAGAAAACCAAGAAACAAACCCACAATTATATGGTTAATTAATCTTCAACAAAGGAAGAAATAATATGCAATGGGAAAAAGACAGTGTCTTCAACAAATGATGTTGGGGAAACTAGACAGTTACATGCAAAAGAAACTGGATTGATTTCTTATACCATCCACAAAAATGGACTCAAAATGGATTAAGGACCTAAATCTGTGACATGAAACCATCAAAATCCTAGAAGAGAGTACAGTCTGTAATTTCTCTGGCATCAACTATAGCAACATCTTTCTAGATATGTCTACAGAGGCAGGGAAACGGGGCAAAAATAAATTTTCAGGACTACATCAAAATAAAAAGCTTCTGCACAGCAAAGGAAACAATCAACAAAACTAAAAGACAACACACTGAATGGGAGAGAGTATTTGCAAATGACATATCTGATAAAGGGTTAATATCCAAAATACATAAAGAACTTATACAACTCAATGCCAAAACCGCCCAAATAATCCAATTAAAAAATGGCAAAAGACATGAACAGACATCTCTCCAAAGAAAATATACAGATGGCCAACAGACACATGAAAAGATGCTCAACATCATTTGATCCTGATTTGTCATCAGGAAAGTGCAAATCAAAACCACAGTGAGATATCACCTCACACCTGTCAGAATGGCTAAAATCAAAAGTACAAGAAACAACATATGTTGGCAAAGAGGTGGAGAAAAAGGAACCCTCATGCTCTGTTGGTGGAAATGCAAACTGGTGCAGCCGCTATAGAAAATTGCATGGAGCTTCCTCAGAAACTTAAAAACAAAACTACCCTGCAATCCAATAATTGCACTACTGGGTATTTACCCCCAAAATACAAAAATACTAATTCCCCCCAATGTTTATTGCACCATTATTTACCACAGCCAAATTATGGAAGCAGTCCAAGTTTCCATTGATAGATGAATGTATAAGGAAGGTGTGGTATGTATACAACAGAGTATTATTTGGCTACAAAAAAGTTAGATCTTGCCACGTGCAACAAGATGGACAGAATTAGAGAGTGTAATGCCAAGTGAAGTAAGGCAGAGAAAGACAAATACCATATGATTTCACGCATAAATGAAATTTAAAAACAAATGAACAAAAGAAAAAAAGACACACATACACAAAGACAAACCAGGAGATAGACTCTTAAATTATTTATTTATTTATTTATTTATTTATTTATTTATTTATTGAGAGAGAGAGAGAGAGAGAGAGAGAGAGAGAGACAGAATTTTAAGCAGGCTCCATGCTGTCAGCACAGAACCTGATGTGGGGCTCGAACTCATGAACAGTGAGATCATGACCCGAGCAGAAACTAAGAGTTGGACACTCAAGCGAATAAGCCACCCAGGTGCCCCCATACTCTTAACTATAGAAAACAAACTGATGGTAGGGCGCCTGTGTGGCTCAGTCAGTTAAGCGTCCAACTTCAGCTCAGGTCATGATCTTGAAGTTTGTAAGTTTGAGCCCTGTGTGCTGACAGCTCACAGCCTGGAGCCTGCTTCAGATTCTGTGTCTCCCTCTCTACCCCTTCCCTGCTTGTGCTCTGTCTCTGTCTCTCTCTTTCTCAAAAATAAATAAACTTTAAAAAAAAAAAAAAAGAAAAAGACGACAAGGGCGCCTAGGTGGCTCAGTCAGTTGAGTGTCCGACTTCGGCTCAGGTCATGATCTCACGGTCCGTGAGTTCGAGCCCCCTGTCGGACTCTGTGCTGACAGCTCAGAACCTGGAGCCTGCTTTGGATTCTGTGTCTCCCTCTCTCTCTGATTCTAACCCACTCGCATTCTGTCTCTGTCTCTCTCAAAAATAAATAAACATTTAAAAATATTAAAACAAAAAAAGAAAACTGACGATTATCAGAGGGGAGGTGGGTAGGGGATGGATAAAATAGATGATGGGGATTAAAGAGTAGTACACTTATCGTGATGAGCACTGAGTAATGTATAGAATGGTTTAATTGCTATATTGTGCACCCAAAACTAATATAACATGTATGCTAATCATACTGTAATTAAGATACAAAATTAATAAAAAAATATGAGTACACTTATCTTGAACACTGAGAAATGTACAGAATTGTTGAATCATTATATTGTACACCTGAAACTAATGTAACACTGTATGGTAATTATGCTTGAATAAAAAAAGTAAAACAAAAACAAAAAACTAGTGGCTGTTATAAAGACAACTAAACATACATGTCTTCTGACTGAAGTACACAACACCACTTATGAACCATTCTTGGAAAAGAAAAACAAAATTAAAAAATCTGAATCTGATGAAGCCTCTAAATCTTAGTATCAATTTACAAAAAAAAAAAAAAAAAAGCAGATATATATTAAATAATACCACAGGGGTGAAATTAGCAAAACTCATTATATCAGAAATTCTGTAAGACTAACAATGCAGTTTCTTCAACAAACAAATTTCAATGAAAGTAAGACAGAGTTCAAGAGAATGAAAAGACAAGCCACAGACTGGGAAAAAATATTTGCAAGACATATATGATAAAGAACTTTTATCCAGAATATATAAAGAACACATAAAGCTGAACAACAGCAAAACTTGATTATAAAATGCCAAAGACCTTAACAGACACCTCACCAAAGAAGATGCACAGATGGCAAAAAGCATATCAAAAGATGCTCCACATGATATGTTATCAGGGAAATGTAAACTAAAACAATAATGAAATACCACCACATACCTATCAGAATGGCCAAAATTTAAAACACTAACAATAACAAATGCTGGTGAGAATATGGAGCAACAGGAATGCTGTCATACATTATCAGTGGGAATGAAAAATGGCACAGCCCCTTTGGAAGACAGTCTGGGGGTTTCTTACAAAACTAAACATACTCTTGGGAATGCAAGCTGGTGAAGCCACTCTGGAAAACAGTATGGAGGTTCCTCAAAAAACTAAAAATAGAACTACCTTACGACCCAGCAATTGCACTCCTAGGCATTTATCCATGGGATACAGTGTGCTGTTTCAAAGGGACACAGGCACCCCCATGTTTATAGCAGCACTATCAACAATAGCCAAAGTATGGAAAGAGCCCAAATGTCCATCGATGGATGAATGTAAAGAAGATGTGGTATATCTATACAATGGAGTATTACTCAGCAATCAAAAAGAATGAAATCTTGCCATTTGCAACTATGTGGATGGAACTGGAGGGTATTATGCTAAGTGAAATTAGTCAGAGAAAGACAAAAATCATGTGACTTCACTCATATGAGGACTTTAAGAGACAAAACAGATGAACATAAGGGAAGGGAAACAAAAATAATATAAACACAGGGAGGGGGACAAAACAGAAGAGACTCATAAATATGGAGAACAAACTGAGGGTTGTGTGAGGGATTGTGGGAGGGGGGATGAGCTAAATGGGTAAGGAGCACTAAGGAATCTACTCCTGAAATCACTGTTGCACTATATGCTAACTAATTTGGATATAAATTTAAAAATATAAAAAATAAAACAAGTTAATAAAAAAAAAAAAAACTAAACATACTCTTACCATATGATGCAGCAATTATGCTCCTTGATAATCACCCACAGGAGTTGAGAACTTATATCCACACAAACACTCACACACAGATGTTTATGGCAGGTTTATTCATAATTCACCAAAACTTAGAAATAACCAAGGGGCACCAAGGTGGCTCAGTCGGTTAAGCGTCCAACTTTGGCCCAGGCCATGAACTCACAGCTCGTGAGTTTGAGTCCTGTGTCGGGTTCTGTGCTCACAGCTCAGAGCCTGCTTTGGATTCTGTGTCTCCCTCTGTCTCTGTTCCTCCCGCGCTCGCACTCTGCCTCTCTTTCTCCACCCCCTCCCCCGCTCTCAAATAAATAAAGATTTTAAAAAATTAAAAAAAAAAAAAAAAAAAAAGAAATAACCAAGATGCTTCAGTAGGTGAATGGTTCAATAAACTGGTACATCCAGAGAATCTACTAAAAAGAAAAGAGCTGTCAACAATGAAAAGACATGGAGGAAACCTAAATGCATATTACTAAGTGAAAGAAGCTAATCTGGATACGATATTCTGGAAAAGGCAAAACTATGTAAACAGTAAAAAAAATCTCTGGTTGCCAGAGTTGCGGGGAGAAAGGGATGAACAGGAGAACACAAAGGAATTTAGGGCAGGGAAACTACTCTGTATGAAACTATAATGGTTAATACATGTCATCACACATTTGTCAAAACCCAGAGAATGTACACCACCAAGAGTGAACCTCAGTGTAAACTGTGGACTCGATGATAACAAGGTGTCAATGTAGTACCTCAATTGTAACAATGTTCCACTTTGGTAGGGGGTGTTGTTAATGGGGGAAGGCTATAGGGGTGTGGGAGCAGGGGGTATATGGGAAATCTCTGTACATTCTGCTCAAGACTGGTGCGAACCTAAATCTCTTCTAAAATATAAAGTCTACTAAAAATTAATAAATTCAGTTCCTTAGTCACAGAGCCACGTTTCGGGGGGTTAACAGCAGCCACATATAGTTGCTACTCAGTGGGACACTGCAATCATTTAAATAGTTCTATTAGAACATTCCATCATCCCAGAAAGTTCTATCGGAGAGCACTGTTCTGTATCTTGATTGTGGTGGTTACACAGGTGACTAAGTTTGCCAAAACTTATGAAAATGTATGAAGTGGGTACAGTTTATTGTATGTAAATCATATCTCAACAAAATTGATTAAAAAAAAAATAAAGAGCCTGGGTGGGTCAGTTGGTTAAATGTCCAACTCTTGGTTTTGGCTCAGGTCACGATCTGATGGTTTGGTGGTGGGTTCGAGCCCCACATCAGGTTCGGTGCTGACAGTGTCTGGAATCTGCTCAGGATTCTCTCTCTCTCTCTCTCTCTCTCTCTCTCTCTCTCTCTCTCTCTCTCTCTCTCTCTCTCTCTCTCTCTCTCCCTCTCTGCCCCTCCCCCACTCACACGAGCATGTGCTCTGTCTCTCAAAATAAATAAATTTTAGAAAATTAAAAAAATAGAGAACATCTATAGACTAGAAGACTTCAGAGACAGATCAACTAATTGCCAAACACATGTACCCTGTTTGGATCCTGATTCAAACAAACTATATTTATAAAGCAATAAAAATGTTGAACATAATTAAAGATTTGGAGATTATAATCTCCAAGGAAGAATTATTGATTTTCATAGGTGTGTTTGGAGGTATATTCTGAAATACTTATGAAATGATATTTGGGATTTCATTCTAAATGATCTAGTGTGGATATAAATGAAATAAAGAGGACTATGAGATGACCATCTTTGAAGCTGGGTTTGCTAGAGTTGGGTGATGAGCACATAGGGGGATTATTATCCTGTTCTCCTCACTTCTGTTTATTGTCAATTTTCCATAATTAAATGTTTAAAAACTTCCTTATAGGCCTTATAGGCCTTTCCTGACCACCCTGTCTAAGGTAGATTTCTTGTCCCCTTTATTTTCTAGTATACATCCCATTATCTTTATGGCACTTCCCACAATGCTATCTTATGTATCTAGTAGTTTATTTCTCTCCGCTAGAATTTTGTTTTCCCGAGAATAAAAACTGCCTTGTCCACGCTGAACACTAAGGCTGAGGCTGGCACACAAAGGTGCTTCATCAGTCTGTGTTGCGTGGACAGACAGGTGGGTACCTTCAAGGGCAGAAGCACAGGCAGGGGCAAGACGTGATGAACACATTCCTAACAACACTCTCCCTGGAGATACTGGAAGAAGGGAGCCTTCAAAGGAAGGAAGATTCAACCATCAACCCCTGGGGTCTATGGAGCCGGCTGATTACGGGTTCAGCTGTTCCTTCAACCGTATGAGAAAAATAAATTAGACTCACATTTTTTTTTTCAAGCCATGAATACTTTCTTTGAATGAAATCTCCTGAGACAACCCAATATGTAAAATAGAAAACCATGACAGTCAAAAGCAGAGTTACTGTCATATTTTATATCAAACACAAAACAAAAAAGTAATCCAGTGGTTACGAGGAGTCCAGGAAAACCTGTCCCAGTAATGCCAGCTTGGAGGTAAAGGGCTGACTTGGGCAGCTGAGGAGTGGGATTTTCTGCTTGGTAGGCCTCTTTTCCCTTGCCTCGTCTTGGTTTTCAGAGGAGGACGTTCCCGGCCCTGCTGGAGGTTGCCATGGCCCCGAACTCATCGTTTTTTTCTGAAATCTCGACCTGTTCCGTTTGAGAGAGTAGAATTCCCTCATCAAGTCTTCCACTTCCCACTGCTCTTCCTTCAGCCTCTGGCAACAGTGCAGGGCAGCGGGGTCGATGGGGTGCGCTTCTGTGTTGAAGATGTAACCCCCAGCCCCCAGGATGCACTCCCCATAAGGGGTTATCACCGCGTCAAAGGTGGAGCCATTGTTGTGAATGAAGTTGGTTGGGTCAAACAGAAGGTAGAGGTATTTCACAGTCTCGGCCAGAAAGAAAGACTCCATACGGTTGTCAAGCTTGTGGTCTCGCAGATCTTTGATCTGCCACGAGGAAGAAGGCAGCAAGTCAGAAGTGGTATCACAGGGCAGTAGAGAGGGCCAGGGGACCACGTTAGGAATTCCTGCCCTGCCACTGAGCAGCTAAGGGCCTTTGGGAAAATCACTTTACGTTTCAGAGCTTCACCTTTTCCCAAGCCTGGACCACTGACTCTCACCCGGATTGGCACAACTTCCAACAGGGCTTCCCGCTTCCATCCTTAACCCTAAAGCTTATTTATAGGGTAAGTCTTAGCTGTCACTCCTCCACTGAAAACCCTCTGTTGACATCCCACTTCATGGCAGACTAAAAACCAAAGTCCTTATCATGGCTTAACAGGTCCTCACAGCCTGGCCCCTGCTCTCTTCCTGACCTCTCTTACATGCTCTCCCCTGTTCTTGTGGGTCCGGCGAATGGCCTTCCTCTTCTGTGAGCACATGTGTGCACTCCACTGGTTCTCTGCAATGCTTGTTCTTTCTGCATTGCACTCCACTGGTTCTGCATTGCCTCTACCTGGATCACTCACCCCTTCCTACAGCTTGCTCCCTCACAGCCTTCGGGTCTCTGCTCAAATACTGCCTGATCACAGGGTCTTCCCTAACCTCCCTAGGGACAAGACAATTCCTATCTCCATTAACCTGCCTTTATTGTGACCATACACATACACATCTAATCATCCCCTTTAATGACATTGTAAAAATGTAGCATCATTTACTTAGCTAATCCAAGTTTTTGCTACTATAATAACTAACTAGAAGTCTTTATGAAGAAAAATTCATACTAAGTTTACAGTCATGGATGAGTAAGTTTACTTCCTACATTTATTTTATCCTCTCAGAATTTGAGATATACTTTCTTAAAACTAATTCTCAGTGGCATCTATTATTCACACAAAAAAATGACTAAAATATGGACTTGATGTGCCAAGAATTATTATTTTCTTGCCTTCTTTGTCAAAGGCCAAGGAGTCTGACGCCTATTCCCATCATTTGCCTTGGAAGACCTCCAGAAGGCTTTCATTTTCATGGAAATCAGTCAAGTGTTCATAAGAAGGCCCCAATGGACTTAACCACTTTGGCTTTTCACAAAATACAACATATTTAGAAACTAAAACAGATCACTGCTTTATTTTCCCTCTACATATATAGGTCTTTTCTTTAAATAGATGTATATATATTCTCCTTACAGAATATAACCACAACACAAAATTTTTAAAGAGAGGGATTTTTTTTTTTTTTTTCTGTTTTTAATCCCGTACCCTAAAATTCCTCTGTAGACTTTTTGGTGAATTTTCTTCCAGAAAATTTTCTTACACATCTGTTTTTTACATATCTGTAATGATCATTTATTTACATCTTGCCTGCTTGGGTCCTCTAAGGATGTGACATGGCTCTTCCCCTTGACCCTTTCAATCCCCTTTCCACAGAGCAGCCAGACTGATCTTTCTAAAATACAAATCAGATCAGGTCACTGCTCTGCTGTCAATCCTACCAAGGCTTCTTGTTCTAAGTAGAACAAAATGCAAATTCTTTCCCACAGCTTATACAAAGCTCTACATGATATAACCTCTGCCTCCTTCTGGGACATTATCTCTTCCCCTTTCCTCTGTGTTCATGTTACTCCAGCCATACTGGTCTTCTTTCTGTCTCCCAGAAACACATTCGTTGTTTTTCTTACTAAAATGCCAGCTCAGGGGCTTGGTCTTTGTTCATTGCTAGAACCATTAGCCTAGCATGGTGCCTGGTGCATAAAAGACATTCAATAAACATCTGTGAAACTACTAGGACAGTTTCATTAAGGACTCTGTGGTGTGAATATAAGGCCATGGGACTTTATATCTCCCTTCTAAAATCCACCTAACAAGACTTTCCACAAAACTTCTCACAAAATTCACCCTTGTACAGTAGCTTATGAGACAGTTTGAGGACCCCTGATGCAGAGACAATGACAAGAGCATAGAGTCAAATCCCTGAGAATGAACCCTTAGTTCTACCTCTACTAGCTTTGTGACCTTTAGCAAGACTCTTGGCTTCTCTGTTCTTCAGTCATGCCATCTATAAAATAAAGGCATATGTACATTTCTAAGGTACCTTCAGTGTTAATATTCCAGAGTCTCTTTATCAGCAGGGGGAGACATTTCTCAACTCTTGGGCCAATGGAAACACTTACTGTTGCAAATCCACACTCCACCTTGCTGATTTTTTCGATGGATTCCACGGCATCTCTTCCAAGTTCTAAGAGGGTGGGATCCCCCGTGGCACGGTAGAGGTACATTGCGCTCTCAATGAGTTCTGTAAAGTCCAAGGCAGACCCTTCTCATCCAGGGGCTGAGCAGAGAAGGCTCGGGGCCCACCTCAGGGGGTGAGACTCCTTCCCTCCCTACCTTGTCCACAGGGCCCCAACCAGGAAGAACACAGGACAACTCAATGCTGAGTTTTCAGAGCCAACA
The DNA here is from genome assembly GCF_028018385.1 of Neofelis nebulosa. NCBI lineage: Eukaryota > Metazoa > Chordata > Mammalia > Carnivora > Felidae > Neofelis > Neofelis nebulosa. The sequence goes on from NC_080790.1 coordinate 117,632,597, forward strand.
CATCCAAAGCCTGAAGCTTAGTGGAGATCAGCATTAAAACTGACTACGGACTCCCACCCCAAGGGAGAGACAGCGAGCTAGGCTGTGGGATGGAGCGGTGGCAAAGGCTGCTCCATGTCTCCCCATATTTGTCCCTTCTTTCTTCCTTAGTAACAGAATCCTTAACTATAGCCAAGCACGCAACTGCTTAGACTGACAACTATTCCCAGCAGCCAGGTGTGGGATTAAGGTCCCTGACAACACAAAGAGCCATATGAGGCCAAAAGTGAGAAAGAAATGTCTATCTTATTTTATTTATTTATTAAAAAAAAATGTTTTTTTAATGTTTATTTATTTTTGAGACAGAGAGAGACAGAGCATGAACAGGGGAGGGTCAGAGAGAGAGGGAGACAGAATCTGAAGCAGGCTCCAGGCTCTGAGCTGTCAGCACAGAGCCTGACGCAGGGCTCAAACCCACGGACCACGAGATCATGACCTGAGCGGAAGCCGGACACTTAACGGACTGAGCCACCCAGGCACTCCGAAATGTCTATCTTAATTGAGCACTACTCATTTTCTGTCACTAACAACCTAACTTAATCCTAAAGTTTAAGAGTATAAGCCTATCATTATGAGGCCCTTTCTGAGATGGGATGGACAAAAAGATAAAGGTTAAGATATTCAAGAACCAATCTTCAATCTAACAAAGGAACAGCTACCAGTTCACTGGGCCCAGAACAAGGCAATAGTCTTGCCCTATTCTATAACCACAACTGGAATTTGACAGGCATAGGCCCCATTTTCAGGTGAATATTAGCCAAAAGGAGTTTGTCATGAAGAGAAAGTTTATTCTGGAGAAAAGAAAACCCAGGAACCTATGTTTACTGCTTTCAAATATCTGAAGAGCTAGTATGGAAAAGATTCGACTTCTAGGGTGGTCCCAGTGGGTGGAAGCTACAGCTCAACAGACATTTCTATTTTTTCACCTGTCTTTTCTCAGAGAGGAGAGAACTCTCCCCTCCCTAGACCAATCTCTCCTCCCAATCTCCTTCCCTGTTTCCTCCTGGGCCTTAACCAGCACTTGTCTCCCTTTTGATTTATTATTGCAAGTTCTATTTCTTCCTTTAGGAAAAAAGATCTCTGCCTGTCTCCCAGTTCTCTCCCACCTCTCCCTCCCTTTACCCCACAGGTCTATAGACAATTACTGATCTAACTGCTCATGTTCTAAGACACAGATTGGGGTACATTTACTTGTTAAGTGAACACACTGTGTGTGTTCAAAGAAAGAAAAGAGGGGTGCCTGGGTGGCTCAGTCGTTTAAGCGTCTGACTTCGGCTCAGGTCATGATCTCGTGGTCTGGGAGTTCAAGCCCTGTGTCGGGCTCTGTGCTGATAGCTCAGAACCTGAAGCCTGCTTCAGATTCTGTGTCTCCCTCTCTCTTTGCCTCTCCCCTGCTCACGCTCTCTCTCTCTCAAAAAGAAATAAACCTTAAAAAAAAAATTAAATTCAAAGAAAGAAAAGACAGTGCTCCCAGAAGCCTCTTCTGTTGCTCGCAGCTGGCTGGCTCAGTGCACCCAGAACCAGCCATCTTGTTTTCTCTTCCTCACACATAGGCCTATGTATGCTATCACTGCTTTAATTTCTTGTATATTGGCCAACTCTCTAGAACAAGGTGACAACTCAGGCTTAGATTTGGATTTAGGGGGAGGTAAAAGCCCTCTGAGACCTTTAGACTAGGTTCTGTGCTTCAATACTGCTGATCAGATACATGTACCAGAGCGTAACACACTGGCCAATCTAATGAAAGAGAAGCACCTTATCTCCCATTCGCTATTGTTTTAGGGTAGGAAGGGTGACTGGACTAAGGCATTATTGGATTCCTGGCTGTGGTGCCTTACTTTCCATTGATGCCTTCCTGCCACCCTATCCTGCAAATGGAACAGGGTGCCTCTGTAAGTAGTGAGCTCCCTGTGATGGTGCGAACTCAACAAAGACTAGAAAACCACTTGCCAGGGCAATGACAGGGCGATTCCAGTTAGAAGTCCTCTCAGTTCCCCTCTAACTCTGACAATGCACAAGCCTACGTCCTACATTTAGTCCCAAACTGTCTTCATTTTATCTGTTGGTAACACTGGGTATAATACCTTCTGAGAGTGTTCTCTTAAAAACAAAACAAAAGAGAACAAAACAAAAACAAAAACAGGGGCACCTGGGTGGCTCAGTGGGTTGGGCAGCCTATTTCAGCTCAGGTCATGATCTCGCTGTTCTTCAGTTTGGGCCCTATGGTCAGGCTCTGTGCTGACAGTTCAGAGCCTGGAGCCTTTTTCGGATTCTGTGTCTCCCTCTCTCTCTGCTCCTCCCCCCTCCTTTGTTCTCTCCATGCTCTGTCTCTGTCTCTCTCTCAAAAATAAACATTAAAAAATTAAAAAAACAAAAACAAAAAAGCTAGGATAATAAACACATAAGAAATACCAATAACAGCAGCCTCTAGGAATCGAAGTGACTAATTTATTCTTTTCAGTCGCTGTTTTACATCTTCTTCTGTTCCCCTTCCTCAACTCCCACAACAATCTCTTGAGCTAGAGAAGGAAGGAAATGGGGTTGGGGGGGTGGGCAGAATGGGCAGTAGCCACCAGAAGGCCTCCCACAGCTCAAAGGCATTCAGGTGGGAAGATGGGAAGAGTCTAACAATGGAAATGTAACCCACTTTGGGGTGGGGAATGACTGTGTGTGCTGACTAAACTTCCTTCCTCTGGCCCCCTTTCCCTTCTCCTCCTCACAGTGTTTAACTTTCCTCTAGTGAATCAGAGGATCAGGGCTGGAAAGGAACTTTAAGACAGTTATCTAGTGTGTAATACCTTCCTTCTCTGCGCCTTGATTTCTGAGCTGCAGATGAGGTGGTGGACGAGATCAGATGATTCATTCCTAAGGTCCATTCCAGAGTTCTAATACTCCATACCATAAAAGCACAATTCACCTGACCCAGTGACTTAAGAAGTTTGTCTACACTTCTGAAATCCTGATGGCAGGAACTCAAAGGGAATCAAATTGGCTCTCCCTTTTGCACTCACTTGCCCAAGTTTGAAGGAGCCTAAGATTTAGTAAAGAGGCCTGGGTTCCAGTCCTATCTCCTACGCTTAGCCCTGGGCAAGTCAGTTCAGTCCACTAGGTTTCAGTTCCTTATCTGGGGATAAATATGTGGATAAATAATTCCTACCAGGAAAACCACCGAGAGCCACTGGAAGCATAAGAGGAAAAATGAACTTGTGAGCTCTTGTGAGGCATGGAGGCTCATACAAATGAGGGTTTGTGGTTCAGAGAACAAGAGCCTGCAGGTCGTGATAGGTCAGAGATACTGCTTACCTGGCCGAAGAGGGTAGCCCTCTCGCTTCTCCACTGTGTATCCCTGAGGAATGTTGTAGAATTCCGGGAGCCCCCCAAACTGCTTCCATACAGTGTAATAGTTGAGGAAGGTCCTCATGGCATTGTCAATGTCCCCAATGAGGCTCTACAGGAGACAAGTAGTTGTCAGGCAGACAGCCACCAGGCATAAAAACCCACATACAAAAGAAACTCCGTACCAAACCTCACATACAACCTCAGGGAAGAGAGAGCAAAAGCTCTGGAGCCAAAAAAGCCTGCAATCAAACCTGAGTTGGCCATTTATTCATTGTGTGGCCTTGGGCCAGGCACTTACCTTCTCTGAGCCGCATCCATCTGATGCAAAATACAAAGTGTCTTTCTTGTTAAATTATTGTGAGGGAGAGAGGTTGTATTCCAAGTCCCTGCTCAGTCAATGCTGGCCACTATGGTTTTTAAACAGCCATCTGGTTCAGAATTTTAAGAATAGGAAATTGATTTTACTAAGTCTCACTCTTACCCTATACCCCAAATCAATTTGTATTAGTTTATAAACATAAATATGTGTGAGTATATATTATTTTTCCCACGTAAAAAATAGCTTATTAAATATACTGTTCTGCACTTTCTTTCATTCATTTAACAATAGATCTTGATTTTTCCATGTAAGCACATAAAAAGCTCCTTCCTCCTATTACATAGTTGCATAGTATTCCACTGCTTGGACCATAAGTTAACTAGTTCCCTATTAACTGCTGGTTGGATTGGTTCCAATGTTTTGTTATTTGCTGTAACAAGTAATAGTGTAGTAAATAGCATTGTACATATGTCACCTCAAACCTGCAAAGTTTACCTGTCACCTGTAAGACAAATGTCCAGAATTAGGATTGCTGGCTCCAAAAATACATGCATTTGTAATTTTACTAGCTGTTGTGAAGTAGCTATTAACACAAGCTTGCAGGGAAACAGCTGGCCTTTTTGACATTTCCTAAGGATGCCTCACAGGTGGAACAAATTTAACATTTCCCCAACAGGATTCTTGGTTCCCTCACTTTTCCACAAAGTTGCCTCCCTACCATCATCTCTCCCTTCTTAGTGCATGGCACTTAGCAAATGGCAGTCATCCTTGACTCCTCCCTTTCCCTCCCCCCTACCCCCACATCCATTCTGTCAGCAACTCCTGTCAGTTCCATTTTCCAAAACATCAAGATTTATTCACTTTATCTCTAGTGACACCACTTGGTCTGGTCACCAGCATCTTATACTGGGATGACTTTCACAGTCTTCTCACTGCTCCAACCACTTGCCCTCATGCCATTGTCCCCATGCAGCCAAAGTAACTGCCTTACTGCATATACCAGACCTCAGGGCTTCCCATGGGCTCGGCATAAAGTCAAGACACCTCCTTGTAGCTCTGAAAGCCTTGCGTGATCTCGGTAGTGCTGACCTCCATTGATTGATCTCTGCCCCGCCCTCCCCCCCGCCCCCCCACCCCCCCTGGACTGTAGCCATACCGCTTTTCTTTGTTTCTGATAAACACCCAACTCCTTCCTGTCTTGGGACCTTCACACATGATATTTCCTCTCTCTAGAACATCGTCACCCACATCTGATTCTTGAAGTATCAGCTTTAGTATCACACCTCTGAGAGGCCTTCTTCTCTCAAGTGAGGTCCCCATCCAACATTCTCTCTCAGCCGCTCATCTGTTTCCTTCATTGTAACTTATGCGTTTGTCTGTTTTATTTTTTTCTGTTGTGTCTTACCCTCTACAAACTACATGAGGACAGGGCCTGGAACACAGCAAGCATTCAAATACTGGTGAATAAATGAATTAACAAATTGAACATATCTAAGCCTCCTTTCTTCATCTATAAAGAAACATTTGCCTCAGTATGTTATAATTCTGGTAAAATGCCTGGCACATAAATCGTTCTCTCGTAAATATTTAATTTATCACCCTCATGTGTCAGACAGATTACCAGGCACTGATTAGATGTTCAGTAAATGTTGGTTATTAGTGTGATTATAATCTCACAGAGAAAGAACCCATGATCCCTGCTCAGGCCAGGAAAACCACCATACAAACAGACATGAAACTCTTTCCTTATCAAACCCTCTCTTTTATTAATTTTTATTTTAGGAAATTTGAAAAATAAAGGTATATTGGGGTGTCTGGGTGGCTCAGTCAGTTAAGCATCAGACTTTGGTTCAGGTCATGATCTCGTGGTTCATGAGTCCGAGTCCCGCATTGGGTAAGCTCAAGCCCCACATCGGGTGAGCACGAGCCCCACTTCGGATGAGCCCCACTTCTCTCTCGCCCTCCCTGCCCCTCATGGGATTCTCTCTCTCTCTCCCTCCCTCTCTCTGTCCCTTACTCACTTTCCCCCTCTCTCTAAAAATAAAAGAAAAAGAAAGGTATAAAGAGACCACCTTTAACCTCACCACACAGATAGAATAGTTTTGATATCTACCTTTCCACTTTGTATTCATTTTTTTAAAGTTTATTTGAGAGACAGAGCATGTGTGAGCAGGGGAAAGGCACAGAGAGAAGGGGAGAGAGAATCCCAAGTAGGCTCTGTGCTGATAGCACAGATGACACGGGTCTCGATCATGTGAGATCATGACCTGAGCAGAAATCAAGAGTTGGACACTTAACTGACTGAGCCACCCAGGTGCCCCCCCGCAATATGTATTCTATTCAGAGTTATATAAATATTAAAAAAAAAAAAACAACAGAGAGGAATAAAAAGATAATTATCCTCTTAATCTTACAGTACCTGCTGTTTGCATCTTTGTCTTCTATTTCTTAACACACAAAAACAGAATTCTATAGAGTTGTAATCAGAGTATACTTAATATAATGCCTTCATGTGTATTTTTTTTTGTTATTGTTAAATCTAAAGAATCAAATTTTTTAAAAATTTAATTATCACTCCTAATTTCTCACTATAGCCTAACAGTACATTTCATTCCTTCATGTTTTCTTAATTCTTGTTCACTACCTCTTCACGTAACATAGGAATTTATATATACATTTTTAAATTAAAGTTGTATAATGACCCATTTCATTAAGATACAATCATTTATTTGTTCCTCCATTATAGGGTACTGGATCATTTCTAAGTTTTCTTTGTCATGAACTTTGCTGTTAGGAATATCTGTATGCATCTTTTCCCTTTTGAATTATTTTCTTGGGGAACATCCACAGAAATGGAAGTCAAAGGGTGTGATCTGTGATATGCCTGGGTTGCATAAGAAGGATTCCCAAGAGGAATGTAGTCACAAATAGTTTTAAGGCAATAGATTTCCAGATCCTCTGCTTTCCTAAAATGCATCTGCCTGAAAAGATACTTGTAACACAAAGGCAGGCTATCTATTATCACTGTTTCCTTTGCAGTTATCCTTCTGCCATTTGACAAAAGAAAGATGGACCTACCAGCAACGTCTAACCTTTCTGTTGCACACTGTCCTGGGGAATAAAGATTTCCTGAGCACCAAACTAGGTTAAATTTAAAATATCGGTGTATGGCATTCTTCTCAAAGCTAGCATAAACAATCCTAAAATGTGTATGGAACCACAAAAGACCCCGAATAGCCAAAGTAATATTGAAGAAGAAAACCAAAGTGGGAGGCATCACAATCCCAGACTTTAGCCTCTACTACAAAGCTGTAATCATCAAGATAGTATGGTACTGGCACAAAAACAGACACAGACGAATGGAATCGAATAGAGACCCCAGAACTGGACCCACAAATGTATGGCCAACTAATCTTTGACAAAGCAGAAAAGAGTATCCAATGGAAAAAAGACAGTCTCTTTAGCAAATGGTGTTGGGAGAAGTGGACAGCAACATGCAGCAGAATAAAACTAGGCCACTTTCTCACACCATACACAGAAGTAAACTCAAAATGGATGAAAGACCTAAATGTGAGACAGGAAACCATCAAAACCCTAGAGGAGAAAGCAGGCAACAACCTCTTTACCTTAGCCGTAGCAATTTCTTACTCAACATATCTCCAAAGGCAAGGGAATTAAAAGCAAAGATGAACTATTGGGACCTCATCAAGATAAAAAGCTTCTGCACTGCAAAGCAAAAAACCAACAATACTAAAAGGCAACCGACGGAATGGGAAAAGATATTTGCACACGACATATCGGATAAAGGGCTAGTATCCAAAATCTATAAAGAATTCACCAAACTCCACACCCAAAAAAACCAAATAATCCAGTGAAGAAATGGGCAGAAGACATGAATAGACACTTTTCCAAAGAAGACATCCAGATGGCCAACAGACACATGAAACAATGCTCAACGTCACTCCTCATCAGGGAAATACAAATCAAAGCCACACTGAGATACCACCTCACACCAATCAGTGGGGCTAAAATTAACAACTCAGGAAACAACAGATGCTGGAAAGGATGTGGAGAAACAGGAACCCTCTTGCACTGTTGGTGGGAATGCAAACTGGTACAGCCGCTCTGGAAAACAGTGTGGAGGTTCCTCAAAAAATTAAAAATAGACCTACCCTATGACCCAGCAATAGCACTGCGAGGAATTTACCCAAGGGATACGGGAGTGCTAATGAATAGGGGCACATGCGTCCCAATGTTTATAGCAGCGCTTTCAACCATAGCCAAATTACGGAAAGAGTCTAAATGTCCATCAACTGATGAATGGACAAAGAAGATATGGTTTACATATACAATGGAATACTACTTGGCAATGAGAAAGAATGAAATCATGCCATTTGCAGCAATGTGGATGGAGCTGGAAGGTATGCTGAATGAAATAAGTCAGTCAGAGAAGGACAGATATCATGTTTTCACTCATATGTGGATCTTGGGAAACTTAACAGAAGACCATGGGGGAGGGGAAGGAGAAAAAAATAGTTACAGAGAGGGAGGGAGGCAAACCACAAGAGACTCTTTAAATACAGAGAACAAACTGAGGGTGGGTGGGGGTCTGGGGGAGAGGGGAAAATGGGTGATGGGCACTGAGGAGGGCACTTGTTGGGATGAGCACTGGGTGTTGTATGTAAGCCAATTTGACAATAAATTATATTAAAAAATAAATAAAATAAAAGATCAGTGTAGGTGTTGAAAAAAAGGAAGGCCTCTGAACACTGTGTAACAAGTCTTTTGCATATCAGAGGGTTTCCAATTCTCTGCCTGCAAAAAACTGAAAGAGGAACTGGTCAAATTGTCAGCAGAGAGATCATTAAAAATGATTTTTGATGACAGATTAAATGATTATTTTTATCATATAAAGAAAGAACCATATAATATTGCCAGTTTTGAATGGTTGGATACTGGTAGTTTTGTATGGTTCAATCTATTTACTCAATGACTACAAAGAACTGAATGATAATGCAGTAATCAAACTCCTTCCATTTCCATCTAATTATTTATGTGTATAAGCTCCTCAGCACTTACATCTACAAAAATGAAAATAGGAATGAATGAAACTTTTGATACACAACCATGTCCCACTTCAGCAATATGTATTATTCACACACAAATACACAAACTACTTAAAATAAAAAAGCCCCCATGGGGCGCCTGGGTGGCTCAGTCAGTTGGGTGACTGACTCAGGTCATCATCCCAGGGTCAAGGGATAGAGCCCCATGTTGGGCTCCACGCTGAGCATGAAGCCTGCTTAAGATTTTCTCTCTCTCTCTCTCTCTCTCTCTCTCTCTCAGACTCTTCTCCTCTCTCCCACTCATACTCTCTTTCTAAAATAAAAATTTTTTAAATAATAAAAATAAGGGGCGCCTGGGTGGCTCAGTCGGTTGAGCGTCCGACTTCGGCTCAGGTCATGATCTCGTGGTCCGTGAGTTCAAGCCCCGCGTCGGGCTCTGTGCTGACAGCTCAGAGCCTGGAGCCTGTTTCAGATTCTGTGTCTCCCTCTCTCTCTGACCCTCCCCCGTTCATGCTCTGTCTCTCTCTGTCTCAAAAATAAATAAACGTTAAAAAAATTAAAAATAATAATAATAATAATAAAAATAAAAAATAAAAAGGCCCCAAACTCTCATTAAGAAATGTATTTCTGATTAAATTGCCTTTATGTTTTATAATTATTTATCAAAAACTGTAAGCTCTTAATGTGGCTTTAATCATTTATGTACTAATGATAACTAAGTCAAGAAGAAAACAAATTTAATAATACTCAGAGCCTATGGTCACACAGGAAATTTAAAAGTCTTTTAAATCTCTATGTATACAGAAATTTTATTACAGAGACATATAATAGGGTATAAATAAAATTTATCCAGCATAAAAATGTAACAATTAGGATAAAATTCTGTTGTGGGAGAAGAATGAAAATAGGAGTTCAAAGAGAAAAAGGAATGGTATGTGACTATTCAAACTCGTAAGATTAGGGGCACCTGGGTGGCTCAGTTGGTTAAGCATCCAACTTTGGCTCGGGTCATGATCCCACGGTTTGTGAGTTCGAGGCCCGCATCCCGCTCTACGCTATCAGCTCAGAGCCTGGAGCCTACTTCAGATTCTGTGTCTCCCTCTCTCTCTCTGCCCCTACCCCATTCTCTCTCTCTCTCTCTCTCTCTCTCTCTCTCTCTCTCTCTCTCAAAAGTAAAAATAAACATTAAAAAAATAAAAGTAAACCTGTAAAATAAGAAGGTTGGCTAAAAGTGCATAATGGGGGACTAGTTAAATGAATTGCACTAGTTAAATGAATTGTATCAATTTAATATAATATATGCATTTGTTAAAAAAGTAAAAGTAATCTAGATGTATCAACAAGGAATGATCTCTAAGGCATATTCAGTGAAAAGGTACATGGCATATTTCTATCTGCGTAAAGAAAAAAGATGGATGTAAACATGCATATGTTATGCTGGTTAAATGGACTCCAAGAACCCACCTTTCCCACTGCAACTCCATCAGATCATGTAATGGAAAACAATAACGATGGCACGCACAGCAGCCCCAGCTGCTTTCACACCCTTTCTCAGGCCTGCTGTCAAGAATGAGGAGATGTGACAGAAATGTCCAGTGGAGAAACAGTTGTTGCCAATGGCTATTACCACACAGCCTGGAAAGACACTCTCCACTTTAAGTAGTATAACATTTCACAGCAAATTGGAAGCTCAGTACCCAATACCTTAACACTCCCCTTGGAAAATTCAGCTTGGCAGAATCTGAAGTTTGTCTCATTCACTCTAAGTCTCTTTTGTCTCTCCACCCCACCCTTAGAAAACAAATACTCCAGCAACTGAAGTACCTTATTTGACTTATACCTCAGAATGAGCTTGCTTTGCCAGTTCCAGAGAAAAATGGCCACCTCTCTGATCATTCCTACCTGAAGACCAGGCCAGTAGGCCTCTAGGGACTGGAAGACCGGCATGGACACAGTCCCCTTGTACATCTGCACCCACAGGTACCAGTCATCAAAGCGGGTGTAATTCCGAATGGCTTTGTTGTATTCTGCAAAGGAGATGCAAGAAGACACGTCGGTGAGGAGGGAGATGAAAGGCAGGTCTTGACAACAGAAGCACGGCCTTACACTTTTTGAAAGACCATATTTTGGTGTAGCTTCAAAGCACCCTAGGATGCAAGAAGGCACAGAGGAAGGAGCATGGGTTCTGGAGCCAAACGTCCAGACTCAAATTCCAGCTCCAGCTTTACCACTTGCTAGCTGTGACCTTGGGCAAAGTTTTCCTTCTAACGTCTCAGTCTCATTTTCTCTAAGGTGGGGAGAGTAATGATACACACCTCACAGGATTGCTCAATCCCATTCACTCAACAATACTCACTGCACATCTACTAGGTACAGGCACCTACGGGTGGCAAACAAGACAAAATCCAGCCCTCAGGGCATTTACATTCTAGTGGGAACTTGAACTTTTACCTTCCCTTAGAATGTAAATCCATGAAGGCCAGGACTTCGTTTTGTTTATTGTAGAATCCCCAGCACTAGGATACTGCATAATAAATATGCACAATAAGTTATTATCTTAACAAAGTACCAAATACACATGCAAATAAATGAGACAATCTCAAATAGTGTTGTAAGAATTAAATTAAATAGTCCATGTTTGGTGCTTGGCACAGCACTTCACATAATGGTATTCAATAAATATCTGCTGAATAAATGAGTGGTTGCTGTAATAATTATTATTAGGTAGGTGCCCAACAATTCCTCAATATCATTATTATTAGTGTCCAAGGGCCTAGAGGGTAAAATGCTTTTATTTGACGGGCATGAATCAACTACCTACCTCGTCCAAAGCACTGTGGGAAGCAGAAAGATGAATAAGGCATAGACACTGTGCTCGGTAGGAAGAGCTGTAACTGTGGATGACAGCTGACTGCGCAAAAGGTGCTGAAGGCCCTAAATTCTGAAGGAGGATCAAGCTACTTTGTGGGCAAGGTGACATTTCAGCTGGGCCTTGAAGGGTGAATAACATTTGGACACATCAAGACAGGAAAAAGGTATTCTTGACAAAGGAAACACATGTGCAATGGCCTGGAAATAAGAAATCCAGGGTCACACATGGAGAATGCAGCATAGTTCACTTGGCTCTTGCAGGAAGGCCTGAAGAGGTATAGTGGGCCTCAAGTAGGCAGTACAAGTCCATGGTGGTAGGGGCGCCCGAGTGGCTCAGTCGGTTAAGCATCCGACTTCGGCTCAGGTCATGATCTCACAGTTTGTGGGTTCAAGCCCCGCGTCGGGTTCTGTGCTGTTGGTTTGGAGCCTGGAGCCTGCTTCGGATTCTGTGTCTCCCTCTCTCTCCACCCCTCCCCACCTCACGCTCTGTCTCTGTCTCTCAAAAAATGAATAAACGTTAAAAAAAAAAATTAAAAAAAAAAAAAAGAAGTCCATGGTGGCTCTGAACACAGACTCATATACTCAGAACTGGTTCTGTAGGCACTTGGGAGCAACTGAAAGTTTATACACATGACAATGGGAAAAATCATGGCACAGGCCTCCTTACCCCGCCCTTTTTACCTAGGAACATGGCCATGAGCTTCTTATCCTGAAGTAGGATGGCTCCTTTCACCAGGTACTCAAAGTAGGAATCCACGCCAGCCCCAATGCCCGAGTCCTGGGCCACCCACTTTCCAGTGAGCACATCAATATGGTTGCCAACCTGAGAGAGAGAAAGAGAGAGAGAGAGAGAGAGAGAGAGAGAGAGAGAGAGAGAGAGAAAGAGAGAGAAAGAAACTTAGTCCCAAAAGAGGGCTCAAGACCAAACAAGGATCTCCCCATACCCCTGACTGGCCAGTCAGATGCAAGGCAGGCACCCCAGTGCTCTCGGGAGACATGCAGGCTATTGGGGTGTGGGGTTGGAAGACCACAAACTCTTATCAGTATCAGTCACTGATTGAGAACTGCTCCAGGTAGCATTACATCCTGGAACTTCCAGCTAAAGGCATGCAGAGCAGGCTCCAGGCCAGAGAAGGCCCACAGGGAAAGAGACACTGTCAGAAGACAGGCTAGTGTGCACAGAGAAATGGTAGGGGGTGAGAGGATATGGGGTCCACTATGGTTCCAGTGCTGAAGAAAAACCTGCTTGTGTTGGACTTACTAAGGGTGTTACCGTAGGTCTCCAGAGTGGCATCTTCTTAAGGGATTTTCAAGAATTCCCCATATAAGTTTCACTTTCAAGCTTAGAACCGGACTTGCACAAACCGTGTCTCTACCTGAATACTTTCAGACAACTCAGTCTTTGCAAGTCATAATGACTCACCGGAGGAAGTATTAATACATCAACATTACTGCTAAAATAAACTGACGATCAGAGAGGTTGAGTGACTTGTCCAGGGTCACATAGTTTCGATGTAGCAAGGCCTGGGGTCAAAACCAATTCTGACTAAATCTAGTGCTATTTCCTGGACAGCTTTGGCTCCATTACTGTTAGTTTCACTGGATTATCTGATTTAAGAGCTGAAACCAACTTTAGAGATCATCTGGCCCAAAGCATGTTCAATTTCCATGGGTTAATAGGTATTGGAGAAGAAAGGGAAGCTCTGGGTTCAAATAAGCTTAGAAAACGTTGAGTTAAGCAAAGTTAAATAGATTTTACTTACTGTAGGATTTCACAATAACCTTTCACCTGTTTGTGTTCGCTATGATTCTCCAAAAAAAGGATGCAACAGTTGACCCTTTAACAATGCAAGTGTCAGGAGTGCTGAACCCCACAGTTGAAAATCTGCGTATAACTTCTGACAGTCTAAAAATTTAACTACTAATAGCCTGCTCGAGTGGAAACTTTACTGATAATATAAATGTCAACTAACACGTTTTGTATGTTATATATATTACATACCGTATTCTTACAATAAAGCTAGAAAAAAGAAAATGTTTTGAAAAAAATCATATAGAAGAGAGAATATGTTTATAGAATTGTACTGTAAAAAATCTGTGTGTGAGTGGGCCCATGCAGTTCACAAACGTGTTTCTCAAGTGTCAACTGTATATTTAGATTTCCTCAGACTTAATTGACCAGGAATTACCTTTTCATACAATGGCCCACCATTCAACATGTCTCAGCACTGGTGTTCTAAGAAACACAGTTTAACAAACACAAATAGACCATGAAAATGAGGGTCAGATGGGCTGGCAATCTAAGGTTGCCATGTGAGTCAGGGGCATGAAGCCTACAACCTGCTTCCTAGAAGTCAGAGAAGTTCATGGAACCTAACCTCTACAACACAGCTCCCTTTCCCTGCCAGAGGATGTGCTTTGTCTCATGCTCTCTTCCCCTGTCCGAAACTTGAATTAGAGGTTTGGTTAACTTTCAGTGTCCTGATGCTAAGTCCTAGACCACTGCTGAGGTCACCCTAAGTGTCTCTTGGCTAGGCTGCAACTTGTTGCTCAGGGCCCCAAATCTTACAAGCAGGGGCTAAGGTGGCCGACTTGACTCAGATGGAAAGGGTGGCAGCCGACCTACCAGCCCAATATCTGACCGGCTCTCCCAGAGGCGCATGAGGGCCACTCTGGCCACATCTTCGAACACGGGGTCACCAGTGAGGCTGCTCAGGGTGGCAAATTCTACAATGAAGGTCCCGATCCCTGCTGTACAGGTGACAGGGGTTTCTCCCGGGTTCACGCCATGAAGCAGGTTCACCGTTCCATACGGCATGCCAGTGGGGGTCTGAAATGCTGAACAATCACAAAATTATGATCCCAGACAGGAGCAGGGACATAGGGATGGTTCAACACAGACCCAAGCCTGAGGCCTGAGCCAGCACTTCCCTCTTTATCTCCTGGATGATCTGCTAGAGACTGAGCCAGAGAAGGATACAGGTCATGACTGGAGGGTCCTTAGTGGCCACCTAACCCAGGTGTTATCAAGCACTGCTCGACGTGACCCTCTAGCCTATGATGAGGAGAAAAGCAGTGGGCTATGCTCCCGGCTGCCACACCCACGCACACTCACTTTAGCTAGAGTAGCTCTACTTTTATTTAATTCACACCATGCTCTCAGAGGACAGCCAGGTAACTCAGTGTGAAGCAGGTGGGGTTGAAGCCACAGGAAGTGATGGGGCTTGTGGCACACTGAAGAGCATGTTCCATTAGAATCCATTCGTACACTTTTCTGTTTTGGTTTTTTTTTTTGAATTTTATTGAGATATAATTGTCATACAGCACAGTGTGAGTTTAAGGGGTATGGCATAAAGACCTGACTTAACCTATATTGCGAGATGATGAACATAGTGAGTTAATATCCATTACCTTGTATAGATACAAAAAGAAAAACTTCGGTTTTTCCTTGCAATGAGAACTTTTAGGATTTACTCTCCTCGCAACTTTCAAATATATCACATGGCAGTGTTAGCTATAGTCATCATGTTGCATGTTACAGCCCCGGTACTTACTTATTACTGGAAGTGTATCTTTTGACCACTTTCATCCAATTTCCCCTCATATACTTTTCCAAGTGCAATTATAACCAAATGAAACCTATCTGCAGACCCTAAACAGCCCCAGAAGAGCCAGTTTGGGGTCCCTGCTCTAAATAGTTTAGGAGGAGGGGCACCTGGGTGGCTCAGTTGATTGAACGTCTGACATCAGCTCAGGTCATGATCTCATGGTTCGTGAGTTCGAGCCCTGCATCAGGCTCTATGCTGACAGCTCGGAGTCTGGAGCCTGCTTCTGATTCTGTGTCTCCCTCTCTCTCTCTGCCCCACCCCTGCTCATGCTGTCTCTCTCAAAAATAAACATTAAAAAATAAACAAACAAATAGTTTAGGGGGTAAACTATTATTATTATTTTTTTTAAGGATATAAATCACTAAACTACTGATGTGGTCCAATCCTCAGTTTACAGGTAGGAAAAGTCATGCCTGTAAGAAGTGACTCAAAGGTCATACAGAAAGAGTCAAACAGAGCTGGAATGGGAATGCCTGCCATGCGCCCACTCCTTTATGCTCTGCCCATCCCACCCTGGTGCCTTCTGATTCAAGGCAAGGAACTGGACAAACAGCCAAAGGCAGAGATTTCCTCTCTAGGCCAAAAGGTCAAATAACCCCAGAGCAGCCTGTGCGTCACCAAACTGTGAACAAAGTTATCAAAACTTCCAAGAACTGTAAGGTCTGGCTACTCTTGTAAGTGATAAATTTGCTGAGTGGCAGGCACCAGTGGCAAGGAAGGAGAATGCAAGTCACAACCAAGAAGGGCTCAAAGAATATTTCAGAAAAGTCAGGCAGTGTTAAAAAGAGGGGGAGTGACAGGGGCGCCTGGGTGGCCCAGTCGGTTAAACATCCGACTTCAGCTCAGGTCATAATCTCACGGTTTGTGGGTTTGAGCCCCACGTCAGGCTCTGTGCTGACAGCTCAGAGCCTGGAGCCTGCTTCAGATTCTGTGTCTCCCTCTCTCTCTGCCCCTCCCCCACTCATGCTCTGTCTCTGTCTCTCTCAAAAATAAATAAACACGAAAAAAAAAAAGTTGAAAAAAAAAAAGGAGGGGGAGTGACAAAATCCTATTTCTTTACCTGAATGGCAGATACCCTGGGGCTTGCTCCAATATGTACTTTCCAGTATGTACATTTCTCAATACAAAATGTTTTTTAATGATTCAAAAAAAAAAAAAAAAAAAAAGGAGCAACTAAGCAGTGTGCTCTATTGATGACTCACACAGGATATGATGTTTGGAAGGAGACACTCAGGCCATGAGCCGTGAGCCGTGAGTGGATCTGAACCCAGCTCACTCACTGTCCTCCAGTCATCTCCAGAAAGGGAGAACAGTGATGGCCCAGAGGCTGGTGAAAGCACAGAGTGATGTGTTTGGGTGTGAACAGCCCCAGAGTCTCCACCACGCCCTGAAGAGAACACAGTGTCCAGCTGATGCTATCGAGCCCAGCTGCTGCCCCACCAGACAAACACACTGAGGCTTGACCTGCTGCCCTGGACACAGCTTAGCTCCAAAACGTGTCCCTCCCATTTCAGTGGCGTTTGAGGTTCTCCAGGCACTTTCTCCTTTCTGACCTCATTTTCTGCCTCCCAAAAAGCCAATGTGGCATGCAAGCAGGAATTATGAATCCCTTTTCAGAGATGGAAAAACTGAGCCAAGGAGAGAAGAATGGCTTGGTCAAGACATTGGCTAGTTCAGAACTGGGGGCTCCTAATGTGCAGCTCAAGGCTTTTCTCTGGAACCCTTTTATTCCAGCAGTGTGTGGGCCTGAGAGGGGGCAAAAGGGCTCACTCAAATAGGAACAAGAATCTTCCACCCACCAGGCCGGCCTTCAGCCCTCTCCTGCAAACAGTAATAAGATCAGCTCATCCATCCTGGGCCATGGTCTGACAAGCCCTCAAAATGCCCAGGACTCTCCTGACTTCCATGGTGGGTGGCCAGAGGTAGAAATACTGTTTGGATGAGGAACAGAAGAAAATAGCCCGGCATTGCCACTCTTGTCTCCAGCAAGAGAAGCAGGATCCAGTGGACTGCATTTCTCCCGCATGTCAGTGTGGGTCTTACCTGGGAGGAGTTTTCGGGCTGCCTCCTCAGCCATCCTCAGGAGAGGTCCAGAGCAGGGCCATCCGGCCTCTACTTCCACTCCAGCCTTCTTTGATAGCAGGTGAGCAGACAGAAGCCCTCCTACCACTACAGATGGCACAAAACACAAGTGTCAGAGTCCCAAGGACCAGTTTTTCCCTTGTGTCAATTAAACCTACATACTCTGTTGAGCGGCTTGCTGGGAAGGGGCTAGAGCCACCTAGTGAAAGAATCCCTTAATCCCACATATTGGTGCAGTGTTAAGTTCACAAATTCTCTTCTTCTTGGTGGGTCACAAAAACAATGGCTATCACTTTTTTTTAAAGTCCCTACTGTATACCAAGCACTAGGTACTACTGTCTCTTCAAATGAAGATACTGAGGTTCAGAGAGGTAAAGTGACTTGCCCTGGGTCATCCATCTAGTAAGTGGTAGGGCCAGGTCTGTCTGACTACAAAGCCTGTGCTCATTCCACTCAGTCACTCTGTCTCCCAATCTCCCTAAGACCTGGGGTGAGGGGCAGAGTAGTTATTACCTTCATTGTATTAATTAACCTATTTGAATTTGTTACACAATACTTAGGACTTGCAAAAAGCCATAAATGTTCTGTATCTGGAAATATGGCTAAATAGATATCCTGAATGGCCCTCTCATTGCAAAAAAATCTTGTGACCTTGAGCTTCAGCTTTCCCCTCCTCTTGGCAGAGGGGGAACAAGAGACAAAGGCAGGACCTACCAAAGTGGAGAGTCTGATAAAAGATAACCTCCATAAAGTTGGGATCTGAAAGAATTATATACTCTGTGTAAGGATGGATCAGAATAAACCCTACCCACCTCCCCTAGCATACAGTTAAGGAAAACTGCAGGCCTCAAATCTTGATGCCAAGTAAAGGGAAGAAAAACAAACAAACAAACAAACAAACAAACAAATCTCCACTAAGAATTAATAACTACAGGATGGTACTAAGGTTTACAACCTGAATTCATACCAACTAAGTAGTCCAGGAAAACTCAAACCTTTAGCATAAGTCAGTTTTTGGTAGACAATGCCTCCAGCCACATGGAAGAAGTAAACAAAAACTCTAGCTGAAAGAATTCACCTTCAATCTAGGCCTCAAAGAAGCCCAGGGATAAAGTCTAGGGAATGAGTGCACATTAAAATCTAAATAAATCACAAGACATACGAAGAAACAAAGCATTAGGAGTACGAGCCAGCAAAAATGACAGTAGAACAAGACTTACCAACACATCAAATACTGGAACTATCAGACACAGAATACAAAGTAATTATGTAGAAATGTTTAAAGAAATAAAAGAAAGGCTTGGAATAGATGAGTAAGTAGCAAGAAATTATAAAAATGACCAAGCCTAGGGCCGCCTGGGTGGCTCAGTCAGTTAAGTGCCTGACTTTGGCGCAGGTCATACTCTGTGTCTCAGTCTCTCAAAAAATGAATAAATGTTAAAAAAAATTTTTTTTAATTACATAGGCATGTTTTTCTTTTTAAGTTTACTCATTTTTAAAAAAATTTTTTAAATGTTTTTTTTTATTTTTGAGAGAGAGAGACAGAGTGTGAGCAGGAGGGGCAGAGATAGAGGGAGACACAGAATCTGAAGCAGGCTCCAGGCTCTGAGCTGTCAGCACAAAGCCTGATGCAGGGCTCAAACTCACAAGACAGTAAGACCATGACCTGAGCCGAAGTTGGACATTTAACCGACTAAGCCATTCAGGCACCCCAAGTTTACTGTTTTTTTTTTTAAGTAATGTCTACACCCAACATGGAGCTCAAACTCATGACCCCGAGATCAAGAGTCACACACTCTTCTGAGCCAGCAGGGCATTTCTACATAGATAGGTTTATTAGCAAATAAAATAGATCTGAAGAGAGAATTAGTAGACTTGAAAACAGATTTCAAAAAATTACCCAGAATGCAACACAGAGAAACAAAATTATTTTTAAAACATACCAAAGAGATTTGGAGGATATAGTAAGAAGGTATAACAAATATCTGGCTAGAGTTCTAAAAAGAGAAGAGGGAGGAAATGGGGAGAGGCAATACCTGAAGAGAAAATAGTTACGAACTTTTGAAAACTAACGAATGACACAAATTCTTAGATGCAGGAATCCCAAGCAAGATAATAAAAAGAAATCCACATTTATGCACATCACAGTAAAACTGCAGAACACCAAAGAAAAAAAAGATTTCAAAAGCAGAGTCTGTGTAATAATGATTGTTAAGGCTAAGTGGTGGGTAACCCAGTTTATTATATATATTTTCTCTACTTTTATATATATTTTAAAACTTCCATAATAAAAGTTTTTAAAATGAAGGAACAGCCAGCATAAATAAAACCAATCATCTGCAAAGTAACAATTAGATTGACAGATTACTTCTTAATAACAACAATGAAATGAGAAGACAATGGAAAGATTTCTTCAGTGTGCTAAGAGAAAATACTATCAAGTTAGAACCATATGTCCTGCAACGTTATCCCTCAAAGACCAAACAAAGGCAGTGAGATAAAGACATTTTATTATAGGGGCTCCTGGGTGGCTCAGTCCATTAAGTGTCCAATTCTTGATGTAGGCTCAGGTCATGATCTCATGGTTTGTGAGATGGAACCCCACATCAGCTCAGAGCCTGCTTGAGATTCTCCCTCCCTCCCTCTCTGTACCGCTCTCCCCCCCACGGCCCCCTCTCAAAATAAGTAAATAAGCTTAAAAAAAAAGACATTTTATACAAACAAAAGCTGAGAAAATCTTCCAAGAACACACGTGCACTAGAGGACATTCTAAAGGAAGTACTTCAGATAGAAGGAAAGGGATCACAGATGTAAAGTCTGAGACACAGGTAGGAAAGATGGCCAAAGAAATAAATATAGAAATATACAAGTAAATATAGAAGTAAATCTAAAATGTCAAATGTATAGAACAGCAATAATGTATGGAGGGCTTAAGACAAAAAACTAAAATACATAATCTATAGCATGTGGGTCAGGATATTCTCAGAGCCAGGTTTTGTACTATTCAGGAAAATAAAGATTTTCATTAATTCCGTAATGTTTGTTAAATTTGTAATGTTTGTTAAATTTTCCAGGAAACTATTTAAAAAGTCAGATACTGAGCATAGTCATTAATAAGAGGAAAATGGATAAGGGGGAGAAAAGTCAACCTAAAGAAGGCATGCGCGCGCACACACACACACACACACACACACACACAAAAGAGGATGAAAAGAACACAGAGAAGATGGGACAAATAGCACAAAATAAAACCACAGAAATGAATGCAAATACCTAAGTTATTATAGTAAATGTAAATGGATTAAATGCTTGAGTTAAAAGATCGTCAGGATGGGTAAACAAACAAAATATATAATTTATAAAAGATATATCTGATCATAAAAATACAGAAAGATTGAAAGTAAAAGAGTAGAAAAAGATACCAGTCAAATGCCAACCAAAAGAAAGCTGGTATAATTATATAAATATATATAATTATATACATATGATATGAATATACCAGCATATATGTATACATGTACATATGCTGGTATATTCATATCAGCAATAAAGAAATATTCATATCAGCAACAAAGGTATAAGGTATAACAAAGGTATAAGGCAATCTTAGCTTACAGAAGATAAATTGGGCTCTGAAGAAAATTTGAGGCCAGCAGTGAGCATGGCCTCAAACTCCCATCTGATCCCTAAACCAGGATTTTATATCATGCTGTCTTTGTTCCTTAATTTTTTAAAAAACTGTTATCACATGTCTGTAATACAAGTTGCATTGCAAAATACGTACAAAATAAAGATGAGCAAAATGAGGGAGCAAAAAATAACAGCCTCCAGAAGTGACAATTTGTTAAGCCACTGGTGGTCTAGGAGTTCACTGCAAATAAGGGTTGTAGTAGCTTTATGAGAATCACTGGAAACCTGCTAAAAATATTGATTCTAGGACCCAACCCAGAAATCCAAATTCATTAGGTTTAGACTGAAACCTAGACAATTCAACTTCTATTTATTTATTTATTTATTTATTTATTTTAAATTTTTATTTATTTTTGAGAGAGACAGAGATAGAATGCAAGTGGGTTAAGGGCAGAGAGAGAGGGAGACACAGAAGCAGAAGCAGGCTCCAGGCTCTGAGCTGTTAGCACAGAGCCCGACGTGGGGCTCGAACTCACAAGCTATGAGATCATGACCTGAGCCAAAGTCAGATGCTCAACCAACTGAGCCACCCAGGTGCCCCACAATTCAACTTTTTAAAAGGTCCCAAATAGTTCTTTTTTTTTTTTTCAACGTTTTTTATTTATTTTTGGACAGAGAGAGACAGAGCATGAACGGGGGAGGGGCAGAGAGAGAGGGAGACACAGAATCGGAAACAGGCTCCAGGCTCCGAGCCATCAGCCCAGAGCCTGACGCGGGGCTCGAACTCACGGACCGCGAGATCGTGACCTGGCTGAAGTCGGACGCTTAACCGACTGCGCCACCCAGGCGCCCCAAAAGGTCCCAAATAGTTCTGATGGGCAGCAAGTTTTGGAAACTAATGCCCTAGACTTGCACTACATAATATAATCATGAACCGTGAACCACGTCGCTATTTAAATTTAAATTTGTTAAAATTAAATGAAATTAAATATTCAGTTCCTCAGTTGCAGTAGACACATTTCAAATGTTCACTAGCCAGGTGCAGCTACTGGCTACAACACTGGACAACACAGATATAAAATATTTCCGTCATCACAGAAAGTTCTATTGGGTAGCGCTTCTTAGGCAATAAGTTCCAAGAAGGCAAGGATTACATCTTTCTTGTTCATGGCTGTATGCCTAGCACCAAATACATGTTAAATATGTGAGTAATTCTGGCACATCTCTTTCCAGTCTCTTCTCTGCCCCCTGCTCATGTCTGAAGCTGATGGGGGATCCTGAGACCTCCACACCCCACCCTCTAGGAGGAAAAAAGATCTCTCTTCAGTCACTGGTTTTGGCCAAGTGCCCTGGCAGGGTTGACCCTTAAGATTCTATTTACCACCTCTTGGTTTACACAGAGGCAAAAACTCCACACTCTTTTCTTCCAAAACCCCAGCAGGCAGCCCTCACCTCGGATGTTGGTTTCAAACACGGAGGCATTCACATCAATATCAAAGTCTACATTGTCCTGGAGTACTTCAACCACTCTTTGGAATTCTGAGACATTTCCCAAAATCTGGAAGAGAAGAAGGTCTTGACAGTGAGGCTCTCTGAGGCTTGAAGGCACTGAAGATCGAGAGTCTGGGATCCTATGCTGGTGTGGCCATCACTTATTCAACTAAGATCTATAGTTTCTGTTCTAGTACTGGTGACAGGAGAAGGAAACAGTGAGATCTAGAAACCATGGAGACCCAATACCAAGAGACTGGTTAAGTCAATTCTTAGTTACCAATTCAAGAGTCCTTATGTACCCATTTAGTGGAAAC
Source organism: Neofelis nebulosa (assembly GCF_028018385.1). Lineage (NCBI taxonomy): Eukaryota > Metazoa > Chordata > Mammalia > Carnivora > Felidae > Neofelis > Neofelis nebulosa. Next base: position 117,655,359 of record NC_080790.1, read on the forward strand.
AATAGAGACTGTAGACTGCATAGTTTTGACATTTGCAGCAGATATCTGTTGTTTTTAAACTTCTCTGGTCACATTCATCCTTGTGGAAAACACTGCAGGTTGGTTGGCCCAACACAGATTCCCAATCTCCTTTACCCTGGTAGGTTCCCAAGGTGGTGGCTGAAAATCCAGATACTTGCTTTCTCAGCCTCCTTTGCTGCTAGAGGTGAATGTGTTACCCAGCCAATGCTAAGCCTTGAGAAGTCTACTGGGGGCACTTCTGGGGAAAGATTGTGTTTTCCTAATAAAAAGGGACAGATACCACTGGCATGGTGTTTACTCTTCTTCTTTCTGCCTTGAAAGCAGACTTTACATCTAGAGCTGTGGCAGCCATTTTAGACCATGAGGTACTAAGCATCAGAATGAAAGCCAATACTCTAATGATAGTAGAATGGAAAGATACAAAGAGCTTGGGTCTCTGACGGCATCACTGAACAGCCAACCCAATGCTAGAAATTACCTCCAGACTTTCTTTTACTCGAGAAAATTAAACCCTTTTCATTTAAACCATCAGCCAAATGCAATTCTGATATCTTTTATTCTGATAGTAGTGCCTCAATTTGAGATATCACTCTTTTTACACAGTCACTCTTGCAGTTTGGGAGAGGCTGACCCCAGTCCTTCAGTAGCAAGAATGGGTACTTGATCTGGACCACTGGACTGTATCCCTTGGCCAGTGACTGGTTCAGGAATGAGTGTGTGACCCAAGCCAGATCAATGAGACTCAACTTCGGGAATTAATTCAAAAGGGCTGATTCTTCCCCCACACACAGGTTCCTGACTGAGTGGGAAGTAAGTTTGGAACTACTGATGGCTACTCTGCCAGCATAAGGAGCGCCTGAGAACACAGCTAACAAAGAAGGCAGAGATAGGAGATGGAAAGATTCGTGAAGACTTGTTCATATGCCTGGATCCAGCTGATTCTGAGGCCAGCCTTTACCTGGACTTTTTAGTTATCTGACTCAGTAAATTCCCTTCTTTGTCTATATTGGTTTGAACAAGGAACCAAAACAATCCTGTCTCAGCATTCAAGGCTCTCGATGATTTGGACTCAAACTACCTTTCTGACCATGTCTCTCGCTGTTCATCTTCATCTAACCTATCTTCATCTACTTCAGAAAAACTATAACCACTATTTTCCACTTTCTTGCCTTCAGACATGCTCTTTCCTTTACCAGAAATCCCTCCATCCTGTGTCTGCCCATTTCCAAATCCAATCTATCTTTGACTGTCTAAATGTCATGTCTCCAGGAAGCCTTTGATCCCTCCAGCTAAAAGGAACCCTCTTCGTCCGTTAAAAGACTCCAATAACTTTATCCACACAACTCTTAGGGCACCTATTTCTTTCCACATGAAGAGAATCTTGCCTGGGAAGGAGCCTCATTCTTTCCTGCATTCCCCCAGGGTGCCAAGCGCAGCCCATGAAGCAATTACTCAATGTTTACTGAATGATTACATGAATCTTTTTCCACACTGCAGTTAGTAATCTTCTCAAAACAGAAATCTCAGCATTTCCTGCCCTCTACTTCAAATATTTCAGTGGCTTTCCATTGCTGTTAAATTAGAAATCAAAATCCTTAACACAGTGAACAAGGGCTTCCATCATCTGGTCCCCAACCAGACCCCCGGCTCCACTATTCTTCCTGAATTTCCTTCTCCACCTCCCAGACATAATGGCCCCGCTTCAATTCACTGCCTTTGCCACACTCTCTCCTGCCATAAGGCCCTTGTACAGGCTGTACAGGCTGTTCCCTCTGCCTGGAACACTCTGTCCTCCCTCACTTCCCTAGTTGACACTTGCTTCTCTTTCAGATCCCAACTTAAGTGTCATTCTCTCTCCCTTCTTCTCTCTCTGCCCTTCCCCTACTCTCATTCTCTCTCTCTCTCTCAAAATAAATTAACTTAAGAAAAAATAAAAAAAGAAAAATTATATCTTCAAGGTGATCATAACCATGTAAATACTATTAATTTATATAAAAATGAGAAGGGGTGACAGACCAGAAATAGTGAAATATGGATAAAGTTGTTAAATCCTCTCTTGTGGCCTTTTTAAGGAGGATGATTAAGACTTGGAGTCCTACAGAATTAAACTCAAGTCCTAGCTCTGCTACTTCATAGCTGTGGACCCTGGCCAAGCCATTTTACCTCTTCTCAAAATTTATTTTGAGAGAGGCAGAGACAGCATGAGTGGGGAAAGAGCAGAGAAAGAGGAAGACAGAGAATTGCAAGCAGGCTCCACAATGTCAGTGCTGAGTCCAATATGGGGCTAAAACCCACAAAACGGAGATCATGACCTGAACCGAAACCAAGAGTCAGACTCTTAACCGACAAAGCTACCCAGGCGCCCCTGCCAGTTTACCTTTCTAAGCAATAGCTTTCCTGACTTGAAGAAGGAGTAAAGGATGTACCTTATGGGGTTGTTAGAAGGGTTAAACAAGATAATACACACAAAGTGCTTAGCACAAGCCCTACACATAACACACTAACTAGTCACTGCTATTTTTATCACTGAACATGTCCAATTAGAATGTAAGCCTCTGAAGGGGCACCTGGGTGGCTCAGTCAGTTAAGCACCTGGGTCTTGATCTCAGCTCAGGTCATGATCTCAGAGTTCGTGAAATCAAGCCCTGCAGTGGGCTCTGCGCTGACAGTGTGGTGCCTGCTTAGGATTCTCTCTCTCCCTCAGCCCCTCCCCTTGAGCATGCATGCACACACTCACTCACTCTCTCTAAAATAAATAAACTTAAAAAAAAAAAACAAAACACCACATTTATGTTTAGAATGTAAGTCTCTGAAAACAAGGAGGGTCTCAAAGTCTCTGTATCCCCCAGAGAGTTATACAGGTCTATCACAGTTCTGTGTTCATGACAGGTGTTCTGTAAACATGTGCTAAATAAATGACCCTGAATACATTTGGAATTCATCGTTTCCCTCTATCTAGCTGGGCGACCAGAATCTGAAGCTTCGGAATACGGAGATGAAAATAAAAGGCCCAAGTGAAGAACTTGTTTTTTGCCTACAGTCAAGCTGCCAAAAGAGGAAGGATATTGGTTGCACAACCATGGTGAGGTAAAGGAACAATCAAGACACTTACCAGCAAGGTGTCCAGGGCATCAATTAGCGTCAGAGAAAAACTGTAAAAGGACAGAAATTCCAGCTGCTTAGTAAGAAAATCAAACACAAGCTATGAAGGTTGCCCCAGATCAGATACCCCCAAAACTAGTAAGTGAGGCACAGTGATGACTCTTCCCGTCCCAGTTTCCAGTCACAACAGAAAAACCCTAGTGAAAATTACGAAGAAGCTCTGACCCATTTAATGCACTTGGGAGGATGGGCTGATGTAGCTCAACTGTGGTTAAACATATCACCTATATTCACTGGCGTTCTTCTCTGCCATGGGGAGGCAGTATAAGATTGTGGCTAAGAGCACAGGCTTTTCCACATCTAGGAATTTATCTCAATGTGCACAGAGCTGTATGCTTGAGAGTGCTCATGGCTGTACTGTTTAGAAAAGCAAAAAGCTAGAAATAACACAAACATATACCAGTTGAAGAGTGATTAAATTGTAGTACATTTAAACAGAGCAAAACTATGAAGTTGTAACAAAAAATTGTTATCTATTGTTCTATGGGCTAATATTAAAATATTCAAATTATATCGTTAAATGAAAAAAGACAAAGGATAGAATAGGCAGTGAGGTATGTTTATATCTGCATTTTCAAAAAGAGATACATAGACAAAAAGCAGATTAGCAGTTGTTTGGGCCAGTGGTGGTGGAGGAATGAACTATAAAGCAGCACAGAGAACTTTTTAGGATGACAGAAATGTTCTCTATCTTGACTGTGATAGTGGTTACTAGATGCTTCAAATGGGCACATTTTATTACATGTAAGTTATGACTTTAAAGAGTTAATTTAAAAAGATACACATACACATATGATGGTAAAAAACAAAAATATTTTGGGGAGGATACACAAGAAAGTTAACAGTGGTTGGAGTTCTAGGGTATGTAAGAGACTTACTTTATTGTCTATGATTTTTTACTGTTTGAATTTGCCTTTTGCTTATACATATTTTCCAACTAAATAGAAAAAAAAAGAAAAAGGAAAGAAAACCAGCACACATTTTGTTGATTACTTAACTTCTCCAATCCTTAGCATACTCATTTGTAAAATGGACAAAACAACACTTAACCCCTAGGGGTGTTGAGAGAATTAAATGAGAAAACACAAGTAAAATGCTTAGCACAGTGTTTAATCAATGTCATCCTCAGCTAAACGCAATGATCTTTCACTCAGCAAGGAACAAGACAAAGAATTCCACCTCATAAGTTTTTATTCTAGTGGAAGTAAGAAAAACAAACTAGTAGCAAGTGAAAATGATAGCATCAGAGAGTGAGAAGTGCTAATAAATAAAAAAATAAAATAAAAGGGGTGATTTGTGAGAGTGACCTGTAGGGGGTGGGTAGTTAAGGGAGCTAATACTTAGGTGACATTTTGAGCTGAAATCTCAAGAAGCAGTCAGTAATGTGAGGGCAATGGGGGAGTGTGTTTCAGTTACACCAACAAATGCTCTGAAGAGTTACATCCCCTCCTGGGCCAGTTTAACCAATTACAAAATGAAGGGGTTGGGTCTTCTGATTTCTTGGAAACCTTCCTCGACAGCCTAGGACTCCAGAGGTTTGTCCAAGTCCCCAGGCTGGTGCCTGGTACTGTCATGGTTGGAGCTCAAAGGTCCAGTCCACCAGGCTAACCCAGGCTTTTTCCACAGTGGGATCCAACTTTCCAGGAGGCTGGGTGGATCCTGGTGGATTGGAGGGAACGTAGCCTCACCCTCGCTAGCTTTTCTGGAATTGGCGAGGAGACCGTGAAGCCACCGGCCCCAAGTGACCCGCCCGCCTAGGAACCATACTGCCAGACCCCAGCCGCCCCCTTGCTCCTCCACTCGCACTACCTGCCCCAGGTGTCGTGCCCGTCACAGGTGAGAGGTCGCAGCTCGTCGTAGGGAAAGGCATTCTCGAGGTAGCTGTCGTAGGCGTGGTAGAACATGGCCTTGACTCGCTCCCTGGTGCGGGGTATGAAAAATGAGGCAGGGGAAAGGACAAGAATAGAGCGGAAAATGGGAATCACCACCTGAGCCCAGTGGCGGGGTCTGAGCAGGTCGGGGTGTCGGAGGGGAGGGGCGGGGGGAGTCCTAGAACGTTGGGAAAGGAAAGGGACCGGGTCTGCGCTTCCCCTTCCCCAACTCTGGAAGGGATAGGAGCCTGACCCCTTTCACCTGTAGTGGGCGGGGTCGGGCGCGGTGCCACCTGGACCTGGCGCACCATGGTGCAGGGGCAGCAGCGCGCACAGGAGGCCGAGCGGGACAAGCAGCGGGAAAGGCATAGAGCCCGTGTCCTGTCAGCGCCGCCGCCGCGGTAGCAGCCACCGCCACCCGCTCATCCTGGGAGCCTCTGCGGGTTGTTCCGGGAATCCGCGCCACTGCGCCTGCGCGCTGGGGGGGGGGGGGGGGGGGGGGAATCAGTCACCCACTTCCGGACTACAAGTCCCAGAATACAATGGGAGGCGGAACGTCGGCAAAGAGTATCTTGGGACAGTCTCTGAAGTGGAAATCAACGTGGCTGAAAAACAGTGGCTACCACAGATACTATGATTAATTAATGTTTTAGTAACAGCATTTGTTAAGCGCTTATTGTGTACTAAGGCTGTATTGAATACTTTAAATACATTATTTTTTTTTTTCCAACCTCCTTATAGACATAAAGACAGGACAACAGGGACTCAACGTTGAGTGGACGTATATAAAGAATGGATGAATAATGTTCAGACATTACCATTATTAGGCATATTGAGTTTCCCAAGGCAGTTCCCTGATGATTGTGTGAGGTACAACTTACTTCCTTTTATTTGTCCAAAGCTGCTACTCAATATTTCCAGAAATCCCTTTAAGTTCTACGAATTGACGAATTCTTGTCATTTCTTTCCTCCCATTTCGGATGAGGTCACGTAAGTATGGTCTCTTCAGTCTCCATCCCAACTCAGAAGCTTCCGTCTCCCAAACCCCTGGATCATCTCAGTGGTTGCAGGCATTTAGAGCATCCCAGATGAGAATGAAGACCCTGGGGCGCTATAGCTTTGAGAGGTTTGAGACCAATTTTTCCATTTGCCTTTTGGCAATTTCCCAGATTTTGGTCAGTTCCCAGACTATGGTTAGTTTATAGCAACACCCATGAGTTTCGGCAGTGTGATGTGCAGTAGAATCAGTCCTGGATTTGAAATGAGATCTGGACTTCAATTTCAACTTTACCACTTACAGCCTCTATGTAATCCCGGGCAAGCCTGTCCCCTTATCTGGACCCAGCTTTCTCATCTAAAAAATGAGGAGTTTGGGCAAATGGATATATGAGATCATTTTAACTTGAGCTATCTGTGATACTAGGATGGCCATGCTGTTTGCTGAAAAGCCAAATAGAAGTGGCAGCTAAGTTCCTTTGAGTTGGAATGAAGGTGAGTTTGTTCTCCTTTGGTCCATCATCCTTAAAAATATCCCTCAGATAGATGTCCCCAAATGCCATCAGTCGATATGAAAAGTAAAACTCTGGGGGCACCTGGGTGGCTCAGTAACGTAAGGGTCCAACTTCAGCTCAGGTCACGATCTTGTGGTTTGTGAACTCGAGCCACACACCAGGCTCTATGCTGACAGCTCAGAGCCTGGACCCTGCTTCAGATTCTATGTCTCCCTCTCTCTCTGCTCCTCCCCACTCGTGCTCTGTTTCTCTTTCAAAGATAAATAAACATTTAAAAAAATAAAATTAAAACTCTGACTTCACGGAGACAGCTTGAGGTAGTACAGTATAGAGGTTTAAACTGTGGGCTTTAGATTGAACAAACCTCACTTGGAGTTACTACTAGCTCCATCACCTATTAGGAGTGTGGTCCCATCATTTTGTCTTTTGAGCCTCATTTTACTCATCTGTAAAATAGGAATAATATCAGTACCTCCACTCCCAACAGGATTATAAGGATTCAGTGAGCTAAAGTGCTTGTCATAGTGCCGGGAAGAGGAAACACTAAAAAAAAAAAAAAAAAAAAAAAAAAAAAAATAGGATGTTTTTGGAAATTCTTCTTGGAAGGGCCAGATGGTAGGGAAAGGAGGCAACAGTAAAATGAGACTTGGATAACAGCACAAGGGCACTCTATTAGTTTCCTGTGACTACTGTAACAAATTACCACAAACTTGGTGACTTAAAGCAACAGAAATTGATTCTCTCTCAGTTCTGGAGGCCAGAAGTCTGAAATCAGTTTTACTGAGCCAAAATCAAGATGTTGGCAGGGCCACATTCCCTCTGGAGGCTCAAGGGGAGCCCTACCTCTCCAGCTTCTCCTGGAGAAGAGAAAGTTGCTGGCATTCTTTGGCCTGTGACCATATCACCCCAATTTCTGCCTCTGTCTTCACATCACCGTCTCCTTCTCTGTGGGTGTGTCTCACTACTCCCTCCACTTGCCTCCTATAAGGACACTTGTGATTGCATTTAGGTTCGACTTGAGTAATACAAGGTAACTTTTTGAGTAAACTCCATACTCTTTTTCAAAGTGGCTGCACCAGTTTGCATTCCCCCCAACAGTGCAAGAAGATTCCTCTTCCTCCACATCCTTGCCAATACCTTTTGTTTCTTGTGTTGTTGACTCTAGCCATTCTGACAGGTGTGAGGTGACAGCTCATTGTAGTTTTGATTTGCATTTCCCTGACGATGAGTGATGTTGAACATCTTTTCATGTGTCAGCCATCTGTATGTCTTCTTTGGAAAAATGTCTATTCGTGTCTTTTGCCCATTTTTAAGTTTGATTATTCATTTTTGGGGTGTTGAGTTTTATAAGTTCCTTATATATTTTGGATGCTAAGCCTTTACCACATATGCCATTTGCAAATATCTTCTCTTATTCTATAGGTTGCCTTTTAGTTTTGTTGATTATTTCCTTCACTGTGCAGAAGCTTTTGTTTTCTTTTATTTAGTTTTATTTATTTAAATGATCTCTACACCCAGTGGTGAGGCTCAAACTCCCGACACTGAGCCAGCCAGGGACCCCAGAAGCTTTTGATTTTGATGTAGTTTATTTTTCCCAATAGTTTATTTTTGGTTTTGTTTCCCTTGCCTCAGGAGACATACCTAGAAAGAAGCTGCTATGGCGAGTATCACTGCCTGGAGCACCTGACTAGCTCAGTTGGTAGAGCATGTGACTCTTGTTCTTGGAGCCATGAGTTTAAGCCTCACATTGGGCATAGAGTCTACTTTTATTTTTATTTTTTTTATTTTTTTTTTCAACGTTTTTTATTTAGTTTTTGGGACAGAGAGAGACAGAGCATGAACGGGGAAGGGGCAGAGAGAGAGGGAGACACAGAATCGGAAACAGGCTCCAGGCTCCGAGCCATCGGCCCAGAGCCCGACGCGGGGCTCGAACCCACGGACCGCGAGATCGTGACCTGGCTGAAGTCGGACGCTTAACCGACTGCGCCACCCAGGCGCCCCTAGAGTCTACTTTAAAAAAAAAGAAAGTTACTGCCTGCATTCTCTTCAAGGATTTTTATAGTTTCAGGTCTCACATTTAGGTCTTTAATCCATTTTGAGTTTATTTTTGTGTATGGTGTAAGAAAGTGGTCCAGTTTCATTCATTTGCATGTTGCTGTCCAGTTTTTCCAATGCCATTTGTGAAGGAGAAAGTCTTTTTTCCATTGGATATTCTATACTGCTTTGTTGCAGATTAATTGACTACACAGTTGTGGGTTCATTTCTGGGTTTTTCATTCTGTTCCATTGACCTATGTGTCTGTTTTTGTGTCAGTACCATACTATTTTGATTACTACAGCTTTGTAATATAACTTGAAGTCTAGAACTGTGATGCCTCCAGCTTTGCTTTTCTTTTTCAAGGTTGCTTTTGCTACTCGGGGTCTTTTGTGGTTCCATGTACATTTTAGGACTGTTTGTTCTAGCTCTGTAAAAAATGCTGTTGGTATTTTGATAAGGATTGCATTAAATGTGTAGATTGCTTTGGGTAACATAGACATCTTAACAATATTTGTTCTTCTGATCCATGAGCATGGAATGTCTTTCCATTTCTTTGTGTCATCTTCAATTTCTTTCATCCGTGTCTTATAGTTTTCAAAGTATAGGCCTTTTGCCTCTTTGGTTAGGTTTATTCCTAAGTATCTTACTATTTTGGATGCAATTGTAAATGGATTTGATTCCTTAATTTTTCTCTCTGCAACATCAATACTGGTGTATAAAAATTCAACAGATTTCTGTACAATGATTTTGTATCCTGAGACTTTACTGAATTTGTTTATCAGTTCTAGCAGGGTTTTTTTTTGGTGGAGTCGTTCAGGTTTATAGTATCAGAGCATCTGCCCCCCCCCCTTTTTTATGTTTATTCATTTTTTGAGAGAGACAGAGAGAGAGAGAGCACGAATGAGAGGGTAAGAGAGAGAGGGAGACACAGAATCCGAAGAAGGCTCCAGGCTCTGAGCTGTCAGCACAGAGCCCCACATGGGGCTCAAACTCACGAACCATGAGATCATGACCTGAGCCACCCAGGCACCCCTACCCTTATTAATCCAAGGTGTTATAGGCAATAATTTCTGCCCTCAAGAACTTGAAGGACAGTGTGTGGCATACAATGAAAAGTCCAAAGTAGTCAAGCCACAATCCTTTCTTTTGAAGTGCTTGCAATTTGGGTAAAAAGGAAAGGTGTCTATTGGAGAATATTTGGAATTATAGAGTGTTCACGTCTTCCTGTGGGTGAGTAGAGTTTGAGGATGCTCAGATTGTATCCGTTCCCAAGGTGAATGTTCTTGGTCTCTGTGCCAAGCAGAACAGGCTTTGGACTAGTGGTCAGAAGCCCTTGGTTCTGTATGGTTTAGCCATCATTTCTGTGTGATCCTGAGCAAGTAGTTCTCCCTTGTGGGGATTCAGTTTTCATATCTGAAAAATTAGAGAATGAGGCTGCCTCTCAGCGTAAGGAAAATATTAACAGATTCATGCAGAGTTACTGTAAAAAAAAAAAAGTTGGAAAACAGAATTCCACATGCATCAGCCGCAGAATTTTCTTCCAGAAACAATCATAAAGCAGAGTAAAACTGTAGGACAACACTCCAAATGGCATTTAACTATTTTCCAACTGAATAATAACCAGAATAATGCTAATAAGAAAATGCCCAAAATATATTGATAATAGGGAGGGGAGTTCTATTTTTAATTTTTTTTTTTTTTTTTTTGGGGGGACAGAGAGAGACAGAGCTGAACGGGGAAGGGGCAGAGAGAGAGGGAGACACAGAATCGGAAACAGGCTCCAGGCTCTGAGCCGTCGGCCCAGAGCCTGACGCGGGGCTCGAACTCATGACCTGAGCTGAAGTCGGACGCTTAACCGACTGAGCCACCCAGGCGCCCCTATTTTTAATTTTTTGAGGAAACTTCACACTGTTTTCCAGAGCAAGCAATAGCACTGCTAGGAATTTATCCAAGGGATACAAGAGTGCTGATGCCTAGGAGCACATGTACCCCAATATTTATAGCAGCACTTTCAACAATAGCCAAATTATGAAAAGAGCCTAAATGTCCATCAACTGATGAATCGGTAAAGAAGATGTGGTTTATATATACAATGGAATACTACTTGGCAATGAGAAAGAATGAAATCCTGCCATTTGCAGCAACGTGGATGGAACCGGAGGGTATTATGCTGAGTGAAATAAGTCAATCAGAGAAATACAGATACCATATGTTTTCACTCATATGTGGATCTTGAGAAACTTAACAGAAGACCATGTGGGAGGGGAGGGGGGAAAAAAGAGTTACAGAGAGAGAGGGAGGCAAACCATAAGAGACTCTTAAAAGCTGAGAATAAACTGAGGGTTGATGGGGGGGGGTGGGAGGGAGAGGAAAGTAGGTGATGGGCATTGAGGAGTGCACTTGTTGGGATGAGCACTGGGTGTTGTATGGAAACCAATCTGACAATAAATTATATTAAAAAATATATTGATAATAGAAATCACTTATAGAGCAATTTACTATGTTTCAGGCACTGTTCTTAGTACTTTACATGTATCAACACCACTAATCATCACCACAACCCTCTGAGACAGTATTATTATCACCATTTACAGATTTTAAAAAATAAAAGCACAGATTTTGAAAACTGGAGAGAGATTTAGTAACAACCACCTCACACTGAATAAGTGGTAGAGGCAAGATTTGGACCCAGTCTATCCTACATTGATGAAATTAATCACAAAGGCATAGATAAAAGGCCAATACAGAATAGAAAAGTAGAGATTTGGTTGACTTCTACAATGCCCTTCTGCCTTAGCTTCATATGATTCTACATTCAACATTCCTTTCCTTTTTGTTGGAAAATGAGAGTAAAAGAGTTCAACTCCCTGAAGCTGGAAGTCAAGACACTTTAGTTCTCTTTTGACCCGGTTCTCTTGACTACTTTTAGCAAGAAAGTCTCTGGGAATTCCTTTTCTATTTTAGTATATGTGCTGCCAAAGCAAGCACTGAGAATTCCTTTTCTAGCATCTGGGGCCATGTGGTTCAAGCAGATATTCCCAACTCCCAGCGAAAAGCTTGTGCACTACGTGCTTTGGGTCTGCCAAGAGATAACTAGTTTTATTCCTGGGAAACTTTCCATCTGTTGCTTTGTAGAAATGTTTGGATTTCCACTGTCTCCAGCATGTCCATGCATTTAGAACACTGATTCCTCAGTCAGAGCCCTAGGAACATGTTTTACAATGCTCGTGTTCCGAGTGAACTCAGACCCATGGCTAAATTTGCCTAGAGAAACCTAACCATCCTGGGTGTATTTAGGCAAAAGTACAGAGTCAAGAAGTGACCACAGGTGGTGTCATAGTTCGGTCAGTCCCAGGCCCTGGGCCAGATTACAGTCTTTGAGATCTCAAGCCTTGAAACTGGTCTCCATCCTTGATGTGCAATTCAAAACAATAATAATTCTATACTATAAAATAAACGGAAGCAATAGGTAAAAAGTGGGAGTGGTGCAAGTGTCCACTGATGCACAAATGGATAAACAACATGTGATATAAATACAATGGAATATTATTCACCGTGTAAAAGGAAGGAAGTTCTATGTGCAACGACATAGATGAACCTTGAGGACATTATGCTAAGTTAAATAAGCCAACCACAAAAGAAAAATATTGCAAGATACCACCTATATGAGGCATCTAGAGTAATCAAATTCATAGAGACAGAAAGTAGAAGGGTAGTTTCCAGGGACTTGGGATGAGGGAAATGGATTATTGTTCAATAGGTATAGAATTTTAGTTCTGCAAGATGAAGAGTTCTGGAGATGGATGGTGGTAATGGTTGCACAACGTGACTATACTTAACGCCACTGAACTGTGCACTTAAAATGGTTAAATAGTAGATTTTATGTTATATGTATTTTGCCACAATTTTTTAATTAAAACAATGGAAAAAATAAATGGATATGGTCTAATACGTTTCTGGCTTTTCCATGGTCTACTTCACTGCTCTTTGGAAATATCCATTTCTTTCAAAGAAAATATGTCCGTATGGGGGTGGGGGTACCTCCTCCGCTGATGTCCAAACCAGATACTTCTCTCTGCCTATTTGGTGATACAGAATTAGCCAGATACCACCCCAGCTTGAGGGAGGGAAGAATATAGATATCCTGCAGGGATCCCCCTTCGGCCAATCTGCCCTGTAGGCCCCAAATTCTGCTGCTGGAGAAAAAGAAAAAGTCTAATCCAATGAAAATCCTTTCAGCAAACATTTATTGACATTGTATTTGTTTGTTTGTTTGTTTGTTTGTTTTGAGAGAGACAGAGACAGTGCAAGTGAAGGGGGAGCAGAGAGAGAGGGAGAGAGAATCCCAAGCAGGCTCCGTATTGCCAGCATAGAGCCCAACTAGGGGCTCAAACTCATGACCTGAGCTGAAACCAAGAGTCGGATGCTTAACCAACTCAGCCACCCAAGTGCCCCCAGCAAACATTTACTGACATTATAATAATAACAGCAACTATTAAATTAAACTTACCAGTGTTAAGAAAAACCATCTGAAATGTGTTACTAAAATAAAAAGATGATTATGTGACCTTTTAATGCCATAATAAAGTCTTGAATGTCAAGTCTATTTAAGAGTCATCTTCAATGCTACATTATTTACACAATCGGTTAGAGCATAGACAGTTTATAGTTCTGTAAAGTAATAAAGCATGATGATTTCCTTTTTGTCTGTAGAAAAGACAATCCCAAAGATTATGGTTTTATTACCCTGTAAGACATTAATCCATTTTGTATATAATTTATCAGTCTCATTTTTTCAACATTTTTTTCTTTTTCATTGACTATAAAAGCTTCAGTTTTTATATTCTATTTTGAACTGGCTTTGTCATCCTGCTAGTCCCTTTATTAATGAGCTAAATGAAACTTTGACCCATGCTCCCTGTCTATTTGTACGAGAATGATGTTTTTTGCATGTTGAGAATTATCCTTGACACTAAATATAAGATCTGGGGTTAAGCAATTCACAGACCCATGAAACCCCTTTGAGAGAAATTTCTATTCTATCCCCATTTTCCAGATGAGAAATCTGAGGTACAAAAAAGATTAGATAATTTTTAAGGGCCAATTCTTTTGTGAGTCACAGTTTTCTCTCCTTCCCTGGATGTCCTATTTATTTGTTCATTCATCCAATAAATATCTATTGAGCACTTACTGTGTGCCAAGTACTCTGCTAGCCTGGTGATACAAAAATGCTAAAATACATTCCCTGCCACCTTATAGCTTTTGGTGTGTGGGGCAGATGCTTAAGCAGACAATTATCATGGAAAGATGGCCATCCTTAAGTACTGCTAATGTCTCGAGCATGTTGTATTACTTCTCCTTTCATATTATATTATTTTGCACTTTCTTCTCCCTCTATATGAAACACCTTTTCCCCACACCTTCTGCCCTATCGCCACTCCCACCGCTCACTTGTTCTGCAGGACCAGCTTGGGTATCACTTCCTCTAAGAAAAGTCTTCTCTGACCCCAGACTAAATCAGAGGACTCTACTCTCATAACTTAGATGACCCCCATGCTTCTCAGCCCCAGTCTCTACCTCCCTGCCCCTCTTAGTACTTATCCTATTGTATTATCATTATTTATTTATATGTCTCTCTCTCCTACTCGACTGTCTCTTCCTAAGTGGAGATCTTGTCTATTTCAGGTCCTAGCACACTGTAAGTGCTCAATAAATGCCCACTGAATAAAAGAATGAAGCAGCATGTGAACCACGTTAGAGGAAATAAAGGAAGAAGAGAAGATGGCTCACAGAAACTTTTAGAAATAACTTGTCAGGGGCTGCTGGGTGGCTCAGCCGGTTAAACATGTGACTCTTGACATCAGCTCAGGTCATGATCTTGCAGTTGTGAGATCGAGCCTTGTGTCAGGCTCTGTGCTGACAGCATGGAGCCTGCTTGGGATTCTGTCTCTCTCCTTCTCTCTCTCTCTCTCTCTCTCTCTGCCCCATCCCCTGCTCATATTCTCTCTCTCTCTTTCTCAAAATAAATATTAAAAAATAAACATTAAAAAAAGAAGAAGAAATAACTTGTGAGCAGCTCAGAGTACCCAGAGCACAGAGAGTAGTGGCAACAGCTACGGACTGAGCTAACAGAAATAATATGTGCCTAGAGCTGTATTAAGTAATTCACTTATACTAGTTCATTTCCTTCTCACGACAACTATCATTCTTCCTATTTTAATGATGGTCTCAGAGAGGCCAAACGGCGTGTCTTCAATCTAACAGCTAGCAAGTGGCAGAACTGAGATGTGAACTCAGGCAACTTTACCTGAGCCCATGTTCTCATCCTATGTCACACTCTATATGTCTGCTCTGGGTCCTAGAAGGAGGGGGTGGGCTGAGAAAAGAGCACAAAGATGCTCTCCAGGAGTTTAGAGTCCAGGAGAGAAGACAAGGGATAGAATGTGACAATGTAACTACAATGGGAGGTAAAGTTCTTTCGGTTTTGTAAGAAAAGTAAGAAAGAGGTCATTTCTAGCATCTGAGAAGGCTTTCAGAAGGAGGCGGTGTCAGGGCTTTGAAGGAGTGGGGAGGATTTGGAGAAGTCCAGAGACAAATAGCCCAAGAGTAAAATATACGTAGACTGGATAATACTTTACAAGAAGTTGTTTCATCTCAGTAACGCAAGGTTAGTTTAACACTAGAAACTTAATTAATGCACTTGCCACATTAACAAGTTAAAGATGGAAACTTGTACGATCATTTCATTAGATTATGAAAAACTCAAAACATTTATGCTAAAAACTCAGTAAACTAGGGGCACCTGGGTGGCTCAGTCAGTTAAGTGTCCAACTTCAGCTCAGGTCATGATCCCACTGTTTGTGAGTTCAAGCCCTCTGTGCTGACAACTGGGAGCCTGGAGCCTGCTTCATATTCTGTGTCTCCCTCTCTTTGCCCTTGCCCTGCTCACACTCTGTCTCTCTCTGTCAAAAATAAATAAAAACATTTAAAAAATTAAAAACTCAGTAAGCTAGAAATAAAAGGAATTTTAATCCAATAAAGGGTATCTATTAAAAAATACAGCAAACATCATATTTATTGATAAAAAGGTGAAAGCTTTCTTTTTTATTTTTATTTTTTTAATGTTTATTTAAAATTTGTTTTAAGTTTATTTATTTTGCGAGAGAGAGAGAGAGAGAGAGACAGAGATAGAATCCCAGAGCCTGATGCAGGTCTTGAACCTATGAATAGTGAGACATGACCTGAACTGAGATCAAGAGTCGGACCAACTGAGCCACCCAGGAGCCCCTAAAGAATGTTTATTTATTTATTTATTTTGAGAGAGAGAGAGAAGGAGAGAGAGCATGCCCACAAATGAAGGAGGGACACACACACACACACACACACACACACACACACACACACAGAGTATCCCAAGCAAGCTCCGTGCTGTCAGTGCAGAGCCAGACACGGACCTGAGCTGAAATCAAGGGTTGGATGCTTAACTGACTGAGCCACCCAGGTGCCCCAAAGACTTTCCTTTTTAAACCAGGAAAACTACAAGAATACTTTTTAAAAACTATTTCTATTCACACTGTACTAGAGGTTTCAGCCAGTATGTTTTCTTAAGAAAAATAAACTATAAAAATTAGAAAGGAAGAAATAAAAGTCACTATCAACTGAAATGAATACGGATATATAAAATTCAGAAGAATTTAAATTTAATTATTGGAATAAATAAAAGAGTTTTTTAAGGTTTCTAGATATAAAATCAGTGCAACAAAATTATATTTCTATACCAGCAAAAAGCTGTGAGAACACAACATTTCTTTTAAATGCCATTTCAATAACAGTTTAAAATATGAGAGGCCCAGGGGAAAAACTCTATCAAAGGGTGAGTGGGATCTTAGAGATAAACTTATAAAACTCTGAGGGGGGCACCAAAGGAGATATAAATAAATGAAGAGATACACTCTATCATGCATTGGATGATTCAGTATTGGGAAGATGTCTATTCTCCCCCAAATCATTAACACATTGAATGTGATACCAACCAAAATCCTACCAACCTGATAAAGTGATTCTAAAATTTATTATAGAAGTTCAAATATAGCCAAGGCATTCTTGAGGACCAAAGCGGGAAGACTTGATTTGCAAGATATGAAAAGGTATTATTATAAAACCATACTAATTAAGATAACAAGGCATTGGGACAGGGAGTAAAAAATAGGCTATTGAAACAGAATAAACACATTTACTGTAAGTCAGAGATAACACTGCAGATCAGTGAGGAAGGGCAGAGTTCTAATAAGTGGTCCTGGGAAAATTGGACATCCACATAAAAGAAACTAAGTTTGACTTGTGCTTCACACCATACACCTAAAGGTAAAAGACAAAACTATAAAGCTTTTGAAGATAAACTGGAGAACGTTTTTATGATCCCAGGGCAGGGATGGATTTCTTAAACAAGGCACAAGAAGCATGAACTAATGGAAAAGATTTATAAAGTTAAGTATCTTAAAATTAGGAACTTCTGTTTATCTAAAAACATGATAAAGAAAGAGCAAAGATAATATTTGTGTGCTCTGTGTTCAGGAAACCAGGAAGAGCAGACTTGGCAGAGACTGGAATACATGGAAAGATAAGGCTGGAAACATAGGCAGGAGCTGAGCCAGGACTACCAGGCTCCTACCACTTGCTGGGCAGGCAAGGGCTGGAATCAGTCTGACTTTATGGGGCTTCTCTTTATCTTCCCTACGTTGGGGTGTGTTGGTGTCTAAAGGGGAAAACTGTGAGTAAGATTCATATCTGTTCCTTGCCTCCCCTTCAGGATTATACTTAATGTCAACCCTCCATTTTTCCTGCTGCAGGGTCATTTCTGTTTGCTGGCCCCCTGAAGCCAAGCCTCTTTCTTATCTCTCCCACCTACTGGATACATGCTGTGTTCTGGCACTTTATACGAGTTATCTCATTTATCCTCATAGGACAGTCTAATCGTTAAGAAAGCATGTTCTGGGCCAGTCTGTTCACTGTGCTCTGCCTCTGTGTCCTCTTCTATAAAATAAGAATAATGGCTGTTTCTTTATACTTTTCATAGGGCACCAGTGAGAATAAAACACATGCACTCTGCTAACTTAATACAGTGCCC
The DNA here is from genome assembly GCF_028018385.1 of Neofelis nebulosa. Classification (NCBI taxonomy): domain Eukaryota; kingdom Metazoa; phylum Chordata; class Mammalia; order Carnivora; family Felidae; genus Neofelis; species Neofelis nebulosa. Next base: position 117,673,088 of record NC_080790.1, read on the forward strand.
AGCACATGTGACTACTCCACATCCTAAGCAGGAGGTGATCTCTGAAGGGACCACACTCGTTATCTGAGTTGGTTTGGTTGGTTAAACTGTGCCTGCCTTCAGTAGCTAACAGGGGAGGGAGAGGCCTGGGCTTCTGAAGTCCAGCTGGGCACACCGCCAGTCCTGGCTCAGCCCAGCCTCTCCTCACCCACTGGGGCTGCGCCAGCACTGGCCCCCACTCAGCTTCCTGTCTACCTTATCTTCCCCTGGCATGTGCTCTCTGGAGTGGGAAATGCTACCACCAGCTTCCTTCACATCCCTCTGCTCAATAGGACCTTCATTCTTTAAAAATTTCTTTAATGTTGATTTATTTTTGAGAGAGAGAGAGAGAGAGAGAGCAAGCAGGGGAGGGGCAGAGAGAGAAGGAGACACAGAATCCGAAGCAGCTCAGAGCCTGACTTGGGGCTCAAACTCACAGACTACAAGATCATGACCTGAGCTGAAGTCAGACTACGTCACTCAGGTGCCCCAGGACCGTCATTCTTTAGGTCTCTGCTGGCCCGATGCCCACTCTGTGATTTTCTGCCCCTTGCCCACCTAGGCCAGATGCAGTGTAAGCTCTGGTTCCAGCCACCACATGCCTTGTCTTCCCCATCCCAACCCTGAGTTTAGAAGGGGAAAAGGGGATGCCCCTCAAGCTGCCCCCACTCACCAGCTTCCCTATCCCCAATACTCTCTTCATGCTCCCTATACCCAAACCCATACCCCTCATTTTTTAGTTCAAATCCCTGCTCAGCACTCCCATGGTATGTGATCTTGGGCACATTACTTAGCCTTTCTGGGCTTGAGTTATCTCATCTGCAACATGGACATTGTCTTCCCCAGAGAAAATGGTAAAGACCTAGCACACAGCATGAATTTGGGGCATGTCTTGTATTATATATAACATAAATACTCAAGAGTGTTAGAACTATGTGTTCAAAAATGTATTGATGGAGAGTGATCCCCCAAAGCTTTTGAGATACTATGTGGTGATTAAATTCACAAATTTTGGCATCAGGGAGGCATGGGTTCAACTTACAGTTTTTGCTATGGGCCCTTAGGTAAGTCACTTATCCTCTCAGAGCCTCAGTTTATTAGTAAAATGGTGATGTTAATGAAACCCCCCTAGAAGGGCTGGCATATGGATAAAGTGAGATTATTTATGTAAAGAGCTTAACACTGCCCCTGGCTCACTATAAATGTTAGCTATAATAATAATTGTTGTCTCTGCTATCGAATTTTCAGCCCACTGGTGTGTGAGGAGGATGCTTGGGAAGCAGCTGTTGCTGTGTCAGCTCTCTCTCTCTCTGACAGATCTTAGCTTGGTGAGAAAGACCTCTCTGTGATTAGCCCTGTGGAAGATGGTGTGGACCACTTTAACCCCTGTGAGGCAGGCCCTACCTGTGGAGATCAAAGACTGACAGCTCTCAATTCCAAATTGGTTCAATCATATACTTTACTACCCTCCAGCCCAAGGCACCCTGCAAGCCCTCAAGGGAGTAAAAAAAAGGCAAAGCAAAAATATGCACAAACGTACTAGGAATCAGATAAAGCAAAGTAAAACCAAAATGAAGTGCCATTTTACACCCAACCATCTGACCGTGCCAAGGGTTGGCAAGGATGTGGAGCGAGGGAACTCTCAGGCGCTGTTGGGAATGTAAATTGGCCCAAACATTTTGTAAAAACAGTTTGGCAATTTTTAGTAAAATTGAAGATGCCTATACCTATGACTCAGCCATTCCATTCCCATGTTTGCACCTACGAAAACTCTCCCACGTCTGCACAAGAAAATATGTACAAGAAAGTCATACCAGCACTTTGTAACAGCAGAAAACTGGAAAAGAAAAAAAAAAGCTTGAACAGGAGAATGGATAAATAAATTGTGGTATATTCATAAGATGGCATATTATAAAGCAGGGGAAATTAATGGACCTACACATAACAAGGTGAATGAATCTTATCAGTGTGTTAGGGGAAAAAAGTAAGTTGCAGAGGAATAGATGCACTTCCATACTCTTTATAGAAAGCTTGGAGCACCTGGGTGGCTCAGCAGGTTGAGTTTCCAACTCTTGATTTCAGCTCAGGTCATGATCTCACAGTTGAGCCTTGAGTGGGATTCCATGCTGGGCGTAGAGCTCGCTTAAGATTCTCTCTCTCCCTCTCCCTCTGCCCCTCCCCGCCTCTCAAAAAAATACTACCTATACATAGCTCAAAATATGCAAACCGCCAATACATATCCCTTAGGGATAAGTACATATGTAGTTATATCTTCAGAAATGAGGAAATGAAAAATAGCAAATTCTGATTAGTGGTTACTTTGGTGATGGGGCAGGGGGAGAAAGACACAATCAGGGAGGAGAAAGGCACAAACAGGGTCTTCAATTATATTGGTAATATTTTATTTCTTACATTGGGTAGTGAGGACAAGTATGTTTGTAATGAAATTCTTCAGGCATGAAAAAATTCTTCAAATGTGGAATACTTCATAATAAGTTTTTATAAAGCCAAGACAGTACAACTGGCAGTGATTTAAGACCTTCCACTCTTCCTAAGTCCCAGTCCAGGAAAACAAGGCTCCCATTCTCCTTCTGACTAGACCATCTTGATGAGCTGGAAAACTGCTGGGTTATTTCTAAGCTAATCTACAACAATTGAGAGGTGAGCATATATTCAGTTCAGAGAACTCGAGCCTGGTAGATGTCTGGGGTTTGCCCCGATTCCACTAGGACATCAACTTTCCCTCCAAGGAATAGTATATAAAATAAAGAAGCTAACACTGCCACTTTAGCCCTTTATCTGATCCCATTTCCCAGAGGTAACCTTTAATGACAGCCGCCTTCTGGCATTCTTCCTATGTATATACAAATATACATATACACACATAATTTTTTTAAATATGAAAATGGAATTATATGTATTACTTGGATAGAAGTAAAAATTTTAACTAAAATTCAATGGAATTATACTGTATGTATTGTTCCACATTTCCCTTTCTCACTTATTAATATCTCACGTCAGTACATCCACTCATATGATCTGCCACCCTCTTCTACCATAATCTATTACTTAAACTTTAAAAAAAAATTTTTTTTGGTTTTATTTTAGAGAGAGAGAGAGACCATGAGCAGGGGAGAGGGGCAGAGGGAGAGAGAGAAAGAGAGAGAGAGAATCTCAAGCAGGCTCCATGCTCAACACAGAGCCCAATGTGGGGCTGGATTCCACGACCCTGAGACCATGACCTGAGCAGAAATCAAGAGTCAGACACTCAACCAACTGAGCCACCCAGGTGCCCTTTAAACTTTTATTTTTAATTCAACAGAAGATATATGATCACATTTTAGGTGCAAAATTTCCAAACATTACAGATTGATAAAACCCATCACAAAATAGACTGAAAAGGCCTTTCACAAGATTGCCAGCCATTACACACACACACAAACACACACACACCACATACACATGCATACACACATACATTCATATACACACACACACACGTGCATACACACACACATACACACACACACAAACACACCCCTACACAAAAACACACATATGCTTTTAACCTTAGGCTCCTCCCTGATAATTAAACAATGGAGATAAGTCACTGCTATATTTGATATACATCCTTCTGGATTCATTTATTCCCATAAAAAAAAATAGGCTGCTTAGATGTCATCTGTGTGGCTGACACAGAAATGGTTCTAAACTGTCCCTAATATTCTGCAACTTACTCTTGGAGATTTGTGCATATCGTAACTATCTTATTCAGTTATCTGTTAGCTAACATTTATTATTTATTATATTATTTATTATGTGCACCATTCCAGGCACAGTAGCAAACAAGATGGACAGCCTCTTGGGGGACATTCAGACAATAAACATGTAAATGAATAAGTAATATAATTTCAGGTAGTGCTAAGTAATATGAAAACAGGGGATTAGGCAGGGGAGGGTTTTTTTTTAACTACCACATAGTATTCCACAGTTTGGATTACCATAGTTTGGGGGAGTGACTTCCAAATTTTTCTACTTGCTTCTTACAGTAAGAAATACATTTTATTTATTTTTTTATTAAAAAAATTGTTAATGTTTTTAAATTTTATTTTTGAGAGAGAGAGAGAGAGAGAGAGAGAGAGAGAGTATGAGCAGGGGAGGGGCAGAGAGAGCTGGAGACACAGAATCTGAAGCAGGCTCCAGGCTCTGAGCTGTCAGCACAGAGCCCAAGTCGGGGCTCGAACTCACAGACTGCGAGATCATGACGTGAGCTAAAATCGGACACTTACCTGGCTGAGCCACACAGGTGCCCCAAGAAATACATTTTAAACTGCTATTCAAAACCCATCACAGAAACATACTACACAAAACTGAAAGATACACATATACAACTAAACAAATATTTCATAAAATAATGTCTACCCTGACCCAGGAAGATGCACTGAAAATTTTTATTTTGTTCTATTTCATAAAAATAATAACAAAAACAACAAGAAAAAAAAAAAAACTCTGCTAATCATGACTGCTAAATTGTTTTCATTATCCACTAGTAAACTGTGACCTCAGTTTGAAAAATATTGCTTTAAATGACCAATCCTTTAATGACATTAGATTGTTCATAAATCTCTCTGGTTAGGAACAGCTGCAGTGAGCTGTTTTATACTCATTTTGTAACCATGTGTTTCTGAGAGCAAGATTCCTGATTGTGTAATTACTATTTACTTAAAATTCTGATAAAATGTAGCCAGTGCATTGGAAAATCAAATTCTAACCCCCAATCTGTTACTGTGATATACAAACTTCTGTTGGGCAAGTCCCTGTACCTCTGTGGGCCTCAATTTCCCCACCAGTAACCTGCTGATCTCTACACCCCAGAGTCTGCTCTAAATTGAAAGCAGAGCCCCACCCCCTGACTCAGCGAGGGCAGAACTTCTCTCTGATCCCAACTCCCCCTGTTTCCGCTCTCTGTTTGGAAGAGGCCCAGGGAAAAGGGAAAAGGCAGGTCTGGGCCAGAGGGCCCAATGCAGGGCGGGGCAGGGGAAGGGCAAGAGGGAGGCCAGCCCCCTAGTAGGAAATGAGACAGGGTAGGAATAACACTTAATAAGCCTGAGGCTCTCATCCTCCTCCTATCCCCTGGCCACCTTCCAGCCTCCTCTGTGCAGTCTCCTCTCCTTCCAGACAGTCCTTACTTCTTTTCCCCCTAGGCTGCAGCCAGCTTGAGCCCTCTGCCTGACAGAGCCAGGAAGGAGCCCAGGTGGGGTAAGAACCTCAGCCCCAGGATGTTGACAACATTGCTGCCACTGCTGTGTCTACTGCTCCTGCCCGGCTGGGCCTTTTGTAGCCATGAAGCCTCAGATGGTGAGTCAGGGGCACATTTGCCCCAGGATGGTTCTGGAGACTCTCAGCCTATCTGGGTACATGGGAGAAACCAGAGGAGACCTTATCCCACAGCGTCTGTGCCTGCAGCGAGCCAGATCTCTCTGTAGGGTAGGCAGGGTGCTGGGGACTGATTTGTGTCCCAAAGCCAAGGTGAGGAAGTACAGTCTGTCCCCAGGGAAGGGGGAGATAGAGGAGGCAGGGGGTGGAGAGTGAGGGATGGGAGGGGGGAGGGGGTGTGAAACAGAACTGGAAAAATGGAAAGGGATGGGTAGAAAGGGTAAGGGAATTAGCCCCCGGGAGAGGGGGTGAATCTGGAGGGGGAGAGCTGAGGGTGATCGTGGTTGGGGGTAAGACCAAGGAAGACAGGAAGACGTGAGAGATGGAAGGAATGGGAAGCCACTGGAGAGACTGGGACTGAGATAAGTGAGGCAGAAGAGGAGACTGGAGAAGGTGTAAGATTAATGGAAGCTTGGGGGAAAGTCGGGGGAAGAAGCAGCTATGGTCATTGGGAAAACTCAGGGGGTCAGGCTGCCTGAAGTGGCTGTTTAAGCAGAGAAGGGTGTTATTGCCCTGCATGGTGACCACACAGGTGCCTCTTCTCCCCTTTCCCACAGTCTCTGTAGCCTCGGTCTCTCTCTGAGGGAGCAAATCACCAGTATTCAAGGAGCACTCACTATGGTTAATACGTGCACTGACACATCTGACTCCCGTAATATCTCTACAAGGCAGGCAATATGATTATCTCTCTTTTACAGGGGAGGAGACTGGGCACAGGGCAGTTAGGAACCTTATCTAGGGCTATCCACACAGATATACCTATTCACACCTACAGACACAGAGCACAGCTTTTCAAATGCAAAGGTGGACAAGACACATCCATGCACAGGAATTTACAACCCCAGACTCATTCCCCCCTCACACATTCTCTGGGCATCAACCCTGTGCCAGGGCCTTAATAGGTGTAGGAGACAGAGATAACCAGACATGATTCTATAGCCTAAGGGAGCCCAGTAGAGTCTGTGTGTTTGGAGACAGTTACGTGGAATCTGGATCATTGAAACAGACCTGCTGTGTCCGGGAGGGTAAAGAGGAGAGGCATCAGGAAAACTTCTCCAAGAGAGCAACAGAGCTGAGTCTTGAAGCATGAATAGAAGTTTGCCTAGAGGCAGAGACACCCCAACATGCTATTCATGTCAGCTAAAAGGCAGCATGAGAAACTCCAAGTAGTTTACTATATATAAGTACTAGAAGAGGTTAAATAAGGCAGTTGGGGCCTGGTCTCTGGCAGCCTTGAATGCCAAGCTAAAGACTTTGGACTTCATTCTGTGGACAGATATCCTATGGGGAGGCAGTATGGCTGGATGGTTAAAAGTGCTGGAATCACACCGCCTGCACTCAAATCTTAGTTCTGCTACACCATTTTAGGCTGTGTCTCTTATGGACTGAGATTAATCACAGTAGCTACTGCATTTAGCTAATGGGAGGAAGGCGCAAATAAGATAATAATATGTGTAAGGTACAGTGCTTGGGTCATAGTAACAATAATAGCCATTATTATTATTATTATTATTATTATTATTAATGATTTTGATAGGGGAGTGTGTCACTGGAGGATTTTAAGCAGGAGAGAATAATCTTATTTCTGGGTCAGAGAGAGGTCAGATTAGAAGGAGTGAAACTGAAAAATGAGGGGACGGGGAAGAGGAATGACATTACCACCGGAGTCCAGATGAGAACCGATGACGCCTAAAGTAGGGCAGTGGCAGGGAACAGGAGATGGAATAGGATTTTACTGGAAGCCAGGATTTGTTGACCAACTGGAAGTGGGGGTAGTTACAGGGTGAGAGGCAGAAAGATGGGAGTGGCTCTTCCACTGACTGGATTACCCTGAGGCAAGTGGCTTCTGCTCTTTCCAGCCTCAGTTTCCTTATCTGTAAAACGAAGTTAATAATCCCTCTCCTGCCCTCCTGACAGGGTTATGGGAGGGAGAGTGGGAGAACACTTTGTAGTTTATGAACGGCCGAGAAGGTGGGCGGCCGGCCTTTAGGTAGGGGGTTATTACCTCCAGCTACACGCCAAGCCCTGCCACGCCGCCGGCCAAGGCCTGACGCGCTGACACTGCCCGGCAGGCCTTCGGAACCTCCACATGCTCCAGATCTCCTACTTTCGCGACCCCTATCAAGTGTGGCACCGGGGCAACGCGTCGCTGGGGGGGCTAACGACGCACGTGCTGGAAGGCCTAGGCAGCAACGTCACGATCCGCCAGTTGCAGCCCTTGCAGGAGCCCGAGAGCTGGATGCACACAGAAGACAGCCTGAAGACCTATCTGCACCAGTTCAACAGCTTGGTCCTGCTGGTACACCATGAGCGGCGCTTGACCTGTGAGTGGTGCGCGCGCCCCTACGCGCGGCGGCGGCGGTGGCGCGTCCAGGCGGGAGGCGCGGCCTGTGGGCGGGATTTGACGGGGTGGGCCTGTGGGGGAACGGGGCGGAGCCGCATGGAGGGACGGCGTTCTTGGAGGGGTCTTGTGGGTGGCTTGGTCTTGTGTGAGCCGGCTGCTCTGAGCAGCCCAGTGGTACCAGGGCACCTATCTTTGCTGATTGCTGGTTGGGAGCTTGAGCCTGAAGAGGACTGGGTGTCCTAGTTGCGGGCCCTCTGTCAGGCCCTCTTTTTGCTGGCATGACCTCGGGGCTGACCCTGTTGGGATGCCCTGTCCTTGATCCACCCGAAACCCCGAAAGTTCATGTTCCCCCGGTGGACATTCTCCCACAGCTGGCATCCTCTCCATACAGCCCTCTCACCCTCCCTCATCCACAGTTCCTCTGATCATTCGCTGCTTCCTGGGCTGTGAGCTGCCTCCTGAGGGCTCTACAGCACGTGTCTTCTTCGAAGTGTCTGTGAATGGGAGCTCCTTTGTGCATTTCCAGCCAGAGACAGCTTTATGGGTGGCAGGGCCCCAGGCACCCTCCAGGGTGGTCACCTACACCCTGCAGCAGCTCAACGCCTACAATCGTACTCGGTACGAACTGCGAGAATTCCTGCAGGACACCTGTGTGCAGTATGTGCAAGAACACATCACTGTGAACAACTCGAAAGGTATGATGGGATCGGGGATGGGCCTGTGTGCTGTTGGGTGGGTTCCAGGCAAATGGGGAGACCTGAAGGATGCATACCTTGAGCAACGGAAGGCTCAGGGCTGGGGGGTTGGGACAGAGTATACACAGCTTATGTCACTTGGTGAAGTAGCCCCCTTCCTTTGGGGTAGAAATCCCTTAGTGTTTGATTTAAACCATGGACTTCTTGGAGGTATGTTCTTCAGGCTAATTCTGTGCATGTTCTGCAGGGAGCCAAACAGGCCGCTCCTACACCTCGCTGGTCCTGGGTGTCCTGGTGGGCAGTTTCATCATTGCTGGTGTGGCTGTAGGCATCTTCCTGTACACAGGTGGACGGCGGTGTTGATTGCTCTCCAGACCCCTCTGAAAAAGGGCTGGACTGATGGGGGCTGATGAGGGAAGATCTCAGCTCACTGCAAAACCACACAGATTCCCCATCTGGGACATTATATCCCAGAAGGTTTGGAGTGGCAGCTCCTTTCTTCTCCCTGATCTGCCCACCAAGAGTTTGGGGGAGGGAAAGGGAAGGAGGAAGCTAAGTAGACAGCGTTCTTGGTTTGCTAAGCACCTAAGAACTTGCATGCTTTCCTAAATTGGTCTGAGAAGTGAATGCTTATCTATCTTTGCAGAAAACAGATGATGCAGTTGGGTGGGGGTAGAGGGTGTCTATGGCATGTCCTCCAAAGACAGAATCACCCAAGGCATTCAAAACACCTAACAAATACAAGAAGTCCATCAACCAGAATAAACACCACTCGATGCTCCCAGGCACATCAGATTTGGGAAAGGATGCTAATATAGTAGAGGTAGAAAGAAATAATCAGAGAAATGGTGGGAGTATAAACTAAAATATGGGAGCAAAGAGCTATTAGTTAATTAATAATATTATTAATAAATTCCTTACTTATGTAGATGGCATTATTTTTTCCTCTACAAAACTTCTGGAAAAGTAGACTATATCTTTTGTCTTTATTTTATTTTGAGAGAGAGAGACAGAGTGTGAGCAGGGGAGGGGACAGAGAGAGAGGGAGACACAGAATCTGAAGCAGGCTCCAGGCTCTGAGCTGTCAGCACAAATCCCGATGTGGGGCTTGAACCCACGGACTGTGAGATCATGACCCGAACTGAAGTCGGACGCTTAACCGACTGAGCCACCCAGGGATCCCGTAGACTATACCTTTTGCTTCTACTCCCTCCTTTCCCACTCCTAAATCACTGCAGTCTGACTTCCCTATAAACTGCTCTAAGACCATCAATGACCTCTAATTGTGAAATCTCCATTCCACATGATATCTGCAACATTTTCCTTTGTGGACTAGAATTCTCTTTTTACCCTAACCCCTGAGATCCCATACTTCTAATTTTTAGAAACTGTTCTGGCCACTCAGTCAATCCCTTTGCCTTTGTCATCTTACTCAACTCACCTTGAAATCATGGCTTTTTTAGACTTCCATGTTTTGGTTTTTTGGTCCCATTTAAACTGTACCCTTTGTGGATGTATTCATATGTCATCTGTCTGTGTGGTCTTTTCCATGGGGAAACAATATAATCTTGTCTTTGGAAGCAGGTGTTTTGCCATCAAACAGATTTGAGTTTTACTTCTTTAAGCCAGGCATTTAACTCCTTGAAGTATCAGTTTCTTCATAAAGAAAGGTATAATAAAATGTACAAAAAGGGTATAATAAAAATAACACCTACCTCATAGAGGCATTATGAGTATTATATAAATATATATATATATATGTACACCCAATAAATATAGCACTTACTGCTGACCTCCAGACCCCACATTTGCATTGATTTTTGAAAATCATCTCCACCTTAATATTTTGCAGACACTTCTGAGTCAACATGTTCTAAGTCAAATTCCTTATCTTTCTCCCCAAACCTGTTCTCTCTCCTTTGTTGTTTGCTATCAGTTAAACAGAATTACTATCAAACCACATCAGTGTAGAAACCTAAGTGCTGACCTTTATTTACTCCTTCATCCCCCACCTACAAAATATAGTATCTGTAGAATCAAATCCTTCTTTTCCACTCTCTTGCTTTTTTTGTAAGATATGGTAATTCAGCTCTTTCTCTGCGGTAGGTACGAGGTGTGCCGCCCAGTTCTACTGGGTGTTTAGCTACAGGGCGCTTAGGCAGCAGATAGCCACGAGCTGCTTCAGTTCCTTCAGTGTCTGCCTTACCTGTAGAGAACAGTCCTGCATGAGGTCATGTTCCTCTTGGGGCTGTCCTCATCTGGTGATTGAACAAAGCAGGGGTATAAAGGCTCAGCCAGTCCCACCTACTGCAGGGCAATTCTGATAAACAGTATTCACTCCAGAGCTCCTTGCCAGGTTGGCTGGGTATCTGTCAGATCTACACTGAAGTTTGACTTCTCCTTCTATTCAATCCCCCTTCCTTTCCCTAGTTAATATCTTCCACCTCAAACTATCTCAGCATCTGCTTCCAGAAAATCCAAACTGTGACTGACAATCTTCCTTTCTTTTCTTCTTCTTTCTTTTTTTTTCTCTCTCCAGATTGAGAAATTTTCTCAATCTTATATCTGGACCATAGCAGTAGCCTCCTCCTAACTATTCTCCTGGTTTCTAATTTCTCTGAGTTCTAATTCATCTACATGGAAATAAAAAATAATAATAATTTAAAAAAGCAAACATAGATCTGATCATGTCATCATTGTTCCACTTTGTAAATTCCCAATACTTACTGAGCTAACTTCAGAATGCTCAAAATGGCATTCAAGGCCTTGTATAATCTGGTCTTATCCTAATTTTCAAATTGTATATCCCACCACTTCTCTTCATCCAACTGTGCTTTAGATTATCAATTTTAAAAACATATATATATTTTAAATGTTTTTATTTATTTTTGAGAGAGAGAGAGAGCGGGGGTGGGCGGCAGAGAGAGAGACAGAGACAGAGGATCCAAAGTGGGCTATGTACTGAAAGCAGAGAGCCCCATGTGGGGCTCGAACTCAAGAACCATGAGATCAAGACCCAAGCTGAAGTTGGATGCTCAACCAACTGAGCCACCCAGGCACCCCTAAAAGCATATATTTTAAAAAAATGTTTATTTATGTATTTTGAGAGAGAGAGAGAGAGAGAGAGAGAGAGAGAGAGAGAGAGAACAAGCAGGGGAGGGGCAGAAAGAAAGGTTGAGAGAGAATCCCAAGCAAGCTCCACATTGTCAGTATAGAGTGCAACATGTGGCTGGATCTCACAACCATAAGATCATGACCCGAGAGGAAACCAAGAGTCAGATGCTTAACTGACTGAGCCACCCAGGCTCCCCTTAAATGACAGAAGTAATACAACAATACTAGCAACACAGAGATTTACAAAGAAAGTTTGACAAAGAGAAAAATGAAACACCTCTGTTTTCTCCTTCTCCCCAACCCTTACCTAAATGGTATGCCAAGATTCTTAGTTTCAAGCAACAGAAACCACCTCTCCCAACTTAAGGAGGAAATAAATATATTGGAAGGTCGTCAAGTAATCCTCAGTTTGATAGGAAGGCCAGCTAATTAAGCTCAGAAAATAGAACCAGGAATCTCAACCAAAGTCACAACAGAGGAATGGTCTAGTTAAGTATACCACAGCTGGAACCACTACATCACCATTGCATGCTGCCATCTTAAGTGAATTCTACTCTGTCCCCTGTTTGTTTTTGTTTTGTTTTGTTTTTACACTATTTGTTCAAGACTCAACGTCCTGGTGGGAATGTCCAAATGATCAAGACTTTGCCTTAGCTGCAAGAGGGGAAAAGGGAAACTTTATGACATGTAGCAACATTAGGGGGAATAGCTGTAAGTGCCTATATTAAAAAGAAGAAATATCTCAAATCAATAACCTATCTTTCCACCTAAAGAAGGTAGAAAAAGAGGAATGATCTAAACCTAAATCAAGAAGGGAAATAATAAGTATTAGAGCAAATAAATAAACTAGAGTCCAGAAAAACAATAAAGAAAATCAACAAAACCTCTTTTGTTGAAAGATCAATAAATTGGCAAAACTTTAGCTAGACTTACCAATAAAAAAGTGAGAAGATCAAATTACAAAAATATTACAGAAATTACATTAGAGAATAAAAATGATTATAAGGAATACTACAAAAAATTATATGGCAACAAATTAGATAACTTAGATGAAATGGACAAGTTCCTAGAAAGACACAGATGCAGAAGAAATAGAAAATCTAAGTAGATGTGCAACAAATAAAGACACTGAATTAGTAATTTTAGAACTTCTGCAAAGAAAAACCCAGGCCCAAGTTACCTCACTGGTGAATTCCATCACATTTCAAGAAGAATTAACATCAATCTTTGATAAAGTCTTTCAAAAAATAAAAAAAGGAGGGAACACTTTCCAGGACATTCTATGAGGCCAGTATTACCTTGACACCAAACCCTATAGAGACATCAGAAGACAGCCACAAATATCTCATGAACATAGACACAAAAATCCTTAACAAAATGCTAGCAAGTTGAATCCAGCAATAAATAAAAGGTATTAAACACTGTAATCATGTGAGATTTATCCCAGGGAGGCCAAGTTGTTTCAACATATGAAAGTCAATGAATAGAACACACCCTATCAATAAAATAAAGGACAAAACCCATATGATCATCTTAATAGATGCAGAAAAAACATTTGATAAAATTCAATACCCTATCATGATGATAATACTCAACAAACTAGGGATACAGAGGAACTTGTTCAACCTGGTAAAGGTTATCTAAAACCCCACAACTAACATCATATTGAAACATTCCCCCTAGAATCAGAACAAGACAAGGATTTCTGCTCTTTCTACTTGATTTCGACATGTACTATATTAGAGATTGTAGCCTGAGCACTCAGGCAAGAAAAAGAAATAAAAGCCATCTGAATTGGAAAGAAAAATAGTAAAGATAAACCCATTCAGAAATGACATGATTTTGTATATAGAAAATCCTAAAGAATCTACAGAAACAAAAACAAAACCAAACCTGTTAGATCTAATAAAAAAGTTTAGTAAGGTTGCAGGATACAATATCAATACATAAAAATCAATTGTATTTCTATTCATTAGCACTGAACAATCCAATAATGAAATGTAAAAGAATTCCATTTACAATAACATGAAAATATTATAAACTTGAGAATAAATTTAATAAAAGAAGTGTAAGATGTATACACTGAATACAAATACTTATTGAAAGAAATTAAAGATAAATAAATGGAAAAATATCCTGTATTTACTGACCATAGGCTTAATATGTTAAGACAGCAATTCTTCCCAAACTAATCTACAGATTCATTGCAATTTCTATTAAAATCCCAGCTGCCTTTTTTTGCAGAAATCGATAAGCTGATCCTGAAGTTCATATGGAAGTGCAAGGGATCCAGAATAGATCCCAAAGAAGTCTTGAAGAAAACAAACAAACAAACAAAAAATCTGAGGACTCATACTTATTGATTCTAAAATTTACTACATAGTTACAGTGATCAACACAGTGTTCTACTGGCATAAAGACAAACATATAGATCAATGGAATAGGACTAAGACTCCAGAAATAAACCCTTACATTTGTGGTCAACTGATTTTTCTACAAGATGCTAAGACAATTTGATGGAGAAGGAATCATCTAGGTGTTGCTGGAGCAACTAGTTATCACCATGCAAAAGATGGAAGTTAGAATCCCAATTCAAAATGGATCAAAGACCTAAATATATGATCTAAAGCCATAAAACTCTTGGGACACCTGGCTAGCTCAGCCAGTGGAGCATGCAACTCTTGATCTCGGGGTTGTGAGTTTGAGCTCCATGCTGAGTGTAGAGATTACTTAAAAATAAAATATTTTGGGGGGCACCTGGGTGGCTCAGTCAGTTAAGCATCCGACTTCAGATCAGGTCATGAACTTGTGCTTGGTGAATTCGAGCCCTGCTTCGGATTCTGTGTCTCCCTCTCTGTTCCTCCCCCACTCGCACTCTGTCTCTGTCTCTGCCTTCCTCTCTCTCTCTCTCTCTCTCTCTGTCTGTGCATGTCTCTCAAAAAAAAAAAATTAAACATTTTTTAAAAGAAATTTAAAAAATAAAATCTTTTTGAAGAAGAAGGCATAAACTCTTAAAGAAAAACATAGTTGTAAACATTTGTCTTAGATTAAGCAATGGTTTCTTAGCTCTGATACAAATAGCACAAGCAACAAAAGAAAAAAATAGATAAATTGGACTTCACCAAAATAAAAGTACTTTTGTGGTTCACAGAATATACAGAAAAGATATCCCACAGAATAGAAGAAAATATTTGTAAATCATATATCTGATAAAGATCTAATACCCAGAATATATAAAGAACTCTTACAACACAACAATAAAAAGACAAATAACCCAATTTAAAAATAGGCAAAGGATTTGAATTGGCACTTCTCAAGATATACCAGTGACCAATAAGCACATGAAAAGATGCTCAACATCATTACATGCAAATCAAAACTATAATGAGGTACTAATTCACACCATCAAGAATGGCTATAATAAAAAAGATAGACAATAATAAGTGTTGGCAAAAATGTGCAGAAAGTGACCCTCATACATTGCTGGTGGGAATGTAAAATGGTATAGCCATTTTGGAATACATTTGACAGTTCCTAAAAAATTCAACATAGAGCTAGTATAAGACTCAGCAATTCCACTCTTGTTACATACTCAGGAGAATGGAAAACATATGTCTACACAAATACTTGTACGTAAATGTTCATAGCAGCATTATTCATAACAGCCAAAATATGGAAACACTGCAAATGTCTATCAGTTGATGAGGAGATAAACAAAATGTGGAGATTAACAAAATGAGGAGATAAACAAAATTCCATTCATACAATGGAATATTATGTAGCCCCAAAATGAATGAAGTGCTGATATATGCTACAACATGGACGAGCCTTGAAAACATTGTAAGTGAAAGAAGAAGGCAGTCACAACAAACTACATCTTGTAAGATTCCACTTACATGAAATGTCCAGAATAGGCAATCCATAGATGTAGAAAGCAGATTAGCGATGCCTCATGCTGAGGTATGGAGTGATGACAGACACTGTCTGCTAAAGGGCACAGGGTTCCCTTTTGGGGTGATGAAAATATTCTAAACATATTATGATGGATACATGGTTCTGAGTATAGTTTTTAAAACGCTGAATTGCATATTTTAAATGGACAAATTTTACAGTATGTGAATTATGGCTCAAAGATGTTACAAGGTGATAACAGTAAAACAATCTTGAATATGAAGAAAGTAAGCAAAGCTACTGAAATCAGTAGCCATCAAAAAATGTTAATAATTATTTAAAAAAAAAACCAGTCTCTGGAGTTAGGTTGGGGTCGGTTAATTCCCTCTTTGTGCTTTCTCAGTCCACAGTCCAATTAATCTTCCACTGTGTCCACAGGGAGAATAAGGAGGTAAACTTATAAGATATTAGACCTGAACACTCTTATACTGATGGTGAAACTGAAGCTGAGAAAGGCTAAGCAGCTTGTCCAAGGTTCCACAGTTAGCTGGTATAAGAACTGGAACTAGCGGGGCACCTGGGTGGCTCAGTCAGTTAAGTGTCCAACTTCGGCTCAGGTCACGATCTCACAGTTCTTGAGTTTGAGCCCCGCATTGAGCTCTGTGCTGACAGCTCAGAGCCTGGAGCCTACCCCAGATTCTGTGCTTCCCTCGCTCTCTGCCCCTCCCGCACTCGCACTCTGTCTCTGTCTCTCTCTCTCTCTTAAAAATAAATAAACATTAAAAAAAATAATAACTGGAACTAGAGCTTGAGGCTTCTGACTTTTGTTCCTGAGCTATTGCTGCTGCAACACCACACTCTGGGAGGGGGCGAGAGTCATAGGCTGTAGGGGTAACAGGATTACTTGCCAGGATTCTCTGAAAAGTTCATGTCCACATCCAAAAGCAGGAGAGGTAAAGAGTCAGGAAAACGGTGGGATGAGTAACTCTTGACCTTTTAGGGCAAGAGGTGTGATCCTCATTTCCAGGACATTGTACAACCAAATAGAGAGTGAATAGAAAGTTCATCTGCCCGTGCTTATACATATAAATATTGGTTCATAGCTGTGTGACCTTGGATGATAAGTCAGTGCCCCTCTCTGAAATGGAATTTGTAATTTTTTTTAGATTTATTTATTTATTTGGGGGGAGGGGGCAGAGAGAGAGAGGGAGAGAGAGAATCCCGAGCAGGCTCATACTGTCAGCACGGAGCCCAATGTGGGGCTCAATCTCATGGAACTGAGAGATCAGGACCTGAGTCAAAATCAAGACTTGGAAGCTTAACCAACTGAACCTCCCAGGTGCCCCAGGAATTTGTAATTTCTACAATACCTTCCAGCTCTGATAACTAGGATTCTAAGTTCCTAAGTCCAGACAGCTGGCATTTGGGCAACTGTAAGTGTCCTAGAAGTGTCCTTCTTCTTCCTGGAATGACCTCAGAATATTTGGCTTAAGCCTGTCCCCTGACAGACAGACTACTGGAGGTCATGTTGGAGTTTACACAAGAAATAAACAAATCTGGAATAAATCTAAACAAGTGGCTCCCCAGTGTAGTCTCAAAATCTCCTTCTGGGTGGCTTGGCTTACTGTACTCCGCCACCTTTGAATTTAGTTCATTGTGTATCTCTTGATTTTGTACTTCTTGCCAGGTGTCCTGAGGTTTAGGTTTTTGTACCCAATTCGGCCAACTGTTGCTGAGGCCTATGTGATGGATGCAAGACATTGTGCTAACTGCTCTCAGGGATGCAGAAAGGGGTAAAACATGATCCCCGCCCAGGAGCTCATAGTCCAGAGGAAGAGGCATACAAACCATGTCATTTTAACACAGAAGGAATGAGAAAAGTACAAAGTAGCTATAAGCTATGTACTGAGGAAAAGGGATCAGGGAAAGCTATACAGAGGCCATATATTTCATCTGAGCCTTGAAGAAAGAAAATTTTACTAGGTGAAAAGGGGAAAGATGTTTCTCCCCTCTTAGGCTAAGATCTTTGAGGGAAGAATAGTATATATCAACATGTTCCTGACATTGAGCATAATATCTAACATAAGGAAAGAGCCCAGTACATATTTGTTCAATAAGTGAATAATGAGTGGATTCTGGACTGATATAACAGCACAAAGGCAAAGGGGTGAAAGTGCACCATATGTTTGGGGATGATAAATGGTCTGATATGGCTGCTCTAAGTTAAGTTTATATAAGGAAATGTGGGAGATAAAATGAGACATTTGGGTACCAGATTAAGAATGGCATGATAAGAAGTTATACTTAATTCTATAGGCTAACTATATAAGTTAACTATTTCCTGTAGGGAAACACTGCCCTTGTTTATCTTCCTATCCTTAATATCTAGAACGGTGACAGGGATTTAGAAGATAGACAATAAATGGCTGGAAGAATGACTGAACTCAAGATTTTTGAGAAAGGATGCTATTTCATCCAATCTCAGTTTACTACTACTATTACTAATCCTTCACTTTATATACAATTTTATAGTTACAGACACACTTTTATTCTATTATCTCATTTAAAAATGTATTGATCCACCCAACACGTTTATTAGGAAAGAAGGCAGATATTATTCTCATTTCCTGGTCCATCTTGTGAAACTGAATGAAACCTCATTTAAAATGGAGCCAGGAAAGCTGTAATCATCAAGGCAGTATGGTATTGGCACAAAAACAGACACATAGACCAATGGGATAGAATAGAGACTCCAGAATTGGACCCACAAATGTATGGCCAACTAATTTTGACAAAGCAGGAAAGAATATCCAATGGAAAAAAGACAGTCTCTTTAACAAATGGTGATGGGACAACTGGACAGCAACATGCGGAAGAACGAAACTAGACCACTTTCTTACACCATTGACAAAAATAAACTCAACATGGATAAAGGACCTGAATGTGAGACAGGAAACCTTCGAAACCCTAGAGGAGAAAACAGAAAAAAAACCTCTCTGATCTCAGCCGCAGAAATTTCTTACTCGACACATCTCCAAAGGCAAGGGAATTAAAAGTGAAAATGAACTATTGGGACCTCATCAAAATAAAAACCTTCTGCACTGCAAAGGAAACAATCAGCAAAACTAAAAGGCAACTGATGGAATGGGAAAAGATATTTGCACACGGCATATCAGATAAAGGGCTAGTATCCAAATCGATAAAGAACTCACCAAACTCCACACCTGAAAAACAAATAATCCAGTGAAGAAATGGGCAGAAAACATGAATAGACACTTTTCTAAAGAAGACATCCAGATGGCCAACAGACACGTGAAAAGATGCTCAACGTCGCTCCTCATCAGGGAAATATCAAAACCACACTGAGATTCCACCTCACACCAGTCAGAGTGGCTCAAATGAACAAATCAGGAGGCTATAGATGCTGGAGAGGATGTGGAGAAACGGGAACCCTCTTGCACTGTTGGTGGGAATGCAAACTGGTACAGCCGCTCTGGAAAACAGTGTGGAGGTTCCTCAAAAAATTAAAAATAGATCTACCATATGACCCAAGGGATATACACTGCTAGGAATTTACCCAAGGGATATGGGAGTGCTGATGCATAGGGGCACATGGACCCCAGTGTTTATAGCAGCACTTTCAACAACAGCCAAATTAAGGAAAGAGCCTAAATGTCCATCAACTGATGAATCGGTAAAGGTGTGGTTTATATATACAATGGAATACTACTTGGCAATGAGAAGGAATGAAATCCTGCCATTTGCAGCAACATGGAGGGAACTGGAGAGTATTATGCTAAGTGAAATAAGTCAGGCATAGAAAGACAGATACCATATGTTTTCACTCATATGTGGATCCTGAGAAACTTAACAGAAGACTATGGGGAGAAGGGGGAAAAAACAGTTACAGAGAAGGATGGAGGCAAACCATAAGAGACTCTTAAATACTGAGAACAAACTGATGGTTGATGGGGTGTGGGAGAGAAGGGAAAGTGGGTGATGGGCATTGAGGAGGGCACCTGTTTGGATGAGCACTGGGTGTTGTATGGAAACCAGTTTGACAATAAATTATATTTTAAAAAATAATGAAATAAAATTTAAAAATAAATAAATAAGGAGCCAGGAGACCAACAGGGGGAGCTCTCACCCCTTACCAACTCATTGTCAATTGCAGACCTCAACATGAAGAGACATACCATGCATTCCCAGCGGGAGGAAGCCTGCTTTACTACTCCAGCAAGACGAAGGAAGATTTTCTCCTGGCCCAGCAATAGTTCAGCCAGTGAGAAAGTGCCGCAACTCAGCCAATGAGAAACCATCACCACCTGAACTCTCATTTTCCTCAAATGGACTTTACTTCAAAGCAATCTCTCACAACTTCATCCTTTTTCTGTATAAAGTAACATTCCCTCCTTTGTTCTCCTGACTTGCCTGTGGTTTTACCCTAGCTTGCTGGCCCCAAATCTGCAACATTCAAAAATCAATGAATGTAATTCACCATATTGACAGACGAAAAGAAGAAAAAAAACTTGATAATTTCAATTGATGAAGAAAATGCATTAACAGAATTCAACGTCTATTCATGATAAAATCTCTCCACAATTAGGAACAGAAGGAAACTTCTCTCACCTCAGGGGCGGAAAAGGGCATTTACAAAAAAGGCATCATACCTTATGGTGAAAGCCTGAATGTTTTCTCCCAAAATTGGGAACACAAAAGGATGTTCACTCTTGCCACTCCTATTCAATATTATCAGAAAGTTCTGACTAATGCAACAAGGCCAGGCAGGGAATGAAAAAGACATATGAATTGGAAAGGAAGAAACAAAATTATCTCCATTAGTAGCCAAAGGAAAAAATAAAATTATTTCTATTAGTAGCCAAAAATGATTGTCTATGTAGAAAATTCTATTTAATCTGCAAAAAAAACCAAAAAACAAAAAACTCCTAGAGAGGTGCTTGGGTGGCTGTCAGTTGAGCGCCCAGCTCTTGATTTGGTTCAGGTCATGATCTCACAGTTTGTGGGTTTAAGCCCTGAGTTGAGCTCTGCGCTGACAGCTTGGGATTCTCTCTGTCCCTCTCTCTCTCTCAAAATAAATAAATAAACTAAAAAAAAAAAAAAAAAAAAAAAAAAAACCTCCTAGAACTAGTTAATGAGTT
This sequence comes from Neofelis nebulosa, assembly GCF_028018385.1. Lineage (NCBI taxonomy): Eukaryota > Metazoa > Chordata > Mammalia > Carnivora > Felidae > Neofelis > Neofelis nebulosa. Next base: position 117,693,745 of record NC_080790.1, read on the forward strand.
TGGCAAAGTCACAGGATACAAAGTCATAATATAAAAGTCAATTGTGTTTCTGTATCTCGGCAACAAGCAATGGTAAAACAAAATTAAATAAACAATATAGGGGTGCCTGGGTTCAGTTGGTTAAACATCCCATTCTTGATTTCTGCTGGGGTCACCATCTCATGGTTCTTGAATTCGAGCCCCACATCAGGCCCCATGCTGGCAGTGAGGAACCTGCTTGGAATTCTTTCTCTCTGCCTCTCCCCTGCTCATGCTCGCACTCTCTCTCTATCTTTCTCTCTCAAAAATAAATAAGTAAACATTTGAAAAAAAACACCTAAAATAAACAAACAATATAATTTATGATTGCACCAAAGTAATGAAATATGTAGGGATAAGTAGAACAAAATATATGACAGATCTTTATGCTGCAAACTATAAAATACCAATGAAGGAAATCAAAGAAGACCTAAATAAATGGAGCAACAGGTCATGTTCACTGATTAGAAGGCTCAGTTCTGTTAGGGTGTCAATTTTCCCCAAACTGAAACACAGATTCAACATAATCCCAATCAAAATCCCAGCAGGGATTTTTTTTTTTTTTTAACGTTTATTTTTGAGAGAGAGAGACCGACAGACGGAGTGCAAGCGAGGCAGGGGGGCAGAGAGAGAGGGAGACACAGAATCTGGAACAGCCTGGCTCCAGGCTCCAAGCTGTCAGCACAGAGCCTGATGCAGGGCTTGAACTCATGAACCATGAGATCATGACCTGAGCCGAAGTCGGACGCTTAACTGACTGAGCCACCCAGGTGCCCCAGCCCGGATTTTTATAGATATCAATAAGTTGATTCTAATATTTATATGGAAAGCCAAAAGGACTGGAGAGCTAAAACAATTTTGGAAAAGTAGAACAATGTTGGAGAACTCACACTATTTGATTTCAAGACTTATTACCATTATATACTAATAAAAGCAGTGTGGTTTTGGCAAAAGGATAGACACATGGATGGATGGAACAGAATAGAGAGTCCAGAAAGAGATTGACACAAATATGCCCAATTGAATTTTTTTACCAACATGCAATGGGGAAAGATCTTTTCAACTAGAGTAATTGTACAGTTGCAAAAATGTAAACCTTGGCCTATACCTTACACTTTTTATTTTAAAAATTCAGTTGAAATGGATCATAGACCTAAATGGAAACCTATGGAACTTTTAGAAGAAAGCAAAGGAGAAAAATCATTGTCACCTTAGGTTAGAGAGAATTCTTAAATGCAACATTAAAGTGAAATTCATAAAAGGAATACTTGATAAATTTGGTTGTAGGGACAGAGAACACATCAGTGTTGCAGGACTTACCTAAGTGGGGGAGAAGATTTTGACCAGAAAGGGGTACCACATGGACATTTTTAGGGAAGGACAAACTATTCCGTATTTTGATTGCGGTGTTTATATGACTGTGTACTTCTCAAAACTCACCGAACTCTACACTAGAAAGTGAATTTTACTAATGTAAATTACAATTAAGTTACACAAATATCTATCTATCTGTATATGAATTAAAAAAAAAAGTTTTTCATTTTTCTCCTCAAATTAGTATCAAGTCACATCTAACAGATTCTGTATTTGTACAATTATTTTTCTTGGAGCCCAAGATTAGGACTGCCATAATCCATGTTAACTTTTCATTTCCTCTTATTCCATAGAACCTGAAATTTCATCATTGTCAATTTATTCTTTTTGACTAGGTTTCTGTCTCAAGAAGGTCCAGCTCCTGTTATTGGGAGTGGAAAAATAACACACTACCTGCCATTGGCACTTTAGCAGGGATCCATTCATTGGGCTAACTAGCTGTCATTGTGGATGGCAGTGAGCAGGCCTCTGAGGGGCCAGGACATGGGACAGATGTGTTCTCATAGGAGGAAAGGGAAAGAAAGGTCTGCAGCATAGCACAGCCACAGGGCACTAAAGGCTGCAGCTGGGGGCGGGAGGGTAGCGATCAGGGAGAAGAGATGAGAGCATGCCAGGGACACACTGTGCTGACTTCACAGTTTTGCCTCCGGCTGGCTCTGGACTTAATCCAGTGTCTTCCCTGAGCTTTCATTTTTTTCTCTTCTGATCCTGTCAAGTCTCTGCTCACATCTGTCCCATAGTGTAAACAAGATCCTCTTCCTTTGCCTCTTATTCAACAGACAATTATCATAACTGAGTCTGACAACACTCCCTCCTAGTTGGCACTAAAGCCCTTTTATAACCACTTATCTCTTTTGATCCAAGAAAAGGGGAATTAGCTCTGATTTCCGAGAAGGAAATAAAGCCTCAGAAAGGTTAAGTGATTTTTACCCAGTTAGTTTTTTCCTACAGAGGCCTGGACTCTCTCCATTATCTATACTCTGCTGCCCCCTACCGTGCACACAGCATTAGATGCTTAAATTGCAAGGACACACAACACACAGTTGTCACAATCTGAGAGTTTACATTTGTTAACTTAACAAATATTTATTGAGATCTTACCATGTGCCAGAAAAAAAGACAGACATGGTTCTTGTGCATGTGGAGCTTATGATATAGACAGGGAGATGGAATTACACAAATAATTACGTAATTACAATTTGGATGAGTACTATGAAGTACAAGGTGCCGTAGCAGCGTATAGCAGTGTGTAGCCTAGTGGGAGGATCAGGGAAATCTTGCATGAAGTGTAATCCGTAGGAGTAGATTATTCATTGGCTACGGAGGAGGTATTGCAGGTGCCTCTCAGGTCTCTGGCACGAGCTGGGCAGATGGCACAAGATGGGCAGTTACTAAGTTGGGGAAGCCTAGAGAAAGGTGGGATTTGGGATGGAAAGGACGTGAACTTGGCTTTGGCCTTTTGCAGTTTGGAAACCCTGTGAGACATTCAGGTATAGATGTGGAATAAGCAAATGGTATTTGAAATTGTGGTAATGGATGAAAACTCTTGGTAAGAAAAGAACAGAAAGATAAAAGGGCTTATGACTACTGTGACAGACTCGTAGATTTAAAAGTCCTGTTGCTAGGGGAAACTGGGTGGCTCAGTCAGTTAAGCATCTGACTCTTGACCTCAGCTCAGATCTTGATCTCAGGGTCTTGAGTTCAAGCACCTATGGGTCTCCATGCTGGGCATGAGGCCTACTTAAAAAAATAAAAAAATTTAAAAAACTACAATAAATATATTGGAGTACCTGGGTGGCTCGGTTGGTTGAGCATCTGACTATTGATTTCGGCTTAGGCTTGTGGGATCGAGCCCTGCATCAGGCTGCACGCTGAGTGTGGAACCTGCTTGGGATTCTCTCTCCCTCTTCCCCATCTCCCCCATTCACATACATATGCTCACTCTCTCTCTCTCTTTCTCTCTCTCTCTCTCTCTCAAATTAAAAAAAAAAATGTTTTTAAGTCCAGTTGGAGGAGATGGAACAAGACCAGGAAACTTGGGATAAAGAGCCAGAGAGGCAGGAAGGAAAAGAAAATCAGGACAGCATGATAGTGCCAAAGCAAGGGGAGCGTGTGTTTCAAGAGGGAGACTGTCCACTGTGGTAGAGGTTGTGAAAAAATCAAGCAGAAGTTATTTATCTGCCTGGCCTGGTGAAATTGAGGCCCGGTTTCAGAGGCCTGGGGTCTGAGAGAACCAGGCCAGGTTCTCCTAGAAAATCCTCCAGAGGCCACCGTAGTGTGTTGCTTTAGAGCGGTGGTCCTCATACTCTTTTTTGCACATACCACCCAAAATAATTTTGATAAATGATGTCACCCTGTAATTGAAAGATGTTTTCCCTGAAACTGATATTTTTAATTGTCCCTTTGTCGCCTCCAAGATTCTTTTTATTACCCCAGGCAACATACATTAGTAAGATTCAGGGTGGGCCAGAGATACAGCTTTCTTATGAAAACTATGGGGCGCCTGGGTGGCGCAGTCGGTTAAGCGTCCGACTTCAGCCAGGTCACGATCTCGCGGTCCGTGAGTTCGAGCCCCGCGTCAGGCTCTGGGCTGATGGCTCGGAGCCTGGAGCCTGTTTCCGATTCTGTGTCTCCCTCTCTCTCTGCCCCTCCCCCGTTCATGCTCTGTCTCTCTCTGTCCCAAAAATAAATAAAAAACGTTGAAAAAAAAATTAAAAAAAAAGAAAACTAGCAGAACTACAATTAAGGAGGAAAAGCTGGCTCCGAGCCTCATCCTCAGGAACTTTCTCAGGTAGAGTACATAAGGAAGTTGAGGGTATAGAAATTAATTCCCTTAAAACTATCAACCCAACCTCATTTGTAATTAAAGACAGGCAAATTAGAACAATGAGCTCTTGCTTTCTCACTGACAAGGATGCATGACTATCTCTTGGGAAATCTTTGTGTATCATAGGGGTATTGCATACCTCCATTTGAAAGCCGGATTTGCAAAGGATTAGGGACAATCTAAAACTACTATCAGGTACTTGGAATCTGGAACTGACTGTTGGAGCCGGCTGGCCCTGATGAAATCAGAACCCTATTTTATTTTATTTTATTTTATTTCATTTCATTTCATTTCATTTTTTATTTTGCTTATATTTTCGTTTACAGACCCCTATTTTATTTTTAATTTTTTTAAATGTTTATTTATTTTTGAGAGAGACACACACAGAGTACGGGCAGAGGAGGGGCAGAGAGAAAGAAAGAGACACAGAATCTGAAACAGGCTCCAGGCTCTGAGCTGTCAGCACAGAGCTCGAGGTGGGGCTCAAACCCACAAATGGTGAGATCATGACCTGAGCCAAAGTCGGACACTTAACCTACTGAGCCACCCATGTGCCCCTACAGACCTCCATTTTAAATGCCTAAAGTTTATAAGGCATTTATGCTTCAGAGATACATGTGGGCAGTTTGGGGGGAATCCTTCAAGTGCTTTCAGGCTCAGGCATATTCCACCACTCCAAGGGATCATCTGAAGCTATATCATGGCTCCTAGAAGCGAGAGCCAGCCATCAGGGCCTTCTGGCCTCTGTGTGTTGAGTCCAGCCAGATTTAGCAACACAAAGATAAGGTGTGACTGTGAAGCAATATGACTAATTATCATACTTATATACTTATATACATACCAAACTTATCCACTCCAACTCATTCATTCTCTCAAATCACATGTGCTAGGCAATGAGTGAGGCGCTAGTGTTACCAAAAAAAAATCATAAGCCACAGATCAAGCCCTGGAGAAGCTCAGGGAGAGACGCATTATTATTATTATTATTATTATTATTATTTTAAGATTTTAGTTTTTAGGAGCACCTGGGTGGCTCAGTTGGTTAGGTGTGTAACTCTTGATTTGGGCTCAGGTCATGATCTCACACTCTGTGCTGGGCATGGAGTCTGCTTGGTGTCCTCTCTCTCCCTCTCTCTCTGTCCCTCCTCCCTGAAAATAAATCAACATTTTTTAAAAAGATTTTTTTTTAGTTTATTTGTTTATTTTGAGAGAGAGAGAGAGAGCACAACCAGAGGAGAGGCAGAGAGAGAGAGAGAGAGAGAGAGAATCCCAAGCTGTCAGTACAGAGCCCGATGTGGGGCTCTAACTCACGAACCACAAGACCATGACCTAAGCTAAAACCAAGAGTGAAATGCTTACCCATCTGAGCCACCTAGCCGCCCCCCAAAAAGAGATTTTATTTTTAATCTCTACACCCTATGTGGTGCTCCAACCCACAACCTCACGATCAAGAGTCACTCGCTCCATCTACTGAGCCAGCCAGGCTCCCCTCAGGGTGAGAGACTTGTAAACAAATAGTTGTAATACACTGTAAGGAAGAGTGAATAAGGCTCTGTGCAAGAGCTGGGGGAGCACTGAAGAAAGAATGTCTTGAGTGAGAGCGTTCAAGGAAAATTTCCCAAAGCAGATCACATTTGAGTTATTTCTTGATAGGCATGTAGTGCATCAAGATAGAAAAAGAGGGGCGCCTGGGTGGCTCCATCAGTTGAGCATTTGACTTTGGCTCAGGTCATGATCTCACGGTTTGTGAGTTCGAGCCCCGCGTTGGGCTCTGTGCTGACAGCTCAGAGCCTGGAGCCTGCTTCGGGTTCTGTGTCTCCCTCTCTCTCTGCCCCTCCCTCACTCTCACTATGTCTCACTCTGTCTCTCAAAAATAAATAAATGTAATAAAAAAATTTTTTAAAAAGGAAAGAAAAAGAGATGATGGTGGAAAGGTGGTTCATGTGGAAGGAGCAACATGCCATTCTCAGAGCCAGTGTGAAGGAAGCACTCGACCTCAGCAGTCACCCAGGGACTCGCTCTTAGAAAGGCTCCCACCCATGTTCCAATGCTCTGCTGTCACTATCTTGGGATTCTTAATATTTTTTTAACCAAAGGCCCTGCATTTTCATTTTGCACTGGGTCCCACCAATTATGGGTCCTTCAAGGGGACAAGACGAAAGCAGGGAGACCTGTCGAGAAGCTATTCCTGTCGTCCAAGTAAGAGATAATGAGGGGCTAAATTAAGATCTTGTCACAACAGCAATACAGATCCATGTTGTTCTTTTCAACACCTACCTAGTGTTCCTCTGTTTAGATGTAGCAGTATCTCTGATTAGAAAATATTTAGGTTGATTTTGATCTTTTGTAATTACAAAGACTGCTGGAATGAATAATTTTGTACATTTGTCTTTGTTCGTGTATAAAGATTATCTATCTAGGATAAATTCTCAAAATTAGAATTGATGAGCCAAAGGTATGCTCATTTTCAAGCTTGACAGGCATTGCCAATTTGCGCTCCACAGAAAAGATACCAGTTTATATCCCTTCCAACAGTACTTTTATTATACCTTCATTAACACTCTGTAACATCCAACTTTTTTTTTAAGCATTTTAAGAATTTTATTTTATTTTTTATTTTTTTTCAATATATGAAATTTATTGTCAAAATGGTTTCCATACAACACCCAGCGCTCATCCCAAAAGGTGCCCTCCTCAATACCCATCACCCACCCTCCCCTCCCTCCCACCCCCCATCAACCCTCAGTTTGTTCTCAGTTTTTAACAGTCTCTTATGCTTTGGCTCTCTCCCACTCTAACCTCTTCTTTTTTCCCCCCCCCTTCCCCTCCCCCATGGGTTTCTGTTAAGTTTCTCAGGATCCACGTAAGAGTGAAACCATATGGTATCTGTCTTTCTCTGTATGGCTTATTTCACTTAGCATCACACTCTCCAGTTCCATCCATGTTACTACAAAGGGCCATATTTCGTTCTTTCTCATTGCCCTGTAGTATTCCATTGTGTATATAAACCACAATTTCTTTATCCATTCATCACTTGATGGACATTTAGGCTCTTTCCATAATTTGGCTATTGTTGAGAGTGCTGCTATAAACATTGGGGTACAAGTGCCCCTATGCATCAGTACTCCTGTATCCCTTGAGTAAATTCCTAGCAGTGCTATTGCTGGGTCATAGGGTAGGTCTATTTTTAATTTTCTGAGGAACCTCCACACTGTTTTCCAGAGTGGCTGCACCAATTTGCATTCCCACCAACAGTGCAAGAGGGTTCCCGTTTCTCCACATCCTCTCCAGCATCTATAGTCTCCTGATTTGTTCATTTTGGCCACTCTGACTGGCGTGAGGTGATATCTGAGTGTGGTTTTGATATGTATTTCCCTGATAAGGAGCGACGTTGAGCATCTTTTCATGTGCCTGTTGGCCATCTGGATGTCTTCTTTAGAGAAGTGTCTATTCATGTTTTCTGCCCATTTCTTCACTGGGTTATTTGTTTTTCGGGTGTGGAGTTTGGTGAGCTCTTTATAGATTTTGGATACTAGCCCTTTGTCCGATATGTCATTTGCAAATATCTTTTCCCATTCCATTGGTTGCCTTTTAGTTTTGTTGGTTGTTTCCTTTGCTGTGAAGAAGCTTTTTATCTTCATAAGGTCCCAGTAATTCATTTTCGCTTTTAATTCCCTTGCCTTTGGGGATGTGTCGAGTAAGAGATTGCTACGGCTGAGGTCAGAGAGGTCTTTTCCTGCTTTCTCCTCTAGGGTTTTGATGGCTTCCTGTCTCACATTCAGGTCCTTTTTCCATTTTGAGTTTATTTTTGCGAATGGTGTGAACAAGTGGTCTAGTTTCAACCTTCTGCATGTTGCTGTCCAGCACCATTTGTTAAAGAGACTGTCTTTTTTCCATTGGATGTTCTTTCCTGCTTTGTCAAAGATTAGTTGGCCGTACGTTTGTGGGTCTAGTTCTGGGGTTTCTATTCTATTCCATTGGTCTATGTGTCTGTTTTTGTGCCAATACCATGCTGTCTTGATGATGACAGCTTTGTAGTAGAGGCTAAAGTCTGGGATTGTTGTAACATCCAACTTTTTGATATTTGCAGTCTTGTCAGTGAGAAAGCAAGAGCTCATTGTTCTAATTTGCCTTTCTTTAATTACAAATGAGGTTGGGTTGATTATGGGTGCCTGGGTGGCTCAGTCATTAAGCATCTGACTTTGGCTCAGGTTATGATCTCACAGTTCCTGAGCTCCAGTCCCACATCGGGTGAGCTCAAGCCACCTTTCGGGGGAGCTCAAGCCCTGTTTCTGTTGAATGGGTGAATGTGAACCCTGCTTCCGGTAAAACACGAGCCCTGGGTGAGCCCCACTTCTCTCACTCTCTCTCTGCCCCTTGCTCACTTGTGCCCTCTCTCTCTCTCTCAAAGAAAAAATGAGGTTGGTTATTTTTTATACAGTAGATTATAACTCCATTTACATTTCTGTTAACATGAAGCACATTTTGTCCTTTGCCAATTTTGAACTGGGTTATAGGTCCTTTTCTTATTGGTTTCCTTTTTTTTTTTTTAATGTTTATTTATTTTGAGAGAGAGTGTGTGCACATGAGTGGGGGAAGGGCAGAGAAAGAGAGAGAGAGAGAGAGAGAGAGAGAGAGAGAGAGAGAGAGAGAGAATCCCAAGCAGATTCTGTGCTCTCAGAACAGAGCCTAACATGGGGCTCAAATTCACGAACCAAACCTTGAAATCATGACCTGAGCTGAAATTAAGAGTCAGATGTTCAACCAACTGAGCCACCCAGGCACCCCTTCTTATTGGTTTCTAAAAGATGTTGGGGCGCCTGGGTGGCGCAGTCGGTTAAGCGTCCGACTTCAGCCAGGTCACGATCTCGCGGTCTGTGAGTTCGAGCCCCGCGTCAGGCTCTGGGCTGATGGCTCGGAGCCTGGAGCCTGTTTCCGATTCTGTGTCTCCCTCTCTCTCTGCCCCTCCCCCGTTCATGCTCTGTCTCTCTCTGTCCCAAAAATAAATAAAAAACGTTGAAAAAAAAAAAAATTTTAAAAGATGTCTTATGTTAAGAAATTAACAGTAAATATATTACCTAGTTTATTGTTTATTTATATACTTTATTACTATGTATAGTAATTATATATATATAGTTATATTTTTATATATAGTAATACATTATAGTAATTACCAAATAGTAACTTTATATATATATATATATATATATATATATATATATATATATATATATATAAATTTTTTGCCATACAGATTAAGGCCTGAAGTTTTGAAACTGCCCACCTAAATGAACTGCTTTTCCTTTCTACTATATTACAATATATGCCCTCTTTTCAGGGAAAGGCCTTTGGAGACTATTACACTTAATTTTTAAAAGTTCAACTTGTATTTGCTTATTTTTTGAATAGATAACACATCCACATAGTTAAAAAGTTAAAGGACACAAAAATGTAGGCAGTGGAAAATTTCGCTGTCATCCTGTTCCCCAGCCACATAGTTCCCTTCCTGGAAGACAATTACTGTTATCAGCGTCCTGGGTATCCTTCCATATTTTATGTGTAAACAAGCAAGTGCACACACACACACACACACATACATTTGTTCCCCACTCTCACACAAATAGTAGCATACTCTAGCCTGTATTCTGAACCTTGCTTTTTTTTTAATTTAACATTGCATTTTGGAAATAATTTCCTATTAGTTCATAAAGTAATTCATTTTTGGGGGTGCCTGGTTGGCTCAGTCAGTTAAGCGTCCAACTTTGGCTCAGATCATGATCTCACAGTTCATGGGTTCAAGCCCCATGTCGGGCTCTGTGCTGGAACCCAGCTCAGAGTTCTAGCTCAGAGCCTGGAACCTGCTTCAGATTCTCCCTCTCTCTGCCCATCTCCTGCTAATTCTTTCTCTCTCAAAAATAAATAAAACATTTTTTAAAAACTAAAAAAAAAAATAATTCACTTTTTAAATAGCCTCATAGGGTTTCATTGGCTGTCATCACTCTGAATACATTCATAAGTGGAAAATACCCCTAAGTCATTTGTTTTGAGGCTGGATGTGAGACAAAGGCGGGGAGTTGAACTGGGCCTCTCCTACATCCTGAACAATCAGAACTTTTCCTTCCTCCATGCTTTCACCTTCTCATCTCTGCCAGTTAAAACTTCACAGTCTTTATTGCTTATGCATGGTAATGTGCAGCATATATTGCAGATAAAACAATTAGTTTAAAAGACACGTTCTGTTTACATAAGTTCATCTCAAATGCCACTTCCTTTTTGAAGCCTTCCTTGAGCTCTGCAATTTTCCCCAGCCAGAGTGACCTCACCCCCTTCTGAAATCCTATAGGATGTTGTAAAGTGTCATGGTTATTTGTCACCATTTTGTGGTTATATGTGCTCAAGTCTCAGCTCTTTTACCTGAACATTACCTCATTCACCACAGTACCTTCCAGAATGGCTGCTTACTAATGTTTATAGAATTCTTGAGGTAATTAATGAATGGGCAAAGGTATAAGGAGTTAAGGACATAAGCGTTAGTGTCAGACACTTGGGTTTTTTTTTGTTTTTGTTTTTGTTTTTTTGGTTTTGCTCTTTTCTAGTGTGTTATTGAGTAAATCACTCTTCTTCTCACCCTTTCCTTAGAATCTACCTCATAGGATGGTTGTGAGGATTAAGTGAGGTAATGTAGATAAATTGTGTTGCACATATAAGCCCTCATTACATGTCAGATGCCACAGTGGGAATTCAGAGGAAGGAGAGGGGTCAAGGCGATTTCCTGATCTGGATGGTGCTCTCCAACCTCCTGTCTCTATTTCCTTTCAGATCCCAAATGAGGACATCACTTTTCTCTATTCCTATATTTTCTTTTTGGCTTTATCTTTTGAGTAAATTTGTCTGGCTTCAGGCGTAGGGCACTCCAGCACCAAGGGCTGTCCAGTGCTGCAGACTTGTGACCACTCAACTGTTACCTGCCTCTAGGAGAAGCAAGTGTCTCTGCCCTAGAGATAGAGAGTTGAGCTAGCAGGTCAGTTTCCTCCTAACCTACATTAAGGAAGAAAATATTCAATGATACTTGTTCAATCATGGTAGGGAAGACTTTATTTGTGGAAAGGGGGGTATCACCATAGGTATAGGTTCCACTGCAATGGAATTTTGCAGTGGAGGAGAGAAATTAGACTCTACTCTGAATACAGCATGGGCAAAAGGGGGATATATAGTCAAGGAGCAGGATGAGGGTCAAGTGATGGAAAATTACTAAGAAGAAACATCAGGGGTAAGGGAGATTCTGGTTAAACAGACCTAACAGGATTTTTGCTGAAGACAGGCCAGGGTGACCAGACATTATCTGGGAGACGGTGGAGGATGAAAGACCTGATCACATATCAAGGTGATCAGATATCAAAGGGGGAGGGGTTCTGGTTAAATTGACTTAGCAGGGTTCTTGCTAAAACTAGATTTTTACAAGGAAGTGCATAGATGGGCCCAGGAGAAGGTTTAGAACCCTGACTAAAGTCTGGTCAAGCGAAGAATCTTTGTCATTGAACGGAAGGCATTCTGATATTGGTAACAAGAAGCCAATGTGATCTAGAAACAGACAAAGTTCCACAGTGTCTTGGAGCTTCAGGAGTTTTGGTTCCGTTCTTGACTTATGTTGCCTTGTTGCAACAGCCTTATCATTCACCTCCCTTGTACATGAGGACTGCTGTGAGGAAAGCATCCTCCACAAGCTGGACAAAAAGTAAGTAACCAATAATTGCAAATTCCCCTCTAATCTCTTCTCTGCACTGGTACCAACTTTACACTGCTAAAGGCTCGCTTCTTCCCTCTTACCGTGGATGAATTCTCCTAACACATAGTCAACCTCTCCACTTGTGCGCCTGTGTACTCATGGACATCGCTTCTGCCATCTTCTCCTCTCCCCTGCAGCATCAATTTCCCCCTCTCAGGGGATCATTCTCGGTCAGTGTTTCAACATGATTTCTCCCATGATGAAAACAAACAAAAACAACCCTCTTTCAACTCTACTTTCTCCTCCAGCTGCCACATATTCTTCCCTTTGTAGCAAAATTCCTTGGAAAGGGTACATGTACTCAACATTTTCAATTCCTCTACTGCACCACTCTCTTGAATTTACTCCCAGTCAGATTTTTGACCCCTACAAGCCACCAAAACTGCTCTTCTCAAGATCACCAACAGCTCCACATTGGTCAATCCAATTACCACTTCTTTTTTTTTTTTTTTTTTTTTTAATTTTTTTTTTTCAACGTTTTTAAATTTATTTTTGGGACAGAGAGAGACAGAGCATGAACGGGGGAGGGGCAGAGAGAGAGGGAGACACAGAATCGGAAACAGGCTCCAGGCTCCGAGCCATCGGCCCAGAGCCTGACGCGGGGCTCGAACTCACGGGCCGCGAGATCGTGACCTGGCTGAAGTCGGACGCTTAACCGACTGCGCCACCCAGGCGCCCCCCAATTACCACTTCTTAATCTTCATATAATTTGATCTGTAAGCAGCATTTAGCACAGTTGATTACTCCCTTTTCTTTAAAACACTTTCTTCATGGGGCGCCTGGGTGGCTCAGTCAGTTAGGCGTCCGACTTCGGCTCAGGTCACGATCTCGCGGTCCGTGAGTTCAAGCCCCGCGTCGGGCTCTGTGCCGACTGCTCAGAGCCTGGAGCCTGTTTTGGATTTTGTGTCTCCCTCTCTCTCTGACCCTCCCCCGTTCATGCTCTGTCTCTCTGTCTCAAAAATAAATAAACGTTAAAAAATTAAAAAAAAAAAACAAACACCACTTTCTTCATTTGGTCTCCAGGATTTCTCACAATCCTGGTTTTCTTCTTCTGCCTATTCCTTCTCAGTGTCTTTTTGATTCTTCTTCATTTTCCCAACCTTTAAATATTAGATTTCCCCCAGGATTGAGTCATCACAACTCTTCTCTAGCTACACTCATTTCCTGAGTAATTGCTTCTGATCCCTCAGCTTTTAAATATCATCTTTATTCTGAGAAACCCCAAATTCATAATTCCAGTCTAGACCTCCTTTCTGAAGTCAGACCTGCATATGAAACCATCTACTTGCCATATCCGCTTGGGTGTTTAATAGACATTTTCCACTTAATATGTCCAAAACCAAGCTCTCAATAGTTCTCTTCAAACCTGTCCTTCCTGCAGGCTTCTTTGTGTCAGATAGTAACAATCCCATTCTTCTAGTTACTCAAATGTTTGGTGTCACCTGATTCTTCTTTTTTTTTCTCATACCTCATATTCATCCATTGTCACATTCTGTCAACTCTACTTTCAAAATCTATCAAGAATCCAACTATATCTCCCATCCCCACTTGGACTCTGGTCCAAGCCACCATCGTCCTGCATCGGGATTATTGCAATGGCCGCTGAGCTAACCTTTCTGCTTTTAGCCTTTCAACCTGCTCTCAGTGCAGCAACCAACGTGGTTCTGTTAAAGGTAAGCCAGAAGATGTCTCTTCTATTCTCAAAATCTTCCATTGGCCTTTTTATCTCAGGTATTGTGCTCCCCTTCCATAACCTTCATCTCCTAATACTCTCACTTTTCTTCCACTCCAACCACACTGGTCTCCATTTGGTTCCTCCAACTTGCCAGGCAGGCTCTTGCTTCAGAACTTTTCCCCTTGCTGTTCCCTCTGCCTGAATTCATTTCTCCCAGAAACCTGCATGGTCCACTCCCTTGTTCCTTCAGGTCTTTACTGAAAACCCACTTTCTTACTGAGATCTTCCCTGTCCACCCTATCCAAAATTACACAATTATACACACATGCACATGCACACACATACCTTTCAGCTTTCATATCCTAGTTCCCTGCTCTTCTCAACAGCTATTCCTATCTAAAATACTATATATATTAATTATTTGTGTTTATTGCCTGTCACACCAGTATAATGTAAGTTCTGTGAAAACAGGGAGTTTGATTTGGTTTGTTTACTGCTCTATCCCAGCACCTCGAATCATGCCAGGCACATCGCGATATTTAATAAATTAATTGTTGAACAATTTGTTGAAATGTTATCATGTCTCTCCTTGATTCAAAACCCTTCAGTGAGGATCTGCTGTCTATAACAGGGTTCTCAAAGCTTTTAATCTCAGGATCCCCTTTATACTCTTAAAAACTATTGAGGACTCCAAAGAGCTTTTGTTTATGTGGATTATATCTATTGATCATCACCACACTAGAAATCAAAGCTGAGAAATTTTAAAAGATTCACATATTAATTCACTTGTAATAACAAACCTGTCAACTTAAGTAATGCTTTTATGAAAAATAGCTATGATTTCCAAAACAAAAAAAAGTTAGTGAGAAGAGTGGGATTGCTTTACATTTTTGAAAACCTGTTTAATGTCTGACTTAATGGAAGATAGTTGTATTCTCACATCTACTTCTGCAATCTGTTATGAAAGCCTCTGAAAGATCACACAGTCCACTCATGAGGAACGAGAGTTAAAAAAGACAAACAATGCTTAGTATTGTTATGAAAATAGGTTTGATACCACAGACCCCCTGAAAGGGTCTCAATCACACTCTGAGAATTGCTGGCCTAGAGCATAAAGTCCAAACTCCTTAGCGTGGCATTCGTATATATCTGTGCCTTTGGATATACAGTTCCTTTCGCACTCTATACAGCAAATTCCTGCTGGTCATTCAAGGCCCCTCTCACCTCCTGCCATCTCTGACAGTTAGCTATTCCTTTCTCTCTACTTTCATAATATTTTTCTTTTCTCTTATAGCACATATTATGCTAACTTCTTGCTATGTTTATGTCTATCTCCCCAGATGACTATCTTTCTAAAGGAGGCAACTGGAAGCTAATCTTCTTTGTATCCTCAGACCAGCTAGCACCCAAAAGATAATAAGTATTTGTCGAATAAAGAAATAAGAGAGGAGGTGAAGGGAGAAAGGAATCTAGTTTCCTTATGGTGAGCTCTAGTACAGATACTTCCTGATAAGATTAGCAATATCTAAGTTTCTCCTAATATCTGCTCAGTTGACTATATAATTTACAAAGTGAATCCGAACCCTTCATGTGGTCTCTCTTCATGAAGCAGAGAGGGCAGGGTCATTAGTTTTACTTTACAAATAAGGAAATGGAGGCTCAAAGAGACAAAATGACTTGCCCAAAGGCGCACTACAAATTAGGGACAGCCAATATTGAACTGTCGTATTTAACTCTAAGTCCTGTGTCTTTTCCATGAAAAAAGGGAAAAGAGAAGTCGGTGCCCTGGTGATTCCATCTGATGGTATTACTCTGAAACCTCCAAACCTCTTCTTGGGCTGGCTTCAGAATGGTCTCCAGACCTTCTCTACTAGGGACCTACTTTAGGGTTATATTTTATAAGCATCCATTCGTTTATACCAATCTCTTCCCTTTTTATCATAAACTACCTACTGTCACCTATGTCTACCATCCCTGGTGTCTGGCTTGATGTACTATTTCTTCCTTCTGGAATGCACCTTCTCCCAAAGCTTCCAACGTTGAGTAATTTGTTGCTCTTTCCTCAGTGTTTCCATAACACTCTGTTCCCTATCTCTGTCATAATTTAGCATGAAACCACATGACTTGTTATGTCTCTATCTCCCTGCAAGACTGTGAGCAGGAAATTCAATGGTGTGCATGCAGTCTTCAATCTCTGTGATCTCCCTGATTCTGCCAACTCCTCCTCCTCTCCTTGAAATGCTCCTCCCTTTTCCCATATACTCCACAACCGTGAGTGCTTAATCTTTTGAGCACTCTTTAGACTGAATATGTATGTCTCAACACAGGGTCCACAGCTTTTTTGGTTTTTCTACTCCAATCTTTCAGTTTCTACTATCATATTGACCTTGGGGTTTCTAAAATATCCATTCCCCACTGTCGTCCAAACTCATTCCTATACCCTCTCAGGGATCTGGTGGCTGCCTCAGTCTCTGCATGCCTAAAACCCTTTGGCATCTTTCTCCTTATGACACCTCTATTTCTGTGAAGACACTACCATTCATCTCCCTGGACTAGTCATTACTCCAAACCCCTTTCCTTCGTTTTTGGCCCAATGTCTCTTAACTCTTCCCCCAACCCTATCCTAGGGGAAAAAAAAAGTGTTCTGAGGTCAGACTGCTTCCCCTCTGCCACTTACGATCATACAAAATTGGCAAACTCAAGAAAATAAAATAAAATTGGCAAACTTATTCAGAGCTTCCACTTCCTCATTCTAAGTTGGGGGTAATAATAATAGTGAATAATAAAAATAATGAATAGTATCTATTTCATAGAATTTATTTATGAGGATTAAATGAGATATAATCTAGTAAAGGGCTTAGCCCAATGTTTAATACATACTAGGCATTTAATAAATGTTAATTATTATTTTCATCATTATTTCTTTATGCCTAGACTAGTGCAGTTGTCCCCAACTAATTTCTCTGCTTCCTCTGGTCATTATTCTGTACACTGGAAGGGGAACTAATATGGACCATTTATTAAGTACCAAGCACATCATCTTCAGAGCAACCTTGTGCAGTAATATCAACATTATTTTAAAAATAATGTTTAGGGGCGCCTGGGTGGCGCAGTCGGTTGAGCGTCCGACTTCAGCCAGGTCACGATCTCGCGGTCCGTGAGTTCGAGCCCCGCGTCAGGCTCTGGGCTGATGGCTCGGAGCCTGGAGCCTGCTTCCGATTCTGTGTCTCCCTCTCTCTCTGCCCCTCCCCCGTTCATGCTCTGTCTCTCTCTGTCCCAAAAATAAATAAAAAACGTTGAAAAAAAAATTTAAAAATAATGTTTAAAACAAATGGAAGGGCTGATATTTGAACATAGGTCTGATTCTAAAGCTTGTTCCCTTTCCACACCTCCAAATTACCACGTAACCATAAAACGCCATTTTCCACACAGCATCCTGTTTAAAAAAGCCTTCAATCACCGCCCCCTCCCCCCCATTTCACTTCCCAAATTCATTGTCCTGGGAGTCAGTCTTCTACTTCCCTCACCTCCCCGGCACTTTCCTATAGGAACCCTGGGCTCCAGAGAAAGCACCTACCTCTACCACCCCAACCACATCCTAAACACTTTGATCTTCCTACCTGACATGCCCTCCTCTCCATTCCCCTCCCTTTATTTAAATCCAGCCTTTCCTTCAAGGCTTGGAGTCCCACCCTTCCATAACACCTTTCCTGACTTCTCCTGTCCCCCATCAAGTCTCTCCTGACCCTTGGAGCACCTGCCTGTATCCTTTTTAACACTTGGTGTTTGCTGCCTTTTCTTTGCACTTAGGTTTTCTCACCAGACTGTAAACCTCTACGCTTCAGGGAGTCAATCTCTCCTCTCTCTCTCTCTTTAAGTCCCAAGTAGTCCAAAGCCATATATATATATACACACACATATATATGTATATATATACACACACACACATATATGTGTATATATATATACACACACATATACACACATATATATGTGTATGTATATATATATACATACACATATATACATATATATACATATATACATACATACATATATACATACGTACATGTGTACATACGTACATATATATACATATACATATATATACATACACACACACATGTGTGTGTGTGTGTATATACGTATACATATGTGTGTGTGTATATATATATGTGTGTGTATATATATATATATATATATATATATATATATGGTGTTCAATACATATAGGTTATTTTGGATGAAAGATGATCTTCTCAACTGGTTGATCTCTCTCCAACTTGGGGCTAGGGCGGGTGGGGTGGGGGGAAACGTTGGCAGTGAGGAAATGAACTTCACCTTAATTTCATCTAATGTCTCCCAGGGCTGCTCCCCAAAACACTCCTCAAATCTATTCCTCGGTTTCTCACCCTCCCACCCCTCCCTTCTCCCGGGCCACCCTCTCAGACCTTCTCCTCCAGGGCCACCCCCGCCGTCACCCCAGGCCATCTCCTCAGTCCCCTCCCCCGTGGCTGTCTCCCAGACTCCCCTTCTCCAGTGCCACCCCCTCAAACTCTGTCCCTCAGGGTTAGTCTTTTGGCTTCGGACCCCCAACCCAGTTTATCTTCCCCAGAGCCATCGCTATCGCGTGGTTCTATCTCTGGGACTATTTATTTAGCCTCTCCCCGCTCCCTCAGAGCTGCCCCTAGACCCCCGCCTTCAGTTCCATCCCTTTGGACCCTCCCTCCAGAGCTGTTCTTCTGGCCGCTGAGACCCCTCCCTGGCGCCGCTCCCCGGCCAGTGCCCCAGGGGTGGCCCGGAGCCGCCGCCCCCACGGTCCAGCCCGGGTGCTGCCCTGGTGCCCCTGGCCGCCCCCCGCCGGGGCGGGGCGCGCGGAGGCGGGGGCGCGCTGGCGGCCGAGGCGGCGGCGGCGGCGGCGGCGAAGACAGGCGGGCCGGGCGCGTGTCCGCGGCGCCGTGACTCGGCGGCTCCGCAGCGGCTGCAGCGGGAGGACCCGGCCGGAGCCGCCGCCGCCGCCGCCGCCGCCATCGCAGCCGGGCGGCCGGGCCCCGCCGCGGGGATGCCGAGGAGCCGGGGCGGCCGCGCTGTGCCGGGGCCGCCGCCGCCGCCGGGCCGGGCCCCGCGCTGGAGCCGCTGGCGGGTCCCCGGGCGGCTGCTGCTGCTGCTGCCCGCGCTCTGCTGCCTCCCCGGCGCCGCGCGGGCGGCGGCGGCGGCGGCGGCGCGGGCGGCCGAGGCGGAGGCGCCCTTCGCCGGGCAGGTGGGGCTGGCGCGCCGGGCCGGGGCGCGGGCTCGGGGCCTCCGGGCAGGGCGGGGGGCGGCGCCGGGGCCGGGCCAGGGTCGGGCGACTCTTGTCGCTGGGGGCGCGGAGGTGGCGCGCGGGGGTCCGCGCCCGGGGCTGGGCCGGGAATGGGGTAGGGGGGACCCAGGGCAGGGGCCGGGAAGGGCCGCGGGGCCGGGAGGCGCTTCAGCACCGCGGACAGGGGCAGCGGGCGGGGGCGGAGCGGGAGGGTCGGGATTGTTGTGGTGGCGGTGGGGTGTGTGGCCTGCATGACTATGTGTGAGGGAAACCGTACAACGCCTCGGAGTAAATAGTAAGCGCAGCCAGTATGTTGTGGGCTGGGAGAAGAAACCAAGGATGTTCAAGCTGGAGAAGAGAGGATGGGGGGGTGGGGGACGGGAGGGCGGGGGAAAGACTCGATCACTGTCTTCGTATCTGAAGGGCTGTCACGTGGAGGAAGGATAGACTTGCTCTGCGTGGCCCCACAGGGCAGAATTAGGGTCAACAGGGGTGGGGGTAGGGGCTGCAAGAAGACAAATTTCAGCTCAATATTAGAAGAAGTTTGTAACAATCAGAGCTGCTCAACCAGCTTAGGAGGCGGCGAGCCGCTCATCACTGACATGTGCAAGCAAAAGCTCCATGAGGAGATTGGATGGATACATGCATAATAATAATAATGCCAACTAGCATTTACTGAGCACTCACTAGGGGCCAGGCCTGGAGCTATGATTTATATCCTCATAACTACTCTATAAGATAGTTGTAATTATTACACCACCCCCCCTCCGCCGTTTTACAGATGAGGATACTAACTCAGGGAGCTTCAGTAACTTGCCCAAGGTCACACAGCTATCTAGTGATGGTGTTGGAATTCTAACCTAGGCAGGCTGACTCTAGTCCCTACATATTTAACCATGACACTATTCTCTATCACAGAAGAGGTGGGGAGCAGTTGGATTAGGTAAATTCTCTGGTATCTTCCAACCTGGAGGTCTGCAGTTCTAATAAGTGATAAGTAATAATTTAAGACAGTAGTTCTTTGCTGAGGAAAATTAGAGTGATTGCCTCATTTAGCCCGAGATATGGAGTGCGTTTGTTGAAGCAAGAAGTCTGTTCAGAAGAATGTGCTGGAACAGGGATTCTTAATTAGGCATAGGACTCAGGGGGCCTGAAATTTTGTGCAATATTGTGTTTGTGCATGCAAATGTATTGTTCTGGGAGAGAATCCCTAGATTTCTTCATACTGTCAAAGGGGTACATGATTCCAAAAAATTAGGGTGTGTAAAAAGTCTCTTTTGCCACAGTTGGTAGTTGTGTTTCAAAGATCTTGTCATTGCTGGTTGACTTTTAGTGGAAACTTTCCCTAGCCTGTTTGTGTTTTCAGCTTTATTACATCTCAAAGTAATGCATTTCATAAATTTGTTTATGCCCTCTAAAAAAGTAAGATTCCCTTAGTCTTCCTGAATGCAAAGGGTGAGGTGGGACGACCCTGGCCTGGGATTTAGGAGGCCTGCGCTTTAATCTAACCTTGGCCCCTGGTGGCTTCTTACCTTGGGCCGTTTCCTTGCCCTCTCTAGGCTTGAATTTTGCCATCTCTAATATAAAGAGATAGGGCTAGATGATCTCAACTCTGAAACTCTTTTATTCCTGTGATATTTCAAGCATTAAGAGGAGACTATTTTCTTAAATATGTCAGGATTTGGAGGAAAGGTTATGTGTACTCACACCTTATCCTTATCAGCTTTATAGGCTTTTATTATTCCACCTCTCTTAGCCTTTGTCTTTTCATGCTTAAGCTTCCCCCTTATGACCAGCCATCCATAGAACAGCCACATTCATCCTCTGGGTCATTGTAGTTGCCTTTTTTTAGATATCCTTGGGCCCTAGTTTTCAATAGATGTGAACCTGACCACTGTCCCAAATGTGGGACTCTTTAGTCTTGCACAAAGGAAGGATGATTTCTTCTTTGGTTTTCAGGTCCATTCCTGCTTCTGCCTATCCGTTTGCCAGCCTTCCTGACCTGGACACGTTAGGACGATGCCTTTAGGAAACAATCTGCAGTAGTTCCCTGATCCCTTTCCTGGGTCAGAAGTGATAGCCTGGAACCCAACACCCTGTACGTGGATTATTTTTATCAGAGTGCATTACCTTACATTTCCTCACATTGACGTTTATCTGCCATTTTGCATCCCACTCGGTACCTTCCTTCAGCTCTCTCTCCTTTGGCAGAGCATTTCCCTGCCTGAAAGGGTTTAAGATGATCTGCAGTCTTAAAATTTTCACTTTGCTCTACTTCTGGATCACTTATAAAAAATTTAAAACAGACAAGTCCCAGCATGGTCTCCTGGGGCCCCCTGAACTCTTAATTTCCTTTCATTCCAAGAAGTGACCCTTTATTTCTATCTATTGTTTCCTATCTTTAAGTGACTTCTCAGGCCCTGATTAAAAACAAACACCCACTACCCTTAATTCCATGATGATTCCATTTTCAGTGTCTAATATATTGTCCAGAAGTTTCTAAAAGATAGAGGAATTACATCCACTGCTTCTCTCAACAATTTGTACCTAATTGTTCCTTCGTTAAACACTAGTAGGTCACATGATTGAAACCTTACAGAAATACAGTTGCTTTTCACCCAGCATATAATGTTTAACTCCTCTTTCTGTTTTTTAAAGCCTCTGGAGTCTGACCCCACACTACCTCCTCACTAGAAAGCTGCCTTTCCCACTGCTCATCAGTATACATTCTTACTCCAGACAAGCTTGTCTCTCTTTTATCCTAAGACAGACTACCTATGTTTCTCTGCACATCTGCACAAGCTGTTTACATCTGTATCTCCACTCATCTGTGACCTCTCCTTAAAGTTTCACCCCCCCCCCCGAAAAAAACAAAACAAAACAAAACGCCTGAGTGGCTCAGTTGGTTAAGTACCCAACTTTGGCTCAGGTCATGATCTCGTGGTTCATGAGTTCAAGCCCTGCATCAGGCTCTGTGCTGACAGCTAAGAGCCTGGAGCCCGCTTCAGATTCTGTCTCCACCTCTCTGCCCCTCCCCTACTTGCACGCACTCTCTCAAAAATAAATAAATAAATAATAAATAAATAAATAAATAAAGTTTCAGCAAGCCCTGCTTCTTCAGGAAACTCTCTGACTTCTCTAGTTATTTAGTTCTCTCTTTTCAGGGCAACACCCATTTAAAATTTTTAAAAATATTTAAACGTTACTTGGGAGGAAAAGTTGCAGTTCTTAGGCAGGGCCTAAAAATGCTTTATGTTTTTAGATTTAATACACCGCCCAATGGTCATCATTAATTACTCAATTACTCATTCAGTGATTCTACTCTATCCCTTGTGCCAAAAGAGTTACATGGATCTGAAATAGATGCTTATGGACAGGTAGGTCTCAAGGTCCCTTCTAAAATGCTTCTTAGGGACAGGACTCATTGCCCACCTGTCCTTCCTTCATTGGAAATAGAGGTTATTCCTTTTGGCAGGTGGTCCCACAATTTCACCCATGGGTTCTTTCATAACCTGCTCAGTAGGCTGTCATCTAATGGTAGTGACATACAATAGAGAGGCATGGAAAGGTGGCTGTGACCTTAGACATCACCAAATAAGCACACACTAGTACTTCATGGACACTTATTGAATTGCTCTGAGTTGCCCAAGGACACAGACTCTGATAGTAGATGATTCAGAACTCAGAATTTGACCTGGTCTCCTGACTTCTTAGTTGAAAGCATTTTCACTACCTTTGACTTTTGATTTCATATCTCTGATCTTTCATTACCAAAAGACAAAATGAAAAAGAAAAAACACCTCATTCAGTCTGTTTCCTCCTTTGCATTCTTGAGTTTTTCTTTTGTATTTTGCACATCAGGGGATCCCTCTGATTCTCTAATTGCCTTCCTGTGTTTGGTTTATTTAAAGCATCTCTTTCTCTTATTATTAGCTGAGTAGAATACCCTACAAATAATGTTTTGGCCCTCCTCCTTTCTAGTTTGATTCTGAGGAAGGTCAGTGCAGACAGAAAGAGACAAGCTGATCAGCATGGTCCACACAAGTAACAAAGTGTGATGCCTGGATCTAAGGCATAATGGACTTCTGCCCTCTAGACCAGTTTTGAGGGATCCACTCTGGGTGGATGGAAAGCATTCTTTGGTTTACACATATAGTCAATGAATGTCAGAGCCCTGGATGAGGCTAGTGGTGGGGAAGGCCTATTAAGAAGTACTAACACATTCCCAAACCAAAAATTTCTTCCAATATGATCACAGCCTCCCAGTTTATCTTCATTTTTATCTGTAAAAAAAGAATTCTCACTGTTAGGAAGTTCTTCCTTTTACCTAATCTGAATCTACTCTGCCGAATTTTTTATTCATTTTCTTATTATTACTGTGGCTTTTCCTATTACTTTAACAGTCTCTTATCTGAAAGGTGCTTTGCACTTTCCAGATGCTGTCATGTGTGTGGTCCCACTTGATCCTGGCAACAACACCATGGATGAGTTAGGGAAAATCTTGTCCTCATTTTATAGATGAGCAGAGGGAAACTAAGAGAAATGGTGTGACCTGTACACATCTTGTCGAGGGACCCACATGTAGCTAATAAACAGTAAGGCTAGGACTAGAAGCCTGATTTTCTGTCCTTGGTCTGAGTTCTTGTTCTAGATTACCACAATAGCCTTTAAGCCAATCTTTTCCACTTTCAGGCTTGTCCCACTCCAATCCTTGAAAGAGGTTTTGGAGCAAAGGAAAGTAAGTTGATTGATCTTAGGACATGCCTAGCCTTATAATATGGTATAGTTTGACTCAAAATGAGAGGAACCTGATCTTAATAGATTGCAGCCAGTGTCTAGAATAATTCTTGGCACATTCTAAGTATTTTTAAATTGATATTATTGTCTGTGCCCCACCCCCCCACCAGCTTCTCAATAATGCTTGGTACACAAAAGTCAGTACCTTTTTTTGAAGAATAAATGAATACATGCCAGAGGAATAAATAAGGGCTGGGGACCACAAAATGGGAAGGAGATGAGGCTCGCAGAGAGAATGTTTTAGAAAGAGGTTGGTATTAAAGATGAACCTTTGAGGGAGGAGAAGGACAGACAACAGTGAGGGGGCAGTCCAGACAGAAGGAAAACCAGGAACTAAGGCTCCACAAAAGCACTTGGCATGTTTGGGAAACAGCAGATAAGTAGATGTGCCTGAGGCATCGAGTTACTCACTATTTCCAGTAAGAGTGTATGAGAAGAGGCTGGACAGAGGGAGGCTGAAAGCAGATTGTGAAACTGGCTTTTGTCCAAAGGCTGAGGGGAGTCATTAAAGGTCTGTGAGCAGAGAAGTGACCTGCTCAGAGCCGGGTTGAGAGGTGGAGGGACTGGGGCCTGTTCCTGAGCCAGCTGGGAGCTGGCTCTAGCCCAGATGCCTTTAGCTTTTTCCTAACATAACTCAGATCTGTGTACCCGTTTTAGGGAATCGTGTGTGGATAAAAGTTGTGAATCCCAGCTCCAGCCCTCCCTGGCTAAGGGATTTTGGAACAAAAGCTTTGGTTTCTCTGGACCTTGAGATTGATTCCATTCACATCCTTTGCTAGTTTTCCTTCATCATTATCTCATGCATTTGTTTTGAAAGGCAACTTTGAACTAGGCTTTAATGACATATAGGAGAATGGCAAAGCCATATATATAAAAGGCAACATTTTCTCTCAAAGATCATACATGTTGTTATAACCAAGTAGGTAGAGAAAAACAAGGTCGATTAACAACTTTTGTTAGCCATAATAATTTTAAAACTCAACTCTATACCACACACACTCATGGGCACACTGTTCTCTGTGCCCCAAAAGTGCTAGGCCACAAAGATGGGGGTCATCTGTCAACTCTTTCTTGCCTCACCTGCCTCAACAGAGTCAATCCCCAAGCCCCAGTGATTCCTCCTCCCAAGTAGATCCTCCGTGTGTCCACTGCTCCCCACCTCCACTGCCTCCTTCATGTCTGAACTTCTGTTATACCTCGTCTGGACTTCAGAAATTTCCCACCTGCTCAGCCTCTCTTGCCTGCCTCTAATCCTTCTTCAAATGGCAGCCAGAACGACCTTTTAAAAATAAATCTACACAGGGGTCAGTTCTATCCGAAGCAAATATGGCCAAAGCTAAGATTTAACAAAGCTGGGTGGCGATTATCCATGGTTTGTTTTTATAATTTTATCCCTCTCTGAGTGCTGGAAATATTCAATAATAAAAAAATTTTTAAACAAAAAATCTGATCATGCTCCTCCCACACTCACCTTGCTTCAAATGGCTTTTAGGGTGAAGGGTTTTAAAGTACTGTTAGTACTCTACTATCCCTTTTTCCTTTTGATTCTTATTATGGAAAATCTCAAATACATATGAAAGTAGAACGAACAGTATTATGAACCCCCTTGTATCCAGCACCCACCAGGCTGCTTCATAAGGCCTCTGAGGACCTGCATGACTGAGTCCTTCCCACCTCTCTAGCTTCCTTCTATCTAGACCATCTTCTTACTAAACTCTGGCCACCCTGGCCTTCTTTCCCTTTCTCTAATGTGCAGGCTCCTTCCCATCTCAGGAATTCAGTAAAATATTCTTTCTCTGGGGATGCTCATTCTTCCACCTGTACCCAGTCTTCTTCTACCCAAACACAGATCTCCACAGAGATGCCAGATACTCAGGGAAGAGCCATCCCTGACATCACAGTCTGTATCTCCTGTCAAACACAGCGCCTTCTCCCTTTCCTTCATTCCAGTCAGTGAAACATCTAGTCTTCCTTGTCTGACTCCCCCACCAGGGTGTAAGCTGCAGAGTTCTGGGGTGAATGGGGGGGGCGTGGTGACAGGAACATAAAACAGTATTTATAATGTAATGTGAAAGATGCTGTGAGTGAGTGGTACATAGAATGGCACTGGGAGAGCCAGAAGAAGTCCACTCACCCTTGGATAGCCCTCCCCGGTGAAGTGGCATTCAAGTTGCAGTTTGGTGGATATTTAATAGCTCATCATGGACAGGCCATGTGGGAAAGGCATTCTACAGAGGGCAGAGGGAAGGCACAGAGAGAGGAAACTGCAGGATGTATGCAGTCCACACAAGTAGGTCAGTAGCTACAGTAGGTATCCTTGGGGTGGGCAGTAAAAGGGTAGGACATGCCTGACAGAAGAAAAGGGTAGAAAGGTGCATTGGGTCAGATTGTGAAGCATACTGGGTGCCATGCTAAGGAGCTTGGATTTAAAACTGGCAGCAAGGAGCCAGAAGACAGGCTCCCCACTCAATCCAGTCAAGCTAAAATTATTATGTATTTCATACTTTATATAATGACTTAGCGGCAATCTACTTCAGTCATCTACCTGTTACAGCTGAAAAACTGAGGCCTGACCACGCTCTTTATCTTCCCTCTTCCATTTTCTTAACTCATCAGTACGTCAAACCCCAGGGGACAGAAAACTGTGGCAGGGTGGCAGGAAGGCTCTGGAAAAGGTGAGGATGATGAAGCCTCCTCCCTTCTCAGAGAGTGAATAAGAGTGTGGTCCCTGTCCTGGCCTCGGGAGGAGGCCTCTCCAGAATTGGAAAACTTGGATATCCCAGTGCTGACCCAAAACCCCAAATGTGTCTGTCATCTCCCTGGGTATGGTGATTGTCTGGCTTGTGGTGGCCTCCTGGGAATGGGCCAAGGACACGGAGCGGAGCACCAGGGAGTTCCCGCTACTGCACTTACCACCCACTCAAGAGCTGGTGGCAGCCAAGAGGCAACGCACGCCATTAAGGTGTTTGTCAAGAAGCTAAGCTGGGCATTGTGGGCGATCCTGATGGCCCTTTTTAGACTGGCTGTAAGTGAAAAAAAAAAAAAAAAAAAAAAAGACAGTGCTTGGAGGCAAACCAGAGTTAGCGTGGAGGGTGTAGCATGACAGAGAGAACCCTCCCTAGGAGGCAGGGACTCTAGGCTCCATTTCCTCTATCAACTTGCTCTGTGATTTTGAAGTCATTTCTCCCTTCAGATTTTATTTTTCTCTTCTGCAAAACAAGCATATTAAATCAGATGGTTTCAGAGTATGTTGACCAGTGCATTTTCTAGATACCTGAATGGTTAAACCTTCAATTTTGAAAATTTAAAAAATTAGTCACAACTGAGGTGGGCTCCGCAGCAGGGCTGGGAGCTCAGCAGTGTGGGTGAAGGAGGAAGCAGGGCTCTGGTGAGACAGGAGCTGGGGGGAACTGACGCGATGGTAGGGCTCATCTCTGAGGCATCACCACCCCATGATTTGGGCTGTCAGCAGTGACCAAAGATGGTAGCCAATCTCTTGCAAGAGAGTGTGGGAGCAAGAACACAGACAACACCATTGTGAGGATGCTTACTATCTGCCAGAATCTGCTAAATGCTTCGCAGGCACGTATTAGTTTCCTGTTGCGGCGGGAACAAATTACCACCAAACTTAGTGGTTGACAACAAAGACTTCTCATCTTAGAGTTCTGGAGGTCACAAGTCTGAAACAGGACTTAACCAGGACTAAAAGCAAGGTTTCTGTAGGGCTGGCTTCCTTCTGGAGGCTCTAGGGAGAATTCCTACCTGGCCTTTTCCAGCCTCTAGAGACTGCTCACGTTCCTTGGCTTGCAGCCACTTCCAGCATGGCACCACTCTGACACCTGCTTCTGTTGTCACCTCTCCTTCTCTGACTCTGACCCTCCTGCCTCCCTCTTACAAGGAACCCTGTGATTACATTGAGCCCACTTAAATAACCTAGGATAATCTCCCCACCTGAAGATCCTTAACTTCATTACATCTGTAAAGACTTCTTTGCCATGCCATGTGAGGTCACATAGTCATGAGGTCCAGGGATTAGGATGTAGCCATCTTTGCAGGGCCATTATTTTACCTGCCAGTGTATCATCTCACTGAATCCTCCTCACAACCCTTCTTTCATTATCCTCTGTTTAACAAATGAAGAAAATCAACCTTAAGGAAGTTAGGTCATTTGCCCAAGAACAGAGAGAGAGAGAGGATATGTGCGCGAGGGGCAGAGAGAGAGGGAGACAGAGGATCCTAAGCCGGTTCTGTGCTGAGAGAAGAGAGCCCAATGCAGGGCCCAAATCCACAAACCATGAGATTGATCATGACCTGAGCCAAAGTCAGACGCTTAACTGACTGAGCCACCCAGGCACCCTGATCTTAGACCACTCTTGATGCCAATCTACAACAACACAATGGAATCTCAATGCTGAGGTGCTGATGAACCCTGAAGTTAAGGTTAGCCAACGAGATGGGCAGGTGAAGGACCCAGAGATGATGGCAGCACTGAGGCACAGAGAGCAGCAGCTGGCTATTGAGCTAATTTTAATAGAAGGCTTTTCTAAATGGGTGACATACTTCCTGCCTTATTACACTAGAGGTGATAGTGCACACAGCATACCCATTCTTTCATGGCACAGGCTCATCACTCCTGACAGTGATGGGTCCTTACTGCAGTGGTTCTAAACTTTAGCAGGCAACCGAACCACCCTAAGTGCTCATTTTTCAAAAATTCAGATTCCCAGTGTCCAGCCACACATAGTCTGATTTAGTAGGGTCTAGGTTCAGGTTTGGGAATATGCACTTTTTAAAAATGTTTTTATTTGTTTTTGAGAGACAGAGAGAAAGAATGAGTGGGGGAGGGGCATAGAGAGGGAGACACAGAATCCGAAGCAGGCTCCAGGCTCTGAGCTGTCAGCACGGAGCCCGATGCAGGGCTCGAACTCACAAAGCAGTGAGATCATGACCTGAGCTGAAGTTGGCCACTTAACCGACTGAGTCACCCAGGTGCCCCTGTGGGAATCTTTCTAATAGTGGTTCTCAATCTGGGGCAATTTTGCCCCCCTCAGGGAGACTTTCAGAAATGTCTGGAGACGTCTTTTGTTTGTCACAGCCGAGGAGGTGGTGCTACTAGTATTCTAGTTGAAGGAACTGGGGATTCTGCTAATCATCCTACAGAGCACAGGACGCTCCCCCCCCCCAACAAAGAATTGTCTGGCCCAAATTATCAACAGTGCTGAGTCTGAGAAATCCTGTTCTACAGCGAGTTCTGACCAGATGACTTTCCCTCTCCCTGAACACTTCCACTCATTTTCATTCAATAAAGATGTCTCCAAACCAGGCCTTGTGCTAGGTGTCAGGGAACAGCAGTGGAGAAGACCGACTATGGGCCCTGCCCTCAGGCACTACATAATCAAGAAAAGGAGACAAGTCACAACATGTGGTTACAACACTGTGTGACAAGAAATGTGATAAGTTCAGAGGTCATGGAAGGCCTCCCCAGAGAGAGGAGCATGATCCAGATAGAAGAAACAACATTTCCAGAGAAGGATCCTTCCAGAGAAGGATCGGAACACACTGGAACACAGAGTGCTAGGTGGGGAATGGTAAAAGAGGTTGCAGAGGTAGTCAGGGGCCAAGTCATGAAAGCTCTTTGTTTTTTAAAACTGCTTTACTGAGGTATAATCGACACCCCAAAGCCGTACGTATTTAATATACGCAGCTTATGATCTTGGAGATAAATACATACCTGTGAAACCATCACCACAACCTATGCCATAAACAAACCCATCCCCTCCAGAGATTTCCTCCTGCCCTCATTATTTATTATTATTATTTTGTGCTGAGAACACTTAAGATCTGCCCTCTTAGCAAATGTTTAAAGTATACAGTACAGTATTGTTAACTATAGGCACTATGCTGTACAGATCTCTAGGATTTATTAATCTTGCGTCTCTGAAACTTTGTCCCCTTTGACAAAGATCTCTGGTTTCCCTGCCCTTGAAAGCTCTTGATGGAAAGTCCTTGAAGCCTTGCGGGGAATGGCACTTTCCATGCCCTCTTCCTGGAACTCCCTCACCTCCTTCAGGTCTCCCGCTCAAATGTCACTTCTACAGGGCCACCTTCCCTTCATCCTTTATAAAACAGTTGTCCCGTCCCTCTTAGCAACTCCACCTGCTTTATTTTTCATAGCACTATTGCCAGATGGTTCTTCCACTAGACTGTAACTAGAAAGGAACAAGAGTGTTTTTGTTTGCTGTCACATCCCAGAGCCTAGTACACAGTGCCTGGTACATAGTAAAATAGGTCCTCAAATACTGAGTGAATGAATGAATGAATGAATGAACGAATGAACAAACAAACAGAAATACATCTGATGTTTAGGAAGTAGAACCAGTAGTTCTTTGGTAGAAGATGGACGTGGGCTGTGAAGGAGAGGGTGGAGTCATGGGTCATATGAGGCTTCTGTTGGATAACTGGGTACACGGTGGTGTACCCCACGGCATAGGGGTCACGGCAGAAGGGTATGGAGTTCACTACGATGTGAGATAGGGCATTGCTTTTTAGGAGTGTGGTGTAGGCCATCCTGGGAGGGGAAAGGAATGCCTCTCTGGTTGTCTGACAATACGGAATGCTCGGTCTCAAACATATCTGCGTCTGAATCCTGCCGCTTATTAGCTCTGTGATTCTGAACGATTACTTAACTTCTCTGAACCTGTTTCCTCCTCTGCAAATTGGAGGTAGGGGTGGGGAGAGGGGGGCTTCCTCTCTCATGGGGTCACTGCATTCTAGAATGCCTAGCGCAATGCCAGGTACATAGTTGGTGTTCTTATAACAGCATTACTGTTGTTGCTATAATCAGAACATCTCTGTTTAAAAGTTCTTTCCTATAATGAGTCAAGTTCTATGTCCTATAATCTCCTGTGCTGGTCTTAGTTTTGCCCTCTGTGTTAGCCAGAATAATTCTCCTTCCATAGCTGTTGGCTTTAGGAAGACTGGCATGTCCCCTGCAGCTCCCCATTCTCCAACCTAAATATCCTCATCTTCCCAAACAGGACATGGTTCATATGAG
This sequence comes from Neofelis nebulosa, assembly GCF_028018385.1. NCBI lineage: Eukaryota > Metazoa > Chordata > Mammalia > Carnivora > Felidae > Neofelis > Neofelis nebulosa. Next base: position 117,724,575 of record NC_080790.1, read on the forward strand.
TGCTTCCTTCATTCTCCCAGCCCTCTCCCTTAGTCGTGTTCCTGTTTGTCACTGTCCCTCTGCAAATACAATGTCCAGAACTGGACTTGGACCTTCTGTAAGTGTGGAGGTCATGCCTTGTTCCTGTTACATCATCACCCTAAATTATGACCTCAGCCGCCCAAACTCTTTGATCAGAGTCTTTCATTCTTTCTTCCTCATTCTAGCCCATGCTTCCAAAGCTGACACCTCTTTCCTGGTCCTTCTTTGTGGACTTCCCCTCTGGCCTTTCTCATAATACCTTCTATCTAGCCCACTGCAGTCCTGATCCGACATCTGATTCTAATCATTCTCCCATTCCCTCTCCAGACCTGGAGACTGGTCGGGGTTGGCCTCACACCCGAACAGGTGCGATGCTCCTGAATCCCCCCAGAAGGCCATGCTGCTTAACAGATCCATCTCTCTCTCTCTCCTCCCCCACTGCTATCTGTTTTCCAAGAGTGAACAGCAGCACTGCCAGCTGATCTGCTGCTTGCTGCCTCCAATGCCTCTTCTAATGTCACCACCGCCTCTGCTGTCTGCCGCTCTCTTCCCTCTTCGGGCCACATTTTTTCTCCTTGTTATTTTCTGCTCTCTCCTTTGCCTGCCACTACTGAATATCTCAACTTTGGCTTCCCAGGAACCCAAATCCCGCCTTCTGGCCAGCAAACCAATCACACGTATTGTCTGCCATCTCTACATCTTTGGTTCAGCCCAGCTATTTTGGTCCCTGCTCGCACTCTGAGATTTTTCTCACTTTCCTCTGGGTTTACACCTCTTTCAGCACTTAAAGGGTGATAGACATCTTAGAGTTGGTTAACTGAGCTATAAAGGTCAGACTTCTGACACAGCTGGTGATTGGCTAATGGATCTAGGTGTCAAAAGATGGAAGGTAGGTCATTGTATTTAAAACAGAATGGGGCTTTTTTCCTTTTGTGGATTTTATCTTCCTTTTTTTTCAGATAGGACAATGGAGCCCTATTGCCTCATCAAGCAAAGAAGTCAAACCACAATAGACTGAATTTCAGCAAATGTTTTTCTCAGCCTCTAACAGACACCAAGAATTGTGCTTGGTGTTTTCATGTGTATTACTCATTAAGCCTTCCCAGGATGAAATCCCTTCCTTGGTACCCAGGCAATGCCTCCTGGACCCACTGTTTGTTCGTTTGTTGGTTCATTCATTCATCCAGTGATGATCTGTTGTGCCAGGCACTGTTCTAAGTACTGTAGCAAATACAGGAATAAACATGACAGTCTCTGCTCCTCAGGAACTCAGTCTAGTGGGGAAAACATATCAACCAACAGGTAGGGTGCACTGTGGTAGCTGCATTTAGAGTGGCAGAGAAGTGAAACAGTGCAGGAGTAAGGATGGTGCCCACTAGTTCTGCAAAGAGCTAAGGAAGGTTTACCAATGGAAGTAACATTTCAGCTAGACTTTGAAGGATGGGTTTGCTACGTGCATAAAGAGAATGGGTTTTGTAGGCAGCAGGAACAGCTTGCGAGTATGCAAGGGCAGGGAATGTTTTGGAACTGGTATGACTGGAGTATAGAAGACTTGCATCAACATCAGGGGCTTCTGCCCAGAGAAGCCAGAGGACTTCCTGGGTCACAGAGCAAGTGAGTTCATTGCAAAGACTGGGTTCAGTGGCAGAAGTTCGAATTGTCTGGTCCCTGGCCTCTTAGCCTCTCTCCCATGTACATGCAGGTCCAGTCTCAATGCTCTGTTCCCTGGCTTAGAGCTGTCAATGACCAGCCCCTCCCTCTCCCATTTCCCTTCTTAGTGGTCTGCCCCTGAGCTCTGAGGATTGTTCCCAGTGAACCTGGGAGGGAAGCAGAACTTAGAGAAGGCTGATCCATTCTAGTGTTTGGTCCCGACCCGGACATTTGCCTGGGACCAGAGTCCTTAGATCCCATCTCCTGATGCTGCAGAGCTAAACTCTGTGACCTTCATAGCGCATCCTGTTTGGCTCTGAGCCACTCCTTGCTTGTGTATCCCAGAAAAGGAGCTGGGTAAACCAGGTTGCCCTTTACCGAAGAGGAGCTACTTTCAATTCCCCGAAGTGTTCAAAGGCTTAAGAGTAGGTTTATGCCAAAAGTTTCCTGTTCCTTATCTCTGGCCATAAACAGTAATGAGAGCAGGAGGGGAGAAGATTCTTAATTCCTGTGCTAGTTCAGAGGTGGGTGCTCAAAAAAATCCTCAGTTGGCTGCTTGGTTTCTCAGCACTATCTGTCCAAAAATTCCCACGCATTTCCCAAATGCCATAATTCATTTTAGTTGGATTTCTAGAGAATAGACTCCACAGATAAGAAGGAATTTGATTTATTTTAGATTTGTACCACACCTCTTTCTGAAAGGGTTTGAGACAGCGTACAGGTTGAAACAAGGTTTTTAAGTAAGACTTTTAAGGATGAAATAAAACTTGTGGTGAAAAAGATTAAGAAAGTAAGTTACTTCCAAGCATAGCCATGTTCCATATTTAAGCCATACTTTTGGTTGAAAGATTCTTTGGGGAAAAGGCCAAGAGGGGAAACCACTGGGTGACGCAGTGTCCACTTTCTGAAATCAGAAAGCATACAGAATCTCCATAGGGAAGGGGTTCCCGGGTGGCTCAGTCGGTTAAGCTTCTGACTTCAACCTAGGTCATGATCTTGCCATTCCTGAGTTCAAGCCCTGCGTTGGGCTCTGTTTGACAGCTGAGAGCCTGGAGCCTGTTTCAGATTCTGTGTCTCCCTCTCTCTCTGCCCCTCCCCTACTCATACTCTGTCTCTCTCAAAAATAAACATTAAAAAAATTAAAAAAAAAAAAAAAGAATCTCCATAGGGAAAACATTTTCCTAAAGCTAAAGCTTGACAGGAAGAGCTGTGTTTGCGCCTAAGAAAGCCAAGTGAGGGTGAAGAGTACACAGTTCTTGTCAGCTGTCAGTCCTCTGCCTGCGGTACTTGCGGTGCTCCCGGTGCTGTGTGAGAGATGGTCATATCCATAGGCCACCTAACAGCAAGCAGACTGGACCATGACAGACACACTGCCCTCCGTAGGACCATCAGGACTGGCTCTCGGCCCAGGGAGAATGTGGGAGGGTGTAGTGACTAGATTTCAAAAGGCAAAGGAGTCAAAGACCAAGTTTTCTACCTCGATTTTACAAAAGATAATAGAGACACCATCCCCAGCAATAGCAAACACCTTTGCATGATTATGTGTCAAGTGCATTTGTTCATTTTACCTTAATAACAATCTTGTGGAGGAGGAATTATTGTTTACATTTTACAAAAAAGGAAATTGATGTTCAATTTACCTGTTCGATCTCAGAACTAGGTGCCTCTTTCCCACTATGTGCCCTATTTATTCAACCCAATAATTCATGTCTTTTTAAGTTTATTTATTTTGAGAGAGAGAGAGAGAGAGAGAGAGAATCCCAAGCAGGCTCTGTGCAGCCATGGCAGAACCTGACTTGGGGCTCGATCTCAGGAACCAACCACGAGATCATGACCTGAGCCAAGAGAGTTGGATGCTTAGCCCAATAATACTTAATTGGGGTTTCCATAAAGACAGGGAACATAACATGACATTCTGGCCGGGAGGATGTGGTGCAGGAATGTAATGCTTTGATGACATAATTTAATCTGGGAGTAGAAGCTGAGACCTGGATGATCAATGGGTAACTTAGCTGCCCTGTCATGTCCATTTCTAGATGATTTATTTGAGCTTTTTGGCTGATCCTAGGCCACAGTCAACTCACAAGTGATTCTCTGTAATTTGCCCACTTTATAAACAGATCATTGCATACCGCCTCCCTCCATGTCTCTACTTTCCAGCCCTCTCATCACCACGCTCCCCTCCCCCCAATTCCCGTCATTTGAAACACAAATCAGGATGTGCCGTGCTCCTGACACCTCCTGCCATTGCACATGCTTTATCCCTCAACACTTCTCAGATCCCTCTCCACCCGGAAGCCTTCCCTGAGTTCCCCTCTCTCCCTATCCCCACCCCATGTGGAGAAGGCACCTCCTCTTTGTTCTCCCATAAAGCCCTGTACATACCTGACTTTTAGAGCTACGTTTTCGTGGTGGATTTACTTGCTGGTCTGTGAGCAACTAATGCATCTTTATATCCCCAGAGCCTTGCAAGGTGCCTAGGGTGTAGGAAGTGCCCAACAGTGTTTATTGAACAGACATAATGAGCAGCTACTATGTGTCACACACTTCTGGGCACTGGATATAGAGAGATGGGTAGAACACAGACCCTTCCCTTGAGGCACTCGGAGTCTGGCACGTGAAGTCATGATTAGAGCCCAACATTGTAAGATCTATACTATCTATAATAGGGGACTTAGGGAGCACAAAAGAGGAAGAAAATAGCTTAGTTTGGAGAGTGATGGAAGTCTTCTAGAAGTGGTCACTTATGAGCTGAACCTTAAAACAATGAAAAGATTTTTGCCTGAGGAGTATCCCAGGGACAGGGGGAAAACGCACAAAAGCATAAAAGAGATTCAGTGTTTGGAAAAGTGCAAGAAGTACTGATATCCTTTGCCATAATTTGGAGCAAAAAACATGTTCTAGATTTCAATATGAAAGACATTAAGTTGTCGCGCTGTTGTAGATGTTAAGGCTTTAGTGTTGTGTTTTATTTTTAATCAGTCAAATGCACTTTATCACAAGGCAGTAAAGATGTTAGTCACCTTAGATGAAATAAATAATAACTTATTTATAGTTTCTGGTCTACTTCCTTCCCAAAATGGTTTGCTTTGACTTGTAATAACAGACACGTCCACAATAAGACTTGTTCATATAGAAACAAGCAAAAATTACAAAGGGAATAATATCGCTTCCTAACTTCTTTCTCCTTCATTAAATCACTTGGTGTTCGGGATAATCCTCTGAGGATGGGCCACAGCTTCTATGTGGCTCAGAGACCAGCACGTAGGAGTGTTTCTGTAAATGCTTGTGGGTTCAGTAGACCCATGGAGGTTTTCTTCATTTTCCAATTGATGCCACATATATTTCCTCATGCTCTGGTTTCTTCAGGCTTCCCTCATGCTTGTCAGTGGGAATAATCATCTCTACTTTGCTGTCCTTCAGAGCCATTGTCTGTGTGAGCTTTTTCATCCAAACTACTTTCAGATGCTCTTGCCCTTTGAAAATGTTCCTCCCTTTTTTAAATGACTCCATGCGTAAAACTTAGAAAACAGAAATTCTCCCCCATGATACTATAACAGAGGCTATTCATGGTTAATTATTTTTTTATTAAAAAAATATTTTGACGTCACTTCAGACTTTCAGAAAAGTTTTCAAGAATGGGACAAAGAATTCCTGAACACTCCTCACCTGTATTCCCCAATTCCTAACATTTTACTACATTTGTTTCTTCTCTCTCACCTCTCTCCTCTCCCTCTCCATCTCTCTCTCTTTTCTGAATATGTTTAAGAAAAAGTTGCAGGCATTGTGCACCATTACATAGGCCAAAACACCTCAGTGTATATTTTCTAAAAACAAGAAATTCTTTTACATAACCATACTATTATTTTTTTTATTTTTATGTGTGCCCTTCTATGCTTTTTTCTTTTTTTTTTTTTTTTTTAATTTTTTTTTCAACGTTTTTTATTTATTTTTGGGACAGAGAGAGACAGAGCACGAACGGGGGAGGGGCAGAGAGAGAGGGAGACACAGAATCGGAAACAGGCTCCAGGCTCCGAGCCATCAGCCCAGAGCCTGACGCGGGGCTCGAACTCACGGACCGCGAGATCGTGACCTGGCTGAAGTCGGACGCTTAACCAACTGCGCCACCCAGGCGCCCCTCTATGCTTTTTTCTATGCATACATTTATGTACTTATATTTAAATTAAGTAATGCATTGTTTATATATACTTATAATGGCTTGCTCTTTTGGAGGAGTTAGCAATAGACTGTATATAATCTCATGCCAGTAAATATTCTACAGCATGATTCCTCAGCAGACTCTGACTTTAGACACGATGGTTTCTGGGTGGCCCATTTTACCAGGTCACTCTGCTTCAGAGAAGGAACCATTCTTGTGTTCTTGCATGTCTAGTCACATATCAGTGGAAGCCACTGTATAAATGAGTAAAGAGGCAGGGTCCTGGAAAGCCTTGAATGCAAATTTGATCTTTATTCTGTAGCCAGTAGAGATCCAATGAAAGCTTTATAGCAAGGGAGAAAGCCACCAAGAGCTGGGTTTTCTGGAGATTATTTGCCAGTGTGTGCAGGAAGGAATGAAGGGGGAGGCAATCGGAGCATGAGTCCATAGGTCCCTTCGGTAAAATGATCCCAGTTTCAAGGGCAAATCTCCACCTAGGTGGAACAGAGCCTTCTCCAGCATAATGCATCCTTCTCTTTCATGTGTCTTTCAGAACTGGTTAAAGTCATATGGCTATCTGCTTCCCTATGACTCACGGGCACCCGCGCTGCACTCAGGGAAGGTCTTACAGTCAGCAGTCTCCACTATGCAGCAGTTTTATGGGATCCCAGTCACCGGTGTGTTGGATCAGACAACAATCGAGTAAGATTCGCGTAGGGCATTATGCCTTCGAACTTTCCAGACATACATTTGAGCTCACATTTGTCATGGCCCCACGTATGTACCATGCCCATCCTACCTTCCTATCTTTCACTCCTGCAGGATCATCCTGGGAGGGAATACCCCAAGGTGCCCCTTCCTATGTGAGCTGGGGAGGTACTCTGCCCGAAATTTGCTGTGTGATCTTGAACAAGTGTCTTATCCCTGCTGGACCTCAGTTTCCTTTTGAGCACAATAAGAGGTTTGGCTGGAGATGGTCTTAAACCTCCTCTGACTCTAATAACTTTTGGCTTTATGAATCACCCCTCTGGCATTCCCTGAGATGTACACATCTCACCTGATACAAAGAGCTCTTGAATGATCATGAGCTGGTGGCTCTTGTTCCACTTTTTCCATTTATCAAATATTTGCTAAATGCCTATGTGTGCCAGGCACTGGACAGGATCCTACGATCTCTCCCCTCCAGAGGCTCACCGCATCGTGAAAAGTACAATCATCTAGCTGCACCAGTCTGGAACTCAGCAGGAAACACTTGTTTTCAGGGAGATACTTAGGAAGTAATAACAAAATGAGCCAGACCATGGGGACGGTCACATTTACTCAGGGGGGAGCACGAAGAAGAGGAAGGGATGGGTGCCGAGAATGGAATCCTCAAGATGCAAGCTGAAGAGGAGCGGCCAGAGCAGTGGAGGAAGCCAGGGGCTATGTGTCACGGTAGAGAAGCGGGGATGGTGAGCGGGCCGGCTGCTGCAGAGTGATCACTTAGGAGATCCAAAAGTGTCAGCCGAGTTTAGCAGCCAGGAAGCCCTTGCAGGGTCAGACTGCGGGGGGCGGAAGGGGAGATGATGAGTAGAGATGGCAAGTGTAGGCAAGACTTTCTAGAAGCCTATCAGTGAAGGACAAATAGAAGGTAGCTGGAGGTGGGTGAATTTTTGTTTGTTTGAAGATCAGAGAGAGTTAAGTATCCTCACATTTGTTTAGGAAATAGCCATAAAAGTCATTAAAGCAGCTGAAGGAAAGCCATTGCCCATTGCTGCAGTGAGGGCATGGCAGAGAGCCCGGGGGAGCTTCCCAAGGAGGCGGTGAGCAGTGGGGTCCCGAGCAGAGGTGGAAGCAGGGAGCAGGGCCCCATGAGGGGGCGTGGGGAGGTGGTGGGTGGGGAACAGAGAATCCAGCTGATTGTGGATCCAGGACCAATCCTCCCCCCGCCCCCGGAGGGTGAGTCACTCACTCCTTAAGAGATTCATCTCTCTGGGTCCCAGCTTGTTCAGTTACAAAGGGGGGTGTTGGATTACGACTCTCAGATTCTAGATCCCATTATTCTAAGCTGTTAACATTTGGTGAGTCTGGGGTTTTACGATCCTATAATTCTGTAGGAACATTTTCTATTGCTCGGATTCTCTGACTGCAAGATTGTGAACTTCTGAGACCATATGTTTGACCGGTGCTATGGTATCGTGAGGACAGTGGAAGCCTTGGCCCTGTGGCCTCGTGTGGCCTCGTGAGTGAGTTGGTTGAAGACAGCCCGGCCGCCTTTCAAAGTGGAGGTTATTTTGAGGGCTTTGTGCAGGCTTCATGGCAGTGCATCCTGGGGCAGGAGCACTGATGTCTCTGCTGAGGCACCACCTGGCCTTGGGTTTTACTCTGTTCCAGAAAGCCCCAGGCCTGTTGGACAGGGTTCAGAGAGTGGCAGGTGGACGGAATGATCTGAGGGAGGAGGATGGCATTTCCCACTTGCATTTCAGCCCCCACTTTTTTGTAGGAAGATGGGGGGAACGCTGTTTGGGAGGCACGAGAAGGGAGAAGGCGCTCATGCTTAATCCCAGACTTGAGTGGGGAGGCTGTTTGGGGGTAGAGTTTAGAGACCTTAGCTTCCCTTCCAGCTCTGTGACCTTGGGCAGTCACTGCCTTTCTCTGGGCCTCTTTCCTCCCTGGGGGCCCTTCCAGGTCTAGCTCAGCCTTGCTGTAGCAGAGGTAGCTCCCCATTCTTCCCAAGGACTGTCAGTGAAAGAAAGCGAGATTAGGGTTTTAAAGTACTAATTTTTGAGTGCCTACCTTGGGAAATGTTACACATTGTTCACCACTCATTCATTCCTTCATTCAACATATCCTCTAACCCAAACCTGTGCTAAGCACAGGCTTTTGTTTGTTTGCTTTTGTTTGTTAAATTGCATTCATTACTAGTTCATTTATTCATTCAACTAAGTTCCAGTCCTGCCTCAAAGCTATATTTTGCAAGTTACTTGATTTATCTGTGTGTCTTTTCCCTCATCTGCAAAATTGAGGATAAATAGTTTCTGGCTACCTCACAGAGTTGTTTCAAGAATCAAAACATTTCTTTAAAAGAACACAGACACTGTAACAATTAGAAATGTTTATACAAATACATGATATTGTTATTATTATGTCTTTTATTATTCATTTCTGAGTACAGGCACTCTAGGCAATATGAAGCATGCAAAGATGAGTAAGACCTGGTTAAGTCCCTCAGGGGGCTTTTAAAAAAAACATTTGGTTAAAATAGTCTCTATATTGCCAATGACAACTGCTTTCAACAACCGTACATGAGGTAGACTGTTTTCCCCTCCAGCAATCTCAAACTAGAATTGGTCATTGGGCCAGCACAGGGAAATAAAATGCAAGGATGACCTGGGCTCTAATCAGCCATGATCTTTTAAAATATCCTACCCTGGGGGCGCCTGGGTGGCTCAATCGGTTGGGCGGCCGACTTCGGCTCAGGTCATGATCTCGCGGTCCGTGAGTTCGAGCCCCGCGTCGGGCTCTGTGCTGACAGCTCAGAGCCTGGAGCCTGTTTCAGATTCTGTGTCTCCCTGTCTCTGACCCTCCCCTGTTCATGCTCTGTCTCTCCCTCTCTCAAAAATAAATAAAACATTTAAAAAAAAAAAAATCCTACCCTGGCCTTTTTTTTTTTTTTTTAACGATGTCCCAGACTTACTATTCCTGAAATGTAACTTAACCTGACAACAAACAGTTATCAGGATTTACTTAGTTCCAGGCACTGGACTAGCTTCTGGGGACACAATGATGAATATAATAACATTTCAGTCCTCAGAGAATTTGCCATTTATTAAAGGTAATGGACTAATAGATTTAAAATCACAATACAACACACTAAATGCTGCAGAGAATTCTAAGTCTTACAGTCCTACAGTCCTACACATTTTGAACATCTATAGCAAAAAGGAATTTGCTGTCTTACAAGCTATGCCATTCTACTTTTGGGTAGTTCTGATTCATTCATTCATTCATTCATTCAACAAATCATTATCAAACATCTTCTGTGTCAGCCACTGTACAGGCAAGGTTCCTATCCTCATGGAACTTAGAATCTGCTAAGAGAGACAAAGACTAAACAAAAAAGTGAATATATTATATCATTTCAGGCAATGACTAATGCTATGAAGAAAAATGAAGCAGGATAAGCAGATAGCGGCAGGATGGGAGGAGGAAGCTATTTCAGATAGGGTGGGCAGGGAAGTCCTCTCTAAAGGGGAACGTTTGAGCAGAGACCTTAATGAAAAGCAAATCATGTGAAGAAGAAGAAGAGCATTGCAAAGCAGAGGGAACAAAGGCCCTGAAGTGGGAATAATCTTAGCATGTGCAAGACACAGCAAGAAGGCCATTGTGGCTGGAGCAGAGTCTATGAGGGGGAAGGAGGGTGAAGATGTCGTCTGACGTGTAGACAGGAGCTTGATTGTGTGCGTCCCTGTGGACCAATGTGAGGAGTTTGGATCTTATTCTAGGTGTTTGGGGGAAATCATTGAAGGGTTTTAAACCAGGGAGTGATGTGATCTAATTCCATTTACAGAGTATTTCCACATATACCCCCTCCTTTGAGGCTTTCTATAACCTAAGAACAGTGAGAGCTGTGATTCTCGTGTGGCAGAGGAGGAAACTGAAGTTCACAATGATCGTTTGCTTGGGCTCCTACAATTAGTGGTGGAGCTAGAACCATCAAGCCTGTGTCTCTGACTCCCAGGCTCTAATTCAGCCCTGTGTCAGCATAATCAATTGTATGATTATGAATGAATGAAGTAATCAGTCTATTGTGTTCCTGTGGGGGAACCCCTCAGAGCCAGGGCCCCAGAGTCTAGCATCAGGATGCACACTGCTATTTAGACTGCAATGCCTTCCTAGAGTGTCCTGACCACAACACGTGTGTGTGTGTGTGTGTGTGTGTGTGTGTGTGTCCTCTCTCTGCCCAGGTGGATGAAGAAACCCCGCTGTGGTGTCCCTGATCACCCCCACTTAAGCCGTAGGCGGAGGAACAAGCGCTATGCCCTGACTGGACAGAAGTGGAGACAAAAACACATCACCTACAGGTGCTTTGACTACCTCTCCTCTTCCGTGGCTTTGGCTCCACCCACACTCAGTTTTGTCCTGGCCTGAGTTTCAGAGGCTCACGCTGTAGGTGGGTCTGTGATCGGGGTGAGAGCCAAGTATGCGGGCATCAGGACCAGGTGCTGAAAGCCTATCACTTTGTCCCCCTTGTGGCTTCCAGAGGATGCCGTATCTCAAACTTCAGGTTTATTTGGTCCTTTGGGGGCTCATTAGCTGTGTCCTGTTTAGAGTCCTACAGCTTTGAGAAAGTGGGATAGGGATTGTTCAGCAACTCTCGGCTGTGATAAAGAGCCATGGCTGAACTCACTCTCCCTATCACTGCTTGCCAAACCCCACTTCCTTTTATCTGGATCCCTTCTCCACTTAGCCTGACAGACTTCACCCAAACTTCCCAGCAGAGCTCCAGTTGTTAGCAGACTCACTCCTGAAGTGTCTGGGGAAACCAAGGGCTGAAGAGGATCAGCCTCCAAGTCAGACCGGTGACCAAGGACAGGGATGGCGGAGCCCATCACAGCAGACTCAGACAGCAGAATTCAGAGTAGGGCTGCAGGAAAGGCCAGGCATAGGGCAGGCTCAGCTGGGCTCTGGCTGGCACCTCTCAAGGCTCTGATTCCATCTCAGTGGATGCCTTGGGTTCAGGGGTAGGATCTAAGACAGAGAACCTGAAAGCTGAAGAATGAAGGGCTCTCCTGCTGATGAGCTATAGAAACCAGAACAGGCTTTTTCTAGAATTCTGACAAAAGAAGGAAACCCAAGAAGAATCTGGGTTAGAAACTGGATAGATCTTAAGGTCTCCCGAAGTGGTAAAATGAATCAAGAGAAAGAACTGGCTTCTAACCTTAACTTCTATTACTCAACCTCTCTGGCCTCAGTTTTCTTACCTATAGAATGGGTGAATAATCCTTGCCCAGGTGTTCAGGAGGCAGAGCACCCAGGAGTAATGACATTCTGCTATGGAGAACCATTCAATATGGCTGCTGTAACCTTCAATAGCTAAATCTATAACTGACGAAATCAGATACCACTCTATACCAATTTCCTAGGTAGACAAGCAGTAGACAAGTAGTTGGTGCCAAACATTTTTAAAAGGGATGTTTCACTTAAACCCTCCACTGCTTCAGTATTTCTATAACTTTTTAAATGTTCTATACATACGCTTTGTGTATTGGGAGAAAAACTTAAAACTTAGAAAATGCTATCCACGAGCTTAATTTTTTTTTTCTGCACGCTCAAGTGGAATTCTGTTTTCAACACAAACTTTGTGAGAGTGCAGATACAAAACATTGATCATAGCAAAGCTGCTCTGACTGAGGCAGGGGTGGGGACCCAGAGCCTTGCCCACCTAGCCTCTTCTTCAACCCCTGGGATACCTCAGCAGAATTCTAGGGTTCAAAATGTGAAGATTACTGGTCCCTGTGGTCCCTGCTGTCCCTTTTAGCTCTGCAAGCCTCTGACTCTGACTGTTCCTCCCTAATGATCCTTTCTTCTCTTACCAGCATTCACAACTACACCCCAAAGGTGGGGGAGCTAGACACACGGAAAGCAATTCGCCAGGCTTTTGATGTGTGGCAGAAGGTGACCCCGCTGACCTTTGAAGAGGTGCCATATCATGAGATCAAAAGTGACCGGAAGGAGGCAGACATCATGATCTTCTTTGCTTCTGGTTTCCATGGCGACAGCTCCCCATTTGATGGAGAAGGGGGATTCCTGGCCCATGCCTACTTTCCTGGCCCAGGGATTGGAGGAGACACTCACTTTGATTCAGATGAGCCGTGGACACTAGGAAATGCCAACCATGATGGTAAGGCCATGAGGGGGACAGGGGGTCAGTCGTGGATTTTCAGGGAAAGAAGTCCTGAGGAAGAACTTGGGATGCCATAGATAAGCTTCCTGCCCTGTAACTTCATGTCCAAGAGCTAAGAACCTAGGAGGGTGGGAACTGAGGTCTCTGGTCCCTCAGGACCAGGGCCCCAGAGTTGAGTCAGATCACTTAGTAAATGGTCTAAGGGGGCTGAGTCAAGAGGGAGGGGTTAGGCCATGAATAAGAAGACAAAGTAATGGATCAGAGGCTTGAGAAAAAGGTAAAAAAGTCATTAAAGCCGAAAGTGGGGTGTGAAAGTGGTAGGCTCTGGCCTGATAGTGGCTTCGAAGGCCATCTTAAGAGATACCATTACTCTCTTTCCCTTATATCAACTTCATGGGTGAATAACAGGCCCCATAATTACTCTAACATCCTTGGTTAACTTGCTCCTCACCACTGTGACTCAATGAGTATTATATGGAACCAGAGTCAGTATTGTACAGGAATAGTAACAATACTCTTCAGGGTGCAAAAGCATTCTCCATCAGTGTTTACTCCTAAAGCACTTGCTTAGTAAGCAGGCAAGTATACATCATTATGCCCATTTTTACATTAAAAAAATTTTTTTTAATGTTTATTTATTTTTGAGAGAGAGAGTACGAGTGGGGGAGGGACAGGGAGAGGGGGACAGAGAATCTGAAGCAGGGTCAGTACTGACAGCAGAGAGCCCAATGCAGGGCTTGAACCCACAAACCGTGAGATCATGACCTGAGCCAAAGTCAGACGCTTAACCAACTGAGCCACCCAGATGCCCCTCATTATGTCCATTTTTTTTTTAATTTTTTTTTCAACGTTTTTTATTTTTTTTGGGACAGAGAGAGACAGAGCATGAACGGGGGAGGGGCAGAGAGAGAGGGAGACACAGAATCGGAAACAGGCTCCAGGCTCCGAGCCATCAGCCCAGAGCCTGACGCGGGGCTCGAACTCACGCACCGCGAGATCGTGACCTGGCTGAAGTCGGATGCTTAACCGACTGCGCCACCCAGGCGCCCCTCATTATGTCCATTTTTAAGATGAAAGGCTTCGGGCTGGAATGGCAAAGCTGGAAGTGGGTAGTTAGGGCTCAAACCACTGCTCAACAACCTGGCTGTGTGACTCCGGGCAAATGATTCACCCTCAATCTCCTCATATAAAAAATGAGGGACTGCGGGGACCTGGGTGGCTCAGTCGGTTAAGCGTCCAACTCTTGATTTTGGCTCAGGTCATGATCTCGCAGTTCGTGGGTTCAAGCCCCACACCGGGCTCTGCACTCACTGAGCCGAACCTGCTTGGGATTCTCTGTCTCCCTCTCTCTCTGCCCCTTCCTCCACTAGCTCTCTATTTCTCTCCCCCTAAAAATTAATAAACATTAAAAAAAATAACATCTCTCTTTAAAAATAGATAGATAGATAGATAGATAGATAAAAATGAGGGACTGGACTAGATCTCTAAGCTCCCTTCCAACATGATACACAGCCTGGTGGCCTGGGGGGGGGGGGTGGCTCCAAACATTTTAAAAAAGACATGCTCTCTGCCCTCTAGTAGTCCACAGTTAAGTGGGGGGGGGGGGGGACAGTGTGTATATAAGTAACCCTGTCACAAAGCAGACTGTACTGAAGCTTGTAGCAAAAATACCAAGAAAATGCAGAGATGAGTGTGGAGGAGAAAGGGATAGAGGATTCTGGCTTTTAGATGAGAACAGATAATGATTAGCATGTTGATATTCTAAGATCCATGTCAAGTGCTTTCCACATACTATGTAGTATGTATTTATTATTATGACCTCCATTTTATAAGTAGGTAAACTGAAGTATGTAGAAACATTAAGTAGTCTATCTACAGTCCCATAGTTGGTGAAAGTAAGGCTTTGAACCTGGGTATTATGACTCCGGAACACATACTCTTTTTTTTTTTTTTTTTTTTTTTTGAGTAACCTATGCACCCAACGTGGGGCTCAAACTCCCAATCCTGAGATCAAGAGTTGCATGCTCTACTGACTGAACTAGCCAGACACCCCTGAAGCACATACTCTCGGCTACCAAGCTAAACTTTCATGGTTCTCAAATTGCAGGGCACACCAGAATCACCCAGAAATCTTTTTAGGGGCTCCTGGGTGGCTCAGTTGGTTAAGTGTCCGAATTCTGCTCAGGTCATGATCTCAAGTTTTGTGAGTTCAAGCTCCACATCAGGCTCTGTGCTGAGAGCTCAGAGCCTGGAGCCTGCTTCAGATTCTGTGTCCCTCTCTCTCTCTGCTCCTCCCCTGCTTGTTCTCTCTCCCTCTCTCTCTCTCTCTCAAAAATGAATAAACATTTTTAAAAATTAAAAAATATATATGTTTAAAAAAGCACATTCCAGGTTAGGGGCCAGGTTCTAGGCCCTTAACTTCTTGCTATTCTGATTCTCTGATTCTGGGGTCAGGCCTGGGAATCTGCACTTGGTGTGATAAATTCTCCAGGCACTTCTGATATATGTGTTCCATCCCCCTTGAGAAACACTGTCTTTATCCTCAGAGTTTCCTTAACTTGCCTGATCATAAGAATCACCCGGGTTTCTTGTCATATACATAGATTCCCAAGCCCTACCCCTGGACATTCTGATTCTTAAGTGTAGGCAAGTTTGGGAAACACAGGGCATTCTTTTACTTAGGCTATGCTTCAGGCTGAGAGCACACTCGTATAGGCCTGTCTCCTCAGAGGCTGAGTCTGGTGTCTTTGGATGAGGGCAGCCTCCTTGAGAACATTTCATATCATTGCATGCATGAATCAAGGATCGGCAACCCTTGGCTCATCTGTGAAAGGATGGTTCAGGAAGTGTTTTGGCCAAGGCTCAGCCTCTGCAAAGATACGAAACTGTCACATTTCTCTTTGTCCCTTGCCCTCTTCAAATGTTGGTCCTCTTTCCTATCCAGCTCCATTTCCTCTGCCCTGGTATCCCTTTCCTTATGTCCTGAATGTGTTTCCTGGCTTTCTGAACACCTCTTCTTTCTCCCATGCTTATTCTTGAATCAGTGTCAACGAATGGCTGGCTGTGCTGATAAAGTGCGAGGAAAAGAAACTAACATTTTTGAGCCCTGTTACGTGCCAGGGACTGTTAGCTGGCAAGATTTTAGTTATAGCCCTGATAGAGACAAATGAATTCTTAAAGGGATCTTGGCCAGAGGAGGCATTGGGAAGATACTCTGAACAACACGGCCCTCCTCTTCCCAGCTCTGAGGTTTGTACTGCCCGAAAGCACTCCTTGCTGTTGGAGACCTTGGGCCCAGTCTCAAAGTCCCAAGAACTTCTGGGAGTGCATGTGGGAAGGAGCTGGGACCTGTGGATATGCACAATCCCAGCATCCTCCCAGTCCTATCCCATCCCAATGAACATCTGCCAATTCTGATAGAGAGTCCAAGACGGCCAATGTCTTTTTTGGACAAGAGTTGGGACTTTTCTATGCTCTGGAAAACTGAGCATGAACTGTTCAGATGTAGTTCCTAACTATGGCAATAGACCCCTGATGCAGCAGGTTGCCCTAGGACGGTTTCTGGAAGGAGATGAAAGGAACCAAGATTTATGGAGCACCTGTATATTATCTCATTTAATTTCCACATAAATTCACTGAGGGAGTGGATGGAGCCTCCTGGGAACTTTGTGTTTATTGGCTCTCTTCTCTCTTCTAAATTTCCATTATGGAAAACTTCAAACTCACAAAAGAAGAGAAAATGATAATATGAACCCCCAGGCACCCATCCTCTTGCTTCAGCAATTACCAACATGATGTCACTGCTATTTCATCTACTCTCCCCCTGCCACTTGTATTTTTTGGCTGATGTGTTTTAAAGAAAATCCTTGGCACAATATCATTTCATCTGTAAATACTTTAGGACATAGCCCTAACAGATTATTTTTTTCTTCCAAATTTTTATCTAAATTCTAGTTAGTTAACATACAGTGTAATATTGGTTTCAGAAGTAGAATTTAGTGATTCATCACTTACACACAACACCCAGTGCTCATCACAAGTGCCCTCCATAATGCCCATCACCTATCTAGCCCATCTCCCTCCATCAACCCTTAGTTTGTTCTCTATCATTAAGAGTCTCTTATGGTTTGCTTCTCTCTTTCTCTTTTCCCCTTCCCATATGTTCATCTGTTTTGTTTCCTAAATTATACCTATGAGTGAAAACATGGTATTTGTCTTTCTCTTACTGACTTATTTCGCTTAGCATAATATACTCTAGCTCCATCCACATTGTTGCAAATGGCAAGCTTTCATTCTCTTTGATGGCTGAGTAATATTCCACTGCATGTGTGTGTGTGTGTGTGTGTATACACACACACACACACACATATACATACACACTATATACATATATATACATACATATATACACATATATATACATATACATACACACATATATATGTATATACATACATATATACACATACATACATATATGTACACACACACACACACACATATATATATATATATATATATATATATATATATACACACACACACTACATCTTCTTTATCCATTCTTCAGTGGGTGGATACTTAGGCTCTTTCCATAGTTTGGCTATTATTGATAGTGCTGCTATAAACATCAGGGTGCATGTACTCCTTCAAATCTTCTCATAGATTATTTTCTTTCAAAAAATTCTTTTTATATATTTTAGAGAGACAGAGAGCACACGCAGGGGAGAGGGGCAGAAAGAGAGAGAGAGAGAGAGGGAGAATCTTAAGCAGGCTCCATGCTCAGCGAGGAGCCTGACACAGGGCTTGATCCCACAACCCTGGGATCATGACCTAAGACAAAATCAAGAGTTAGACGCTCAGTCAACTGAGTCACCCAGGCACCCCAAATAGATTATTTTTAACACAACCACAAAACCATTATCAAACCCAACAAAATTAACAATAATTTCTTAAAATCCAATTCCTGTTTGTATTCATTTCCCAAAATCGCCTCAAAAATGTCCCTTCCAGCTGTTTGCTTGCATCAGGATCCAGACAATATCCACACATCATGCATGGTTGACATGTTTCTTACGCTGTTTTCACTTACAATAGTCAGCTCACTTCCCCACCCCCAACCCTGCCAATATTTGTTGAAAAAACTGTCACTTGTCCACAGTACACTCATTTGGCTTGATGAAATTCAGATTCACTTTTAACACGTCTCCCTTCCTCATATATCCTAAATATTGGTAATTAGTCCTATAGACCTGACTAAATTCACATTTTGGCAAGAGCTTCTGGAGCGGTTGGGTCCTCCCTTCTGCATCACGTTAGAAAGCACGTATGATACAGGCCGTCCCACTGTTAGTGATGCTGAGGGTGAGCGCTTGGCTCAGGTGTGTCAGCCTGAGCCAATCACTATAAAATTCACTTGAGGGAACTTAATTTAAAAAACACAAAATGTTGCCTAAGTCCTAACCCAAAACTCCTGAATCAGAAGCTCCTCCACCTATGTGTTTAAAAGGCTCTCCTAGAGAACCACTGCATTATAAGGATGTAAGGGTGATCCTGATTCTCCACGTCATTGGAGTCTGTGTGAAGGGCAGTCTGGCCCACCATACCTTCCAGCTGGTTTCAGGGGCTGCTTCCAGGCACCTTCTGTCCTCCTCTCTTTTCAAGGAGTCCAACAGTGATGTCTGAGTTCACTAAGCTCTGATGAGAAGGAAGCCCAGCCCTGAGAAAGGTGACAAGACAGGAAGCATCATTGAGACCAGCCCTTCACAGAGTAGAGTTCTTCTGCAATCACTTCTGTGACTCTCCCCCGACCCTGGGAGCTAGACCAGGCAGGGATCATAATATCCCTTTAGCAGATGAGGAATGTAAAGTTCCATGTGGTTATAAAAACTCACATAGTAAGTGGCAGAGCCAAGTATGTACCCAGGACTCTGAATTTTTAGTAATCGCCCCAGGTGGTTATGCTGCAGGTGGTCCAAGAACCACACCTGGAAAAATACTGAATGTTTGGCACTGTTCCATCCTGGCTGCACAAAGCTTGCCCTCGAGGAGCTCACACTCCTGGAGCGGAAGAGAGAGTGTGCTGGTGGCTGTAACGTATGGTGGAAAGTGATCAGTGCCATAAAGATGGTTCAGATAAACTGCTGGGAGGGTAGAGGAGGAATCACTCACTGCCAGTGGGGGAAATCAAGGAAGTCTTTCTGGAAAATGTGGCACTGAGCTGAACTCTGAAGGAGTAAGGCTATTCTGGGTAGAGGGGACAGCACTGGCAAAAGAATGGAGGCAAAAGGAAATGTTATAGCCTTTTGGGGGGCTGGAGGGCTCGATGAGATGGGACTGATCAAGTATGGAGGTTCCACGGGAAGGAAATGAAGCAGAGATAGTTGAGTAAGAGTTTTGGGTACCTGCTAGGAGGCCCCTGCTGGGACTTGAGCTCCCAGCCCACAGGAACACTCCCTACTGGGGATGCTGGTCCCCTCACATACCTCAATGTGACCCTGCTAATTAATAGTGATCTGTAGTTCTGTGCCAGGAGGCGGATGTGAGCACTTTGCCTACCTTGCCCCATTAATTTCACCCCCATTCTTAGAATGCAGGTACCGTTATTCCCTGCATTTTACAGAAGAAGAGATTTAAAACGTCACACTGCTGCAACATGGTAGAGCTGGGATTCATGTCCTTCTGGCTCCCTCAGACCGCACTTCTGACTACTCTGCTTCCTTGTTTCTCACCCTCTTGGAGAGTGAAGACCCTAACGGCCACCCGCCTATTAAGCACTGGGATCTTCTCCATCCTTCTGCCTTCCTAGCATTCTGCCCTCTCTAGCTCCAGGGAGTTCTTCTGCCCTTCCCTGTCCTTCCATCTCCCCAGAGCAGCCCCCACTTAGCAGGTCTCTTGGGCTTCTGTGCAACAGGATGCCAGTTCCCCCAGTTCTTTTCTGCTTTTTGGTCCCTGGAATAAACCCACAGTCCCTTTTCCTTCAAGGGCTTACTCCTATTCTCTGCAGGGACCCAGGCACAGAGGCTACAGAGTAACAGACACAGGCTGAGGACAAAGGTTTAGAGTCTTGCCAAGTACTCAGAGCGCTGCTCCCTGGTTCCCAGTGGAGATCCCTGTGGATGCCCCCTGAGGAAGAGCCTGGTCAGCAGACGAGAGGCCCGAACAGCTTGTGAAGGTGGAAGAATAGGCCAGGAGGCAGAGCTAGGCAGGACCAGCCCCCAGGAAGCGGAGCTGCCTTCCGCTGGCTCTAGCAGCCGCCTTTGTTTGGGATAGAGCTGAGAGATGAGCTCACCCTTCCCCTGTGCCAGAGGAACCAGGACCCGAGGAAGGAACTGGGGGCGGCCTGGCCTCCTCCTGCCAGCTTGCCCTTCCCCAGCAGAAGGCCAGCCCCAGGCTCTTGGCCAACCTTGCACTGATCTTGCCCATCCCCATTTTGCTGAAGACACGGGTGGTGTCAGCAGAGCTGCAGGCATGCTTGCGTCGGGGTCTGCCCCATAAGGCTCTTCTCTCTTCTGAGACCGTAGCCAAAAAGGCCAGAGATGATCCTCAGTCCCATCTGACTCTCATGGGTCCCTCCGTTGGGCTGGGCTGGGCAACTTTGCCAGTGACACCAGAGCCAAAGTAGGCACTAGGACTCCTGACCACCTCCTGGGTCCCTGGTAGCCTCCCCTGTGCTCGGAACCGACAGGAATGAGCTGTAACATGCCTTAGGGCAGGGCAATGAGAGGCAGAGCTCAAACGCCAAAGGTCAAGGCAAGCAAGAGTTTTCAAATGGACAGACAGGTCAGGACTATCAGTATGACAGCCTGCCCAACTCCCTGTCTCTTGTGTTTCTTTCCCAAAGCTGGGGTTACTTAATCCCCCCAAAGTCAGGCCTTGCTCTGTCCCAGGCCCAATCCAGAGGCTCAGAGGAGTTGGCTTAAGAAAATCTGGTAGCTGGAACCCCACTGGCCTTATGCTTCCTTTCTGGTCGATGGGCTTGTTCCAGGCACCAAGCTTCCATCTGATGTCTGGTAACAACAGCTCCTGTGCAGTGCCACACCCTTCACACATATTACCTCATCCAATCCTCACATAACCCTATGAAGGGGGTACGATCTCCCCGTTTTACAAATGAAGATATTGAAGATTAGAAGGTAGACCTTCTGGCCAAGTTCACAAAGCTGGAAACGAAGAAGGTCTATCTGGCTCAGGGGCCCACGCTCATGACCACTGTGCCATGTTGCTGCCTCAGCTTCGCGCTCGGGATCCCGTGTCCCACTTTCGGCACCTGGACTTTGTTGTTTTCACTCGCATTTGAGTCCCTGCCTTGATCTTGGCCAAGGTTCAGTTCTTTCAGAACTAAGGTCTTGCTGGACTGAGAGCCGCCCTCACGATCAGGGCCCTGCCTGCCCCTGGACCTCCTGACACTGACTGCCAGCCTGCCACCCCCAGACCTCCCCTCTGCTCGTCGTACTCCCTGCCCTGGCTTTGCCCTTTTCATCTCTCACCCAGACCCTTCTACCTTCTTCCCAAAAGCGCACGGAAGCCCTGCTTCTGGTCTCCTTCCCCTCTCAGCCCTCCTCAGCGTGGAGCAGCCAGAGTGACTCATCATGTCACCACCCCCACTCCTGCCCTAAACCCCCCACTGGCCAAGAAGCCAATCCAAATTCCTTTGCGTGGCATCACAGAACCCCACTTGCCAGCCTGGCTGACCTCATCTCTCTCTGCCCTCCCCTCCTGCTTTGTTCCAGAGCCAAGTGGAATGAGCCTGCTTGTCCGTGGATCTTGTTTTTAGCGTTCCCTCTGTCAGGAATGCCACCCCCACCCCTCCCTCTCCTACCCTCTGAATCCATTCTCCTGACTAACTTCTTATCTTTCAAGACTTGAGGTAAACTTCACCATTATGAAGCTTTCCCTGCACATCTTCCTTCAAGTTTAAATCACTCCTCCCTTCTCAGAATCCTCACTCCACCCTTACAGACTTCTATTAAAGCACCTGGAACATTAATCTCACTTATTTTGTTTCTCTCTCCAAATCCCCCCACTATACCGAGAGTTCTGAAAGGCAGGACTATGTATGATTTCTCCAGCACAGGGTCTGGCACAAAGCCTATGCTCAGTGTTGGCTGAAGCAATGGGTTGACTGATACCTAAGTGGGTGCCCTGGGCACCTCCCCACTCCCCTCTCCACAGGGAATGACCTCTTCCTGGTGGCTGTGCACGAGCTGGGCCATGCGCTAGGACTGGAGCACTCCAACGACCCCAGCGCCATCATGGCGCCCTTCTACCAGTACATGGAGACACACAACTTCAAACTGCCTCAGGATGATCTCCAGGGCATCCAGAAGATCTACGGTGTGTGGCAGGGGAGAGGGGGCTGCTGCTCCTTCTTAAGGGCTGGGCTGTGACTAGCTGCCTGAGTGGGTTGTTTTCTTAAGCAAGAAAAAAGGAGAGGCTATGCTGATATTTTGATAAGATATAAAAGGCCTGCTACCATGCCTCCCTCCCAGTTCTCTGTTCACACTGGTAATGCAAAGGTCTTGTTTTGGTCAAGTCAGTTGAGATGGGAAGACCAGTGTGCTTGAGCAAATGTATGTCAGCATAGCCCAGGCCGCCTCAGCCCCTGGGCTATGACGCACAGGAGGAGGGCCCCTTCTGGAGGCCTTGATGACCTCAGAGAGCAGATGGCCCCAACCAGAACCCCGGAGGATGGGCGGGATCTCCATAAGTGAGGCAGTGGAGGACTGGACAGGGGAGGTAGGGACCAAGGTGTTTTGAAAGTAGAATGGACAGGATTTGCTGATAGATCCAACATGGGGGTGAGGGTCAAGGACAACACCAAGATTTCTGGCTTTTCTAATTGTGGGGCAATAGGATTTACCAGTCTGTTGCTCAGAGAGCTGGGCTGGGATATTGATTTGGAATCTTAGGTGTCCAATCTATAGCCACTGGCCACATGTGACTATTGAAATTTGAATTTATATTAATTAGAATTAAATAAAATTAAAATTTCAGTTCCTCTGTCACACTAACAACTAGTCACGCATTTCAAGTGCTCAACAGCCACAAATGGCTGGAGGCTACCGTATTGGACAGTGCTAATATAGAACATTTCTGTCATCACAGAACATCCTATTGGACAGCTCCAACATAGAGGGTCTTTAAAGCCATGAACCTGGGCACCTCTCCACTCCCCTCTCTACAGGGAATCAAGATCACTTAAGGTAGTGATCTGTGACTAGGGGACTCTTTGGAATTACCTTGGAATTTCCATTTTAAAAATGCTCTCATTGTCAGAGATTGGCTTCTCTTTGGTCTGGGCTGTCTTCTGAGCATGATGAGTTTTAAAAGCTCTCCCAGTGACCCTAATATGCAACCCAAGGGAGAAAACTGACATAGGGACAAAAATAGAGAGAACACCCAGGAGCACTCCAACCTTTAGGGTAGGGTGGGTGAGGAAAGGCTGCCAGCAAAGGAAGTGGAGAAGGAACAGCCCATAAAGTAGAAGGAAAACCAAGACAGAACAGGGGCCTGGAAAAGTGCTCCTATGATCTTGCTACTCAAAGTGTGGGCCTCAGACCAGGAACACTGGCATCACCTAACAGCCTAAAGAAATGCAGAATTGCAAGCCACCCCCCCCACCCCCCGCCCAGACCCTCTGAGTCATAATCCCCATTTTATTAAGATCCCTGGATCTTGATATGCACATCAAAGTTTGAGTCGGTAACCCTGGGGTTTGGCAACATGAAGGTCATTGGAGATCTTGACAGAGCAGCTTCAGTAGGTGACAGGGCAGAGGCTGTCCTGGAGTGGGATAAGGAATTAAGGGGAGAAAGTGAGGCTGGCATGTGTAGAGGGAGCAGAGAATGATGGTATGGGACACTGAGCCCAAGAAAGGACATGTTCTCTCTTATAACAGGAGAGAAGAAGAGAAGATATCAGATTCGGGGGTGGAAAGATGAGAGTTCCCATTTAATGACTATTTTCATCTGTTTTCTCAAAGATTGGGAAGTAAAAAGTGGGAGAGGGAACAGGAGGCTGGAGGGTGACAGACCTCAGCTGCCAGGGTGATGATGAAGCAATGACAGTGGGAGGCAGGGAATGGCTGACCCTGTCTAAGATACAGCCCCTCTCTGCAGGACCCCCAGCTGAGCCCCTGGAGCCCACCAGACCCCTCCCCACGCTCCCCGTCCGCAGGATCCACTCACCAAGTGAGAGGAAACATGAGCGCCAGCCCAGGCCACCTCGGCCGCCCCTCGGGGACCGGCCGTCCACACCGGGCGCCAAACCCAACATCTGTGATGGCAACTTCAACACAGTGGCACTCTTCCGAGGCGAGATGTTTGTGTTTAAGGTAGGGCCAGTCAACTGGTGACACCCAGATGGTCCTCTCCCACTTGCTCCCCCTCTGTGGAGCAGGAGAAGGCTGCTGCTCTGGGATTAGGCCCGCTTTGGGCCTGGACAGGAGTTGGCCCAGTGGCCAGGACTTGGGGTCCCTTTCTGGTGCTGCCGGGCGAATTGACTTGTTTCTAAGAGGAGGTGGGTAGACTGGTGATCTTATACCTTCCCAGGGGTTAATGCTGGGGGAAAGTGCTGGAGACCTGCTGGTCAGCGACTTTGAGCAAGTCATCTCCCTTCTCTGGACCTCAGTTTCTCCATCTGAAAGCGGGGTCATTCCCTTAATGAAGGGTGTATGAAGACTAAATGAGTGCATGGCCATGAAGATAGCAGCTTGGAGTAGGGGCTGACATGGCGATGGCAGAGTCTGTCGCCAGATCCTGCCAGGGCTGAGAAGCTGGGACTGAGGGATGCCTGATAGAAAGCTGGCCAGGCTACATCTTGTCACTTGTCCTGGTCCTATCACATTGGCCACGGGCTGACTGGGTGGCAGCACGTTTGGTTGGTATGCTACAGGTTGGGTTACCAGGGAAGTGGACTCTGAGACAGTGTTGAGAATGCAGGATTTTGATTAAAAAGTACCTTTGGGACCAACATCTGTGGGTAGGAGGGAAGGAAGTAAGACTGGGCAGAAGGAGAATATAAGCAGCAACTAGGACCATTGCAGAGTCGCCTACCCCCTACAGGGATTCTATAGCTAGCATGGCCCATCAGAGTCATCCCACACGGGGCCCCAAATAGCTGGCACTTTGTACCTCCTGCTTCATTCAGTCATTGGATGAGAAGGGGCATGACCTTGGGGGAGCTTGCTGAAGCCGAGGCCATCCCCAGAGAGGCCTGCAGTTGAAAACAGCCTGCTGACCACATTGCGGGCCGCCAGGGCAACAAGCCCTCCACGGAAAGGGGTCTGGTCAGGGTGTCTCCATCACACTGGGTGGCTGTGCGGGGCTGCTCCATTCCCCTCAGGGAGCTCTCCCAGCAAGCTTTGAGGACTGAGCAAGAATCAGGTGACACGGGTCAGCACTGATCCTGCCTCTCAGAGTGGCTCTAGGAAAGTCACTGGCCTTACTTAAGATTCTGTATATCTTGGGATGCCTGGGTGGCTCAGTTGGTTAAGCATCCAACTTTGGCTCAGGTCATGGTCTTGTGGCTCGTGGGTTCGAGTCCGGCATCAGGCTTATAGCACAGAGCCTGGAGCCTGCTTCGGATTCTGTGTATCCCTCTCTCTCTGTCCCTCCCCTGTTCGTGGTCTGTCTCTGTCTCTCACTTTCAAAAAAAAAAAAAAAAGTCTCTGTATATATCAAATCTACTTCATAGACTTGTGCAAGTCAAACTAAAGTTTTAAAAACAACATGAAAGTGCTTTGTAAAACACCTTGAAAAAAACGTTTCTAGTTTTTGTACCATCTTTTACAAATCACATTCATTCTGATCCCCCCACTCAACGGTTCCTAGGCAAGTCTGGGTTTTATCATCTCCATTTATTTTATTTTAGTTTTTTAATTTGAGAGAGAGAAAGAGCACATGAGCAGGGGAAAGGGGCAGAGGGAGAGTGAGAATCCCAAGCAGGCTCTGCGCTCAGCATGGAGCCCCATGTGGGACTCGGTTCCATGACCCTGGGATCATGACCTAAGTCAAATCAAGAGTCAGATGCTCAAACGACTGAGCCATCCAGGTGCCCCTTTTATCATCCCCATTTACACTGAGGGTCCTGGTAGGTTACAGGCCTTGCAGATTGCCCACCAGCCAAGGGCTGTACTGCCACAAGACACTAGTTTGAAGAAGAGGGCTTTCATCAGATTCTTGACCTACTGAGCTGCCATTTATTTAACATCAACCATATGCCCTGTGCTGTTCTAGGTACTTTACCTATTACCTCTCCTCTGATCCCCAACATTACCCCCATTTGTAGGTGAGGTGCTTGCAGTACTGTGCCCACGGTCATGCAGTGCTAAGTGAAGGAAATTCACACCCAGGTCTTGAGGGATTCCCACAGCTTGCTTCCCAGGGTCCTCGCCCTGCTGGATGGAGCCAGAGGGTGAGGAGGGCACTCTGCCCAGGCTCAGTGGCCAGCCTTGTGAGTGGCCCACTGATGTCAGTGACTCTCTGCTGCCCTCATGTGGCCACTACAGGCCCCTGGCACCATCCCTTCCAGCTCCTCCCCACCTCATCCCTGCACCAGGCCAGTCTGCTGTCTGTCTCATAGCCCCTTGGACAGCAAGAACCTTCAGGAGGCTTATATGAAGAGAGTTAATGGGCATCCTGTCTTCCTCACAGGGCATTGGAAGCTAGATGTGATAGACAGACATCACGGAGGGTTGCAAGCCTGGGCCCAGGGGAAGCTTTTGGGTTATTTGGGCTTGAGCCCCAAGGCTGAGATCCTAAGTTAAGGCAGGGCCTGCCATGCTTCTCTCTCCTCCCCTTACCCCACAGGATCGCTGGTTCTGGCGCCTGCGCAATAACCGGGTACAAGAGGGCTACCCCATGCAGATTGAGCAGTTCTGGAAGGGCCTGCCTGCCCGCATAGATGCAGCCTATGAAAGGGCTGATGGAAGATTTGTCTTCTTCAAAGGTAATATAGCCTGTGCTAAGAGAACTGTGACAGTTCCCTGCCCTTTCTGGGACCCCCTTTCCCCATCTGTACACTGGAAGAGGCGGGGTGAGAAGCAGATGCCCTCCAAGAGCCCCTCTAGCCCTAACAGAGACACTGACTTCTGACAGGACTAATCCCTGCAGGCAGGCCAAGCACAGTCCAGGGGAATCAAGTCATGAAGTAATTGTTGAGGGTCTGTATGTTCCCAGGTTGGTGGGACGACAAGGCTCACCCACATCCAGGCACAGTGCTCCATGGAAGGCCATCCCATCAGTTCTGTAAGAGTTGGTTGGGAGGAGGTCACACTGGCTGGAGAGGTCAGGGAAGGAGCCAGGGGGAGCTAGCATGTATGGCATGCCCACCCAGGGCTGGGTTGCTTCGCTTCAATTATCTTGAGATGGGCCCAGCCTCAGAAGGGTAAGATACAGGTAATTAGTGAGAAGTGAGGAAGGCAGTCCAAGAGGAAGGGACAGCATGGGTAATAGAGTAGTGTGGGGATATGCATGTACATTGGAAAAGCTTAGAAGACCCACTGGACAGCCATGGAGGCCCACCTTGGAGAGCGGTGAGCAGTGGCCTAGAAAGGAGAGGGAGGGAGAGTCCTAAGGAGCCTTGGTTGCCAGGCCAGAATGCAGTCTTGACCCGTTAGAGAAACACTGGTGTCCACTGGGTGTTTGTGAGCAGCAGAGAGCCAGAGGGCAGGCAGCAATCCAATAGAGCAGAGGTGGGGAGGCCATTTCTGAGTCGGTTGCTGGAGGGGAGGGAGCAAGTCAACAAGGCCCACACCAGGGAGGACCAGTGAGGCCAGAGATGGACAGCTAAAAGATGCAAAAGGCTTCCTGAGAGGCTGAACATGGAGGGGAGAAGGAAAGAGAGGGTCAAAAGTGATGCCAGGTTTCTTGCTGGGGAACCGGGGGGCAGAAAGGTGAGGAGGGAGGGAGCACACTGTGGAGGTAGTGACGAATTCCAGAAAGCAGACCTGGAAATGCCCAGAGGCTGGTGTACACTGGGTCAGGGCTCCTGGGTCTGGGGCTCAGGTCCAGTGGGAGTGGCTGTGAGCCCTCAGAGTTGGGTGTCACTGGTGGAAGGTGGGGAGTACTAAGGCATGCAAAGCCACAGGAGTGGCTGAGGACGCCTGAGAGAGAGTTGAGGAGCAATTCACATGAACGAACAGAGGGTGTGGCACGGAGGCTGGGCAGCATGGGGCCGGTTGCCCAAGATCTGCAGTGACTGGCTTCTGGCTTCTTGCCCCCATGCTCTGCCAGGGCCAGGGAGCCTCAGTCTCCCTGAGAGGCTGTCAAGCAGGCCTTGAACTGTTTCCCCCGACACTGTGGCTCTGTGAATGACTTCAGTCCTAGCAAAAGATGGACAAGTGGCACCAGCCACAACCTCTGGCATTGAGTGACTGGGAAAGGCTGATCCTGGGTTTCTCTTGGCTACAGGTGACAAGTACTGGGTATTTAAGGAGGTGACAGTGGAGCCTGGGTACCCCCACAGCCTGGGGGAGCTGGGGAGCTGTCTGCCCCGAGAAGGCATTGACACAGCTCTGCGCTGGGAACCTGTGGGCAAGACCTACTTTTTCAAAGGCGAACGGTACTGGCGCTACAGCGAGGAGCGGCGGGCCACGGACCCTGGCTACCCCAAGCCCATCACTGTGTGGAAGGGCATCCCACAGGCTCCCCAGGGGGCCTTCATCAGCAAGGAAGGATGTACGTAAGGGCCTGGCTGGGTGGGGAGTAGCCCGATTTTCTGTAGGTCCCAACAGGGCCCATGGGCATACTCTCAGGGTATCCAAGTTTGAGAAACGGTGTCTAATGGTAAGGACAACTGCCTCACATCTACCCATGTTCACACAGTAAATTAATTCTCTTACCAGCTACCAAGCCAGGCTCTCATCTGCAGAGATGACTCACATTTGAGAGATGTTTTCATAGACTGACTTCACTCTTTCAGACAGCATTTCTCAAATAGTGGACCTCAGATGTACTCTAGGGCTTCCTCGAGTTATCAAATCTGAAAAGCAATGATGGATACAGGTGCTTTCAAAGGTGCTTTTTTTTTTTTTTTTTAATGTTTATTTATTTCTGAGACAGAGAGAGACAGAGCATGAACGGGGGAGGGTCAGAGAGAGGAAGACACAGAATCCGAAACAGGCTCCAGGCTCTGAGCTGTCAGCACAGAGCCCGATGCGGGGCTCGAACTCACAGACTGCGAGATCATGACCTGAGCCAAAGCCGGATGCTCAACCGACTGAGCCACCCAGGCGCCCCCTTTTTTTTTTTTTTTTAAACAAGGCTTGAGGGCAGGAAGATGGAAAGAGAAGCCTTTTTTATTTATGAGACATTTTCTAAGCTCCTCCTGGAGGCCAGGCTGGGAGCTTCCCAGCAGTCTAGAAGCTTCTCAAGAAGAGGGGCTGGGTGTTGCCAGGTGCAGGAATCCATGAATGTTTGTTAAATACATTTCCCGTGATCTGGTCAAAAATACAGACTCTGGAGGCTGGCTGACTTCACATCCCGCCTCCACCACTTACTATGAGTTTGAGCAAACCATTTAAGTTTTCTATGTCTTCATCTATCAGATGGGGATAATAATGGTACCTACCTCATTGGGATTTGTAAGAATAAGGTCAATTAAGTAGAGCACTTAGACCAATGCCTAGCACATGATCCATGCCATGTGAGACTTAGCTGCTATCATCATCATCATCATCATCATCATCATCATCATCTTGTTGGTGTGTTTTAGTTTATGTAGAATGACAGGTGTCATCCATTCTCTCCACAATAATTACTGAGAGCCAAGTTTTGTGGGAGAGCTGGGGAAGGAGCAGAGAATAAGACTTGCATTGCATCCCTGGCTCCCATTCTAGAGGCAGAAAACAACTAAGGTGGCAGCAAATGCTCTAAGGGAAAGAAATGCAGCCGAAGAGCTATGGTGGGGGTGGGGGTGGGGGGTGCTGGGGAGGGCCTGTTAGAGAGGGTTCGTCAGGAAGGGCTCTCTAAGGAGATGTCACTGGTAAGAAAGCCAAAAGTCTCGGGGGAAGAGCTGCTACTGATGGCTCTCCTGTGTACCTGATGCTTTACACACATGGTCTTGCTTTCTGGGAGCCTCAGAGACAAGTGACATCAAGGACTTTGGCCAATGAAAGTCCCAGAGTGGGGAGCCAACCAATAGGAGAGTCTGAGTTGCTTTGCTGTCTGTACACTGTCTGGGCCATGAAGGCTGTTGCTGGCAGCCTGGTGTGGCTGCCCAGCCCCTCCACCTCCTTTCTCCTTCTCCTTCTCCTCCTCCTCCCCCCCCCCCTCCTCCTCCTTCTTCTTTTCCTTCTTCTTCTTCTCCTCCTTCTTCTCCCTCTCCTTCTCCTTCTCTTTCTCCTTCTCCTCCTCCTCCTCCTCCTCCTCCTCCTCCTCCTTCTTCAAGTTTATTTATTTTGAGAGATATAGAGACAGTGTGAGTAGGGGAGGGGCAAAGAGAGAGGGGGGGAGAGAGAGAGAATCCCAAGCAGGCTCCAGGCTATCAGCACAGAACCCGATGAGGGGCTCAAACTCATGAATTGTGAGATGATGACCTGAGCCGAAACCAAGAGTCAGATGCTTCACTGACTGAGCCACCCAGGTGCCCCAGTCTCCACCTCCTTTCTTTCTAGCCTCTTCCCCAGCAGTGTCCCAGAGACCCTGCATCTGTGTTGTGATGCAAGGCAAAGAAAACCCACAATTGTGACAAGGTGGTGTCCGCTGTCAACCAAAGGAGAAACCTGGCTCCCTGCCTCCCTTGCCTCAAGCAGAAGCTAGACTGAGGCTCTAGAGCTATGAAGGCAGTGCTGTCCAAGCCATAGTTGGGAACTTGATCTCACCAATATGGGCAGGGTGGAGGGGAGGGTTATAAGGTAGGGAGGCACAAACTGAACTTATCAATTCTACTTAAAGCCCCTCAGTGGCTTCCTGGCACCTGTGAGATGACAGGCCAGGCTGCTCCAGGTCCCGGGCACACCTCTTTGCAACCGTGCAGGTCACACTCCGAGACCCTGTCACACTGTTGGCAGAGTGTGCTACACACTGCCCTCCCCCCACCTGCAAGCGATCCAACACGCTGCTCCCACCACTTCATATACCCACCCCTCCTTCAAAGCTCCTCTGGGACACCAGGGTGGGAGAGGCGTCCTTCTTCCACACTGCCACAGCACCCTATGCCCTCTCACTCTGGCCCAGAGCAGGTGCAGGGCAGTACCTGGGAGTAGTGATGCTGGACCATGTTTCTGCAGATTACACCTACTTCTACAAGGGCCGGGACTACTGGAAGTTTGACAACCAGAAACTGAGTGTGGAGCCAGGTTATCCACGCAACATCCTACGTGACTGGATGGGCTGCAACCAGAAGGAGGTGGAACGGCGGAAGGAGCGGCGGCTGCCCCAGGACGATGTGGACATCATGGTGACCATCAATGACGTACCAGGCTCTGTGAATGCCGTGGCTGTGGTCATCCCCTGCATCTTGTCCCTCTGCATCCTGGTGCTGGTCTACACCATCTTCCAGTTCAAGAACAAGGCAGGCCCTCAGCCTGTCACCTACTATAAGCGGCCAGTCCAGGAGTGGGTGTGAGCAGCCCAGAGCCCTCTCTGTCCACTCGGTCTGGCCAGCCAGGCCCTTCCTCATCAGGGTCTCAGGGGCAGCTCTGGCCACTGCCCACCGGGGCCAGAAGGGCCCTAGGCCAGGGGTCGTGCAGCTGAAGTGGTAGGTACATTGGCCTAGGCTGAGCATGAGGCAGGGAGTGATGGTGGCTGTGCCCCAGGGTGGGTGTCTGGCAGCCAGTTGCCAGCCTTCTGTCCTGGGTGAACTGCTCCCTACGCAAGGGAATAGGCCAGGCCCCATCAGGAGGCAGGGACCATGCCAGGAGGAGGCCCTGTGGTCACTGCATCCTGTGGTTATCAATGAGGCACCACAGCTCTGTTCCTGGCTGGACCCAGCACCTTCTGTGGAAGCCAGCACTAGCACTCTCAGCCCCCTCTGGGAGATGCCACCAATCCTGGTCCCCCTTTGCCAACACCTGCTGGTCAGATGTCCCCCTGCCCCCACCCCACTGTCCTCCAAGGCTACCAGACCCCTGCTGCCAACATGGCGGGCAACAAGCCCGGGTTTCCGCTGCTGGCATACAGCAGATCCCTCAGGAAACCTGCTCCACATCAGGGTCTCCTTTGAGATCTAGGATTTAGGGTCACATGTTGCAGGCAGTGCTGTGGCCCAGTGGGGTCTGACAAGGACCCAGCTGTCACGTCGTGAATATTTAAATGTCCTGTTACTACTGTTTTAAAAGTCCCATTCTGCAAAGGCTGTTTGAGGCGTTAGGTGAATTAGAGGTGACTATCTTGGCGATGAGGCCAGCGTGGCCGGCCCTTCCCCAGGAGACAAGGACCAAGGTGCTGCTAAGGCCACTCTAGCGCCTAGACACCCCAGGAGCTAGACCTGCTCATGAGGCTAAAGGTCTGGGGCAGGAGCTGATCCCACCTCTGGAGGCTGATCTGAGTTCTGACTATCCTCCACTTCTCTGTCCCTCTCCCCATTCTCCCAGTCCCCAGCCCTGTTGCTTATGGCCTGGGGCTCAGCCTGACTAGCTAGGTGAGGCAGAAATGGCTCCAGGCCAACATTCTCATGGCTTTGGGGGTAATGGGCCCAGGGCAGCCTTCTCAAGTGTTCAGAGCCCACACCCCCAGTTACCCTGAGGCCAACTCAATCTCTCAGCTTGGAAGCAGTGTTTATACAAGCTTGGCCCTTGCTAACCCTGCTCACTGGGCCCATCTGCCTGCATTGCAGTCCCAATCCTAGGGGCCCATCCTTCACAGTCTCTGGAATTCCTAGGGCTCAGCTTGCCTCACTCCAACCCAGTGGAGGCAGCCCTGTTTGTCACTGAAGAGCCCTAGGCAAGACTAATGGGTTCAGTGATGCCCACTGGCTCTCTGCCAAAGCCAAAAGGTGGTACATCTTCAGGGTGCTGGCAGAGTCTCCGATGCCACTCTGGCCCTCTGGGCCTGCATGGGCCTTGCCCCTACCCTGTGTCCTCTGGGCTTTGGGTTGGCTTAACCTGTAGCAGACAGGGACTACTATTGCCCTGGGAGCTGTCTTGAGCAAAATCTCTCTTGTCCCAGAGGCACCTATGTGGGTCCACTATGTTCCCAGGCATCATCCTTCTGTCTTTTCTCATTTTGACCAAGGGCGGGCTCCCTGGGGTGGGTGGGGAACAACTGCAGAGATATTAGTGATTCATAGGTTTGTATAGTGTTTTATACTTTGCAAAGCACTTTATTAGCTCATACCTGTCCACTCACATGAAACTCGTGTAGGCCCTGGGAAGCCTAGGGTAACTCTCACCGTGCCCTCAAATGAAGCACAGAGAGATTGTTCCTTGCCCAGGCCATCGGGTGGGCTGGCTGGGCCTTGGGTCCCCACCTATGGACCCCTCTAGGGTCCAAGATGAGATCAGAAGTGTCTCTTTTATCCATCTTTTCCTGGCCTCCCTTCTCCCCTTCACGGTCCCTCTCCACTCCTCAGGTTGGTGCTCTCTCTTTTTGAAAGCTCTAGGCTCCCCAGGCTCCCCATTGGCTCCTGGTACTACCAAGGCCAGCTGAGAAAGAGCAGGAGATGGAGGCAGGCAGCTCAGGCTGCAGATGTGAGGGATGCAGGGCCAGGCCCAGAGAGGGCTCAGCCTGGAGGCTTCCAATCTCGGATTCTCCTGTCTTGTGGTCATCTGTTTGCCCATCACCCCAGGACAGGGCAGACAGACAAAGGGGCACTGCACTGGGGACCCCAGAGCCCAGCTTCCCCTCGGCCCGGGGAATATCACAGCATTTCAGTGTCGGTCACATTTTAAACTGATCAGCCTTTGTATAATGTTTTTTAAATCATTTCTAAATAAAACAAAAATACAGAGTGTGTTGTTTTCTCAGGATATAGGAACAAGGATCAGGTTCTGGGAGTGGCCTTAAGAAACTTCTGGGAGAGGGGGAACAGGGTGCTTTGGGGTATCTGGGAACTGTCCCATGCATCTCATCTACCAGCCCAGCAATCAAATGTCCCCTCTCTCAAAAAGGCTGGCCCCAGAGGCCTAGTGTTACTGGGGTTCCTGGCACACAACCTGATAATGCCTCACTGGGATCCAGGATTGGCAGAGCAAGCCCCCCTAGGAGAAGTACAGGGAGGGTCACTGTGGCAAGGTCTTCTCCGAAGCCAAGGCACATGGTGCCATAACCAGGGACAAAAGCAACAGCCCGGTTCTTAGCAATAAGGAACAGACGAGAGGAGGTGAGGTCAGCAGTCTTGGGGTCTTACCAGGAGTCCTGGCCTGGTTCTGGAAGCCAGGGCCAGGGAGGGGTGCCCCAGAACCCAGACGGCTGGAGAAGCTGTAGGGTGGGGGTGAGCACGAAGGTTTAAGCTGGTTTGGGTGCAGGCTAAGAAGCGAACAAATTCGGAAGGAACTAGAGGCGAGCCGGTGCCCCATGGCGAGGCTGCCGAAGAGGCCCTGCCGAGACCTCCTTCCAGTCCTACGTGATCTATCTCCTCGACTCTCCGAGGCTGTCCTGGGTGCCGGGGTTGGAAAAGGACGACAAGAGAGGAACATAACAGCACAACGACAGTTGGCAGCTGGCAGTAACTGCGGAGGGTGTCCAGTCAGTACCAGGAGGTGCAGGTGATGAGGAAGCGCACATCGTCCAGTGGCCCCCAGGGACTGGGTTCAGGCTGGGGCCGCTCAGGGGCCTCGGGTGCCCCGGGTTGGGGTTGGGGCTGGGGCTGGGCCTGCACGGGCTCTGGGGCGCCCTGGCCGCCGCTCAGCCGAGCACCCATCGTCTGCAAAGAGAAGCCGTTAGATGCGGGTCAGCTGCACGCGACCCGGCCGTCCCGCCACGCCCCGGCCCGACCCTCATCTCTCACCGCGAGAGCCAGAGAGCCACGGGTCTCCAAGGTCCCAGAGCCTGCGACTGCACTCCGCTGGCCTGCGTACTTGCGCTGGGAGGAGCCGGCGTCGTGACCTCACCGCACGCAGGCCTCGCCCCCTAGCCGCTGCTGCGGGGTTGCGGACCCGACCCCACCCACCAGTAACTGGCCAATGCTGCTCCAACATCCCGAGGCCCCGCCCCGCACACAGCAGGAGCCTGAAGGAGCCGCCCCAGCAAGCCACAAAGGACTCATCCAGACGCTTCCTGGCTCCACAGGCACTGTAGCTAAGGGAGGGCGCCTGCCAGTTTTCTGAGAATCTCCATGGCACCTGGCAGCCAGGCCAGCAATCTCCATCCACCTTGGTCAAAGAAGACAAGACTGCCCTGAAGCCAGGTGCTCCAGACCCCCTTACAGGTCCTCATTCGGGCCTAGAGGAGAGCTGGAACAGATTCTCATCTCTTAAACCCCAGAAGTAGGAGGCTGAAGTCGCATGGAAAAGGCTAGAACTACAGTAGAGAGTGCTTCCTCCTCTTGCCCTGGGACAATCATCAACCCCCATCCTGATGATCCCGGGATGAGGGTGGGAAATTGTGAGACTGGTGTGCGTGTGTGTGTGTATGTGTGTATCCTACCCACTTTCCCCCAGAACAATGCTAGGGAAGGAGGGTCAACCCCCATCCTGATGATCCCGGGATGAGGGTGGGAAATTGTGAGACTGGTGTGTGTGTGTGTGTGTGTGTATCCTACCCACTTTCCCCCAGAACAATGCTAGGGAAGGAGGGTTGCAGGTGGAGGCCCCCAAACAACACATTCAAGAATAGCCAGGCTGCCTTTTAATGGGGGTGGTACAGGAAAGAGAGTGGTCAGTCAGGAGCCGTTAAGGCCTGACAGACAGCACAACATGGCAGATTTTTGAAGTAACTGTAGATTCAGGAGATGGGCACAGGTGAAGAGCTGGGCATTCAGCCACTCACTCCCAGTCAGTTCTCTGCCAACTGGCTGCCTGGCTGGGTGGGGCAGAGGGAGCCAAAGTCCAGAGGCAGGAACCCGCAGAACAGCAATGGAAGGTAACTCAGGTGAGGCTAGAGAGAGAAGGAACACTGTCAGTAGGTGCTTCTCAGAGCATACCCCACCCTTTATTCTTAAGATGCTTGCCTCCACCCTCACCCCTTTGTTCCAGCTCAGCCCTGAAGAGCCACATTCAGAGCCCTTTCCAGATTATACTGCTTCCTTGAGTCACAATCCAGTCAGAACTCTCAGCTTAAAAACTAACAGTAACTCCTTCCCCACTCAACTCAATTTATTCACTGTTATCAATCACAAACCAGAGCCTCAGAACTCAAGTCCAGCAAACATCAGAGAAGGGAGTAAGGGGATTCACAAGAGAAGGGATGTGCCCAGACCACAAATCCCTCAGTGGCAGGGATGAGGCCAGAACATTCTTCCTGAAGGTAATGAGTACGTATACAGGGGCGCCTCGGTGGCTCAGTCAGTTAAGTGTCTGACTTCAGCTCAGGTCACGTCTCATGGTTTGTGAGTTCGTGCCCCGCATAGGGCTCTGGGCTGACAGCTCAGAGCCTGGAGACTGCTTCGGAATCTGTGTGTCCCCCTCTCTCTGCCCCTCCCCTGCTCATGTTCTGTCTCTCACTCTCTCTCAAAAATAAACATTTAATAAAAGAAAAATTACAGGAGAAATAAAATACATGTACAATTATAAAACTAAAGTGCATACTTTAAAAAAAATTTTTTTTTAACATTTATTTATTTTTGAGACAGAGCATGAACAGGGGAGGGACAGATAGACAGGGAGACACAGAATCGGAAGCAGGCTCCAGACTCTGAGCCATCAGCCCAGAGCCCGATGTGGGGCTCAAACTCACAGACCGCGAGATCGTGACCTGAATTGAAGTCGGACGCTTAACCAACTGAGCCACCCAGGCGCCCCTAAAGTACATACTTCTAATCAACTACCTGACACCTTCATTATCAGCTCTCATGGGCACCTCAAACTCAACAGGTTCAAAACCAAAGAAGGATAATGAGTTTTGGCTCTTCCTTTCCAGTATCCATTTCTGTTCCTTACCTAACTGCATAAGCAAGAACCACCAAAATACTGACCAGTACTGGTCACTGTGGGCAATTCTGCCTGACTTTAAGAGCAGTTTCTGAAGTTTTACCATTAAATACAATATTTGCTGTAGTTTTCTTGGTAGGTACCAATTATCAGATTGCAAAAATTTCTTTCTGTTCTTAGGCTAAAAGGTGTTGTTGTTGTTTTGTCCTTTAATTAAATGATTGTGTATGTACTGCCTTCTTTGTAAGATTCTATGTTCCACAAGGGCAGGGTGGGTATATCTTATTCACCAAATCACGATTTTCTGGCATGTTCAAAAAAGTTACTGAACAAATGACAGAACTACTGTACCACTTTCCTGTTGAGACCCTTTCAACTACTCTTTCAATTCTGATTCCCCATCAGAATTACCCAGAGAAACTTATTAAAATAAACCAAACATGGTTGGGTCTCACTCCAGAGTGAATTGGTAACGGGGGGGTGATGCCAGGAATCTACATTAACAAGCATCCCAACATAGACTAAAGATCAAAATCACAGGCCTACAGTCAAAACTTCTTGACATGGGAATTGAGGGTCTTTGACACTCTGACAATATTACCTTGCCCTTTCACACTCTCCATACTTTCCCACCTCTGGGTCTGTCTGAAGTGCTTTCCTACTCCATCTCTGCATATTCAAATATCTACTCATTCCCCTGGGCCCAGACTAAATGATTTGCCCCCGACAAAACCTTCCGGGATACCAGAGTGTTTCACTGGAGCTTCCTGAGCCACCTAAGGCACCTTTTATCTCTTCTTTGAAGGCAGTGAAGAGTTATGTGTGGCCTCTACAACTTCTCGGCTACACTGTGAGCTCCTAGAGGCAGGACACAGGGCTAAGTTGCCTGCCTATCCTACATGGAGCCCTATCAACAGGGCTCAGTGAACATCAGATGAACAAATGAATGAAGAAGGGAGAATGAGGGTAATTTTGCCTGTTGTAAGTAGGGGGTCTGTCACTGGGTACTTGCTCTACTATGGGCATATGAGGTTTCTATCCTCATAAAGATTGCTGGGATACTTGGGTGTGGCATGCCTTGAGAAGAATCCTCAATGGGAAAAGGTGAATATCAGCACCTGCTGCTCCTCCAAAGGAAAAAGAGATTCCAGAGCCTCATACCCCAGAACCTCCAGGGTTAGGCCCAAGATCCCACTTTTTTCTTAAACCCACAAAAATCCAGACGATTGTGATTTTGATGCAATCTCCACCCCCAACAAGTCCTTTAGGGTCTCCTTAGTTTCTAAGAGCAACTTCCCCTCCTTCCCTCTGCAAACAGCTCTTTTTGGTCTCAGGCTCTGGGCTGCTGGCTGGGGACACCGACACACAAGCACACACAAACTACAAAACAATGTGGTCAGTGAGAAAATAAGACAGACCAGAGGGAAGCTTTGCCCAGAGAGGTGACACTGAGCTGAGTCTTCAAAGATGGGGATGAGCAGATATTCAGGCAATGCTCACTGGCTGTTCCTTGTGACTGCTCAGCAATGCACAGGTGTGCCCTCACACACGAGGACCTACCGGTATGAATGCAGTATGGACCCATCCTAGGTGGCATCTCCCTCCTCTACCCTCCAAAGGCAGAAGAGAGACCCAGATACCTGTCAATGAGGGAATCCCGCATGCTGGTCGCAATGGTGCTAGGCTGGGCTTCGTTCAGCTTGAAGACACTCTCCACCACTGACAGCTCTGTGCTGGTTGTGTCCAGGCCACAGAAGGCACACCAGTCATTCACCACCATCCCAGCGGCAATTACCTCGCTGCCTCGGTTCACAGTGCCTGCCTGCCAAGGGAGAGCTCAGTGTGGATCATGGCACCAAAAGCCACAGTCCTGCCACTCCCTGGCGAGGACTATCCCCAAACCCCGCTCCTTGACCTGCGTCCCCAATCGCAAACTGTGACAGATAATAACAGATCCTTAACGCTAGGCAAAGGATCTGCCTCAGGAGGAGACAGAGATCAGAGAAAGGAATGCTTACCACAAGGGGGACCTGAAGAAGAGAAGACAGCTCATCTTGGTCTTCAATTGAAGTCTTGGGATGTACCAGTCCTCCCTGATTGCTGAAGACACAGTAGCTTCCTACTAGCACCTGGTCAGCCACTGTCTGTCTGAAGACTTCCACCTTGAGCACATCAGCCAAGATTTCTTCTGTTTCCTGTTAGCCAAAGGCACTGTACTCAGGGCCCAGAACTTCCAGGTCAAGGAACCAGGGGCCCTCCACACCCAAAACCACCCAGGGCTTGGCTCCCTAAGCCCCTCATCCCTCTGCTACCTAGCTGCATATGGAAGCTTCATGCAGAAAAAGCATGAAATACAGGTTGGAGCAGAGTCTAGACCAGCTATGGAGTCCCTAATAGCTGTGCATGCCCTGAGGAGACAGGGGTTGGTCTCCACATCACCCTCTTCCCTCTAACCCACACTCAAGAGCTCAATTGTCAATCATCTCTCCTGGTCCTGGTTACAGGATGGGACGGAGCAGTCTCCCTGATTTTGGAGGATTAATACCCTCCTCACCTTCTTTCTGGCACTGGTCACACCTCTATTATCACTATTCCAATGAGTGCCTGAAATCTGAGAGCCCAAGTATAAAGAGAAACCACAAGAGACACCCCTAAGTCCTGCCTGACAGGCAAGAACAATGACTAACCACTGACTAGGTGGGTCCTGTGACTCTTGGGCGAAATTGGGCTACCTTACCCTGTCCAGGTCTGGGTGGACCAAGGCCACGTAGTCGTTGCAAGTGGTGACATTGCCCAGGGCTGAGAGCCGCTCCTCCACCCGCCGGATCTGCACTGAGTCTGGGAGGCAATTGCGAATGTGCTGCAGCTCCTGGTCAGTGGTGTTGTTGGGCACCAGGAGACCATGTCTGTTCCCTAGAGATCCAAATTAGGGGGTGGGGCAAGAATGGACCACAAATACACAAGTAGCCTGCTAAGCTCTGGGGGTTTTAGATACAATCCAGCCCAGTCAGTTTCCCCAGGAAAGCTTTAGGCCCAGACCCCAGCCCGCTAACCCATTGATCCATACAACACCCAGGGGACCAGGAGTTCCATTGGGCAGGCCAGAGATAGCCCAGGAATTTGTTCCAACACACCCTGCCCATTTTGCCATCATCAACCAGGAGGGACCAGGACTAACAAGAGGAGCTCTTGGCGTTAGCTGTATATTTTGCTACTTGAAAACTGAGGTAACACTACACACCTATCAGAATGGCTAAAATTTTTAAAAGAATGCCAATACCAAATGCTGGCAAAGATACATGGAACAACCAATAGGAGTGTAAATTGGTCAACCACTTCAGATTATTATCTGGCACCACCTACTATATAGAATATCCGCATACCCTGTGCCCAACCTGTCCTCTCCTAGGTATTACACATCCAACAGAAACATGTGCATGTGTTCACTAAAAGACATAGCAACCCTATTCATGTTAGAACTGAAAACTACCCTAATGCCCACTGTCAACAAAATGGATGAATATAATGTGGTATATTTACACAAAACACAATAAGAATGAACAAACTACAATTATATTGTGACAACAATAACTAAACCTCTGCCTACCTCCACAAGAACACAACTCTTGAACTTCTAAACTCTGAGTTACACCCATTATATATTAAAAAAAAAACAAAAACAAACAAACAAACAAAAAAAACCACCAAGCGACAAGTCCAAAGGTCATAGTTAGGGCCAAAGAGTGTTTGGCCTGAATAAGAAAATACTCAGAGGCTAAGGTCATCAGGCTTATGATTTAAAAAAAAAAAAAAAAAAAAAAAAAAACTCCCATATGACCCCAATGAACAGAACTAGAAATAAGGGGTGACAGTAAAGGGAGACAGATCCAGCTCCAACAAAGGACCAATGGCCAGACTCAACAGTGCTGAGAAGTAGGGGAGTGGGATAGGGATGCCACTCAGAGACATGGTAAAGCCAATTTAAGACTTAAATGGATAATGAACAAGATGACCCAGAATCTTAGCTTGTCATTTTGTAGAGGCAGAACTGGATCCTCAGAAAGAGGAAGCAACTTGCCCAGAGTCAGTGGCAAGGGAGAGAGGACATTTCCATCTTCCCTCCCAGGTGTGGAGGGAAGGTGTGGTACTTGGTGAGTCACTTGGATCCTTGAATCTTGACTTCATCATTAGTCAGATTAGGCCAATAAGGCCTGCCTGCCAGGGTCTTCGTGAAGAAGGATTGAAATCAAGTTTAAGAGTGAAAGCACTTAATGTTATTTGTTTTCCTATGATCCAGAAGCTTTTGCCAGTGATAGTCCCTGATCTGAAAGCACTTAAAAACAGGGTCCGGCACAGGCCAGAGAGATTCTCTTGTTTCTGGAGATAATGGATGAAAGCCGGAAAATCCAAGGGTCACTAGAAGTCCCCTCCAAGGCTACAATTAAAGGCTCTGGGAGGATCCACTCCCTCACTCAGCGTCTGGCTTACCCACACACATGCGCCCGATGATGCGGCAGCCAGCGATGGACGCGTGCACCACGGGGATGGTATCGGCGAGCTCGCCCTCGAACACACTGTAGGGATGTGGATTCAGTGGTTAAGGAGCTGAGGGGTCTGAGTCCCCGACTCCCAGCACCCTCTCAGCCATCCAGCCACCACACTGCCAGCAGACACCGGAGCTCCCGCCGCACCTGTAGAAGTTCTCCGACCCTCCGATGGCCACCAGGCAGTAGGTGTTGGTGAGTTTGGCAAAGCAGCCGATCTCACAGTTGTTCTCGAAAGACGCTCGGACCGCCATGAGGCCTAAGGGCTGCGGGACCGGGAGTTCAGGGCCAACGAATCCTCTCCCGACCGTGGGTCCGGGTCTCCCGGCCTCAGCCCTTCACGGCCCGCCGCGACCGCGCCCCTCTTGGCCCCTCAAATCTCAGGTCCCGCCCACTGGACCCCTCTAGACTGTCTAGCCCGGAATCCTCCGACTACCACTCAAGACGCGGGGAGCCCAGAACTGTCCCTTCCGGCGTCCCTCCACACCCGCTCACCAAAAGACAGCAACCCCCGCACGCTTCAACAGCTTCCACTCGGCCCTAGGTAGGTTTCCGTTTCCGCCTCGACCCAGGGAGACTTCCGGGAGAGCTGAGTGCCCCCGCTTACGCAGGCCGCCACCGTAGCTCCACCCTCTGGGAGGAGTCTATGGTTGCAAGTGTTCCGGTCTGGACCCCACGTGGCCCCGCCCCACGCATGCTCTCATCCAATCATTCCTTCATTCATTTATTCAGGCGCTTTTTAGGAGGTACCATTGACCGAGACCTGTGGCTGGTTGGATGCGAGGCATAAGAGAGGAGGAGCCAGCGATGTCTCGAAGAAGACGAGTTGATGATGGAAGTATTTACTGAAGTAAAGCCTAAGGAGAAAGAGTAGGTGTGGGGAAAGTGACATGCCGAGCGTTAGGTTTGGGACAGACGTCCAGGCCAAATCTGGAGCCCAGGGAAGAGTGAAGGGCTGAGATTTGGGGCTGAAGCCTGGGGTGGATGACGCCACGGAGGCGTCCAGTAGGGAGAAATGAGACCAGGACAAAGGTCGGAGAAGGAGACGTGGCCAAGAAGTAGAAGAAACCAGTCTGAAGAAGGTATTGGAGAGAGGGAAGGATGGATGAAACCGGGTCTTAGGGAGGGTCCAGATGGGCAGTGGTGTGGATGCTGACTGGCTTCCACTATGCATGTCCTTGGTCACTCACTCAGGAACCACTATGTCCTCGAGATAGATGGTAGCACTCAAGGGACCTGCTCTCATGGATGAGATGAACTTGATCTACATTTTGTAGAGTCTACACAAGCCCCAAGGCCTCTCAGAATGTCACAATGAGGGTAGAGGGGGCTTGGAGCCCTGTCCTCCCCTCAGCCCTTCTGCAAACATCCGTCTCCCTCAGGGAGCCCTCCACAATTGGGCTGAATGGTCAATTGGCTCTTCCCCAGCCCTCAACGTGAAGTTCCACAACTCCACCTTTCTCAGGACACACCAGGCTGCTGCTGGGTCATAGCATGTCTGCCTTTATTGATTTGTATTGTGTAAACTGTCCCAGGCAGGTGGTGAGCTCAGGAAAAGACGAAAAACCTATCAGAGCCTATGCTTCTGTGTGTGTGTGTGTGTGTGTGTGTGTGTGTGTGTGTGTGTGTGTGTGTCAGAGTCTGAGTATCCACACTCTCTCTATCCTCCCCAGTTCATCTCAGACCCACTCATCCTGTCCTGTCCTTGGCCTCTCTTCACCTGCTTCCCTCTACCAGGAATTCCTTTTCTCCTCCATCTGTCCAATCCTCCCCATCCTTCAAGGGCTGACTCAAAGTCTGCCTCCTTTGAAACTTTCCTCACCACTCCACTGTCACCACCCCCTGCCACTGATTCCTTGAGTTACATACAGCTCTGTCTTGCCTGCCATTGGTTTATGTATTTATCCTTATCTCCCAGGGCCTGAGTCTGATTCACTTGTCAGCCCTGTGGTAGGTACACAGCTTAGGCCAAAGAAGATACTGGTTGCTGTGTGCATACCTATGTGTGTGTGTATGGTGTGTGTATGTGGTTATGTGCATATTTGTTGTCTGTGGATCCTGAGGGGTCTACAGTGTGCACTGAATGCATATATTTTGTTTCGCTACTCATTTAGCCATATTACATTTATTGAGTACCTGTAACTAGAATTCTGAGTGTTTGGGTTTATCACATGGACCTTTGTTTACTTACTGAGTGTCTATGGGTATTCAGTTTGTGGGTATGAACCCTGTCAGGGTGTTGTGTGTGTTATACAGGCATTTGGGGCATC
Source organism: Neofelis nebulosa (assembly GCF_028018385.1). Classification (NCBI taxonomy): domain Eukaryota; kingdom Metazoa; phylum Chordata; class Mammalia; order Carnivora; family Felidae; genus Neofelis; species Neofelis nebulosa. Next base: position 117,768,076 of record NC_080790.1, read on the forward strand.
TCTGTGATGTGTGTGTTTTGTGTGCATGGGGACATGTGAACTGTTGATAATGGTGTGTCATGTCTGTGCAAAAACACAGTCTTAAGCATTAGGAACACGGGTTTGGGCCCCAGCTCTGCCACTGGTTCCACTTGGACCTGATTCCAAGCAAGTCATCAAACTCTCTGGGCCTCAGCTTCCACATTTATAAAATAGGGAAGATAGTACCTATGATCCTAGAAACGTATACCTGCTAGAGGTCTATCTTGTAGAATGTTGTGAGGATGAAGGATGAGAATTAACCTGTGTAAGGCACCCAGCACAGTGGCAAATGGCAGGTACTGTGGTTTCTGTTTTCGTGTGTGTGTGTGTGTGTGTGTGTGTGTGTGTGTGTGTGTGTGTGTAAACAAGAATTCTGAACTCAGTGAGTGTCTAACTTGAGCTTCTAGACACCCTCTGCTCCCCATGCAGCCCTGCTGGAGAACCCCAGGGTCTGGAACCTGAGTAAATCTAGAATCCAAGTAGATGGAGGAAGGACATGTCCTTGGTGGGAGCAGAACTAGGACTCAAAGCGGCTTCGGAGAAGTTTGAACTTGGACTTGTTGTACTTAGTGATGAGGTCCAGTTTGCTGTGGCCCAAGGTCAGCCGCTTCTCATCCCCTGACAGGCCATTGCTACTGCCACTGTGATGGCCACCTGTGGGGCCTCCAGGGAGGCCAGGGTCAGGTCCTTGCCTGGTGCCCTGCAATTGATGATACTTGGTAATGAGGTCCAGCTTGCTGTGGCCCAGGGTCAGCCTATTCTCATCCCCAGAGCTCACTCCAGCCTTTCGAGCAGGGCTTGGTCTGGGGAGACCACTGGGCCCAGGCCCCTCACCCCGGAATGGGCCAAACTTTGTGATGAGGTCCAGCTGGCTGTGGCCCAGGGTCTGTCGTCGCTCATCAAGACTTTGCTTGTCAGCCCTGGCTGAGGAGTTGGCTTCAGGGGGCACTCTGGAGCCCCCAGCCTTGGGGTACTGTACCAGGAGGTCCAATTGGCTGTGGCTGTGATTTGAGGACAGCCTCTTGTCCTCTGGAATTTGATTGCCAGGTCTGGGGGAACCTGACTCAGGGGTACCCCCAGCACCCTGGGTCTGAGGCAGGAGATCCAGCTGGTTATATCTCTGGTTTGGGGACAACCGCCTGTCCTCTGGAGCCTGCTCTCCAGGCCAGAAGGAGCCCAAGCTGGGGTCAACCCCAGAATCAGGGCCTCCAGCTTCTCTGGCTCTGGGGAAGGGGACAAGGAGATCCAACTGGCCATGGCTGTGATTCAGAGACACCTTCTTCTCCTCCACTGTCTCCAGGGCTGTGCTAGGTACCCAGCGACTTCGTTGGGGACTAGACTCCTGGCTTCTCAGGAGCCCATTCTCTGGGAGCCGGGATAGGGCTGAAACACCCTGGGGGAAGGGGAGGAGGGGGCGTTGGCGGGCAAGCATAGGTGACCCCACTGCCAGGGTCAAGGGGCTGGCACCATTGTGGTTGAGGGCAGGGGAGGACTGGGACCATGGGGACACCCCCAACTTGCCTAGATTGGACCTGTAGGGCCCTGGCAGGGAGCCATGGTTAGGGTCAGACAGCTGGCGCTTCAGAGAGGGCTGGCCACTGGCCCCGCGGCAGGCAGGGCCCAGGGATGAGGACCCCATACCCGTGTCACTGCAGCCACCGCCTCCTGGTGGACTGAGGTAAGAGGAGTGGTCCATTAGAGGTGAGCGTTTGATGCTGCTAAGGCTGGTGCTGGAGGGTGAGGAGGATGCAGGGCTCAACACACTGGGCCGGAAGCCCAGGGCCACTGTGGGAGGACACAGTGCCCTGGGAGATACGGGACCCTCACCACCGCAGAAGCCCTCCACAGGCCGAGACTCGGCATACAGACAGCGGAACTCCCGGTCAAAGTCTTCCACGATGCGGCCCCTCAGCTGCAGCACCATGCTAGTGTGGGCCTGGCTGCAAAGCCAGGTGAAGCTGGGAACAGAGGGTCAAGGTCAGAAGGCAAAGTGCAGGAGCCTGGGGCTGGGGCGGGGGAGTCATAACCAGGTGAACATACCAAGACAACTCCACCACCATTAGGACCTACGTGAGGCGACAGAGCTCTGACTTCAGAGTCTGTGCTAGTCCTAACTCAGCTTAGAGGACTTGGGCACATGGTTTCCCATCTCAGGGTCTCAACTTCCCCATCTGTAAAATGGACTGGGGACGAGAGTCCCTGGAGTCCCTCCAGTTCTGAGGTGCAATATGCCAAAGGCATTAAAGTAATCCTTCCACAGAGTGAGCTCCTCCAGGGCCCAGTGGGGGGCTGTCTTTCCCCCCCACTATGCCCTGAGGCCTGCACAGTGCCTGGCACTTGGTAGCTGTCAAGTCCATGTTGCCAGGGTTGGGTGGATGAAGGTAAATTCAAGCTGCCAGATCCCAGGTGCCTCACCAGCCGGTGGCACAGCCCCCCCGCCCCTCTCTCCCCTGTTCCCTGTGCTCACCTGTAGCTGCCTGCCACCACCTGCTCACAGTCGATGATAACAAACTTCTCCAGGGCCTGCCCCGTGAAGCGGCGGCCGGCCTTGCTGCAGTATGTGTCCCCACATGTGCTCCGCACACGCATGTTCTGGGCCAAGGAGGGAGGTAGGTTGGGTGATGACCTTGAGAGAATGGGGCTCAAGCCACATCTAAATCCCTTGCAGTCTCTAACCTTAAGCAGCTAAGGAAAGTCAGGTCGCCCACTCCCATTGACCGCCCCCCCACATGCTTACTGACCCTTCTGCCCTCCCTGACTCCCCACCCCACCCCCTGGTTACCGCCCCTGTCCCTCACTGACCGGCAGGTGCCCCCCGTTGAGGTCCATCTTGTAGCACATCTCCAGGAAGTGCCTTAGGTGCTCCTGAGCCAAAAGCAGGTAGACAGGGACACCACGCCGGCTCGAGGCCTCCATGAGGTCACACAGAAGCTCCATGTCCGTGAATATATCCATCACGACAGCTACCACCTGGAGGACGTAGGGAGAATTTCAGCCCTGCCTGGGATATTGCCCAGCCCAGGGGTGGGGGCTGAGGTCCCAGGAAAAGAGAACTGGGCTTAAAAGCAGGAGGCCAGAGCCTTTGAGAACATCTGGACTGGAAGGGATTTTAGCAACAACCTAGCTCAGAGGTTCTTAACTTAGACTCAGCGGGGGTTCCACTGTCTTGAATGCCCAAAATACGTTT